>NC_056727.1:981756816-982077485 GCF_019279795.1 Protopterus annectens | reverse complement strand
GGGCCCCTTTTCTTTTGAAAATTTTTTTAAAGGGCTTGGAACAGTAAATGCACTCTCTGAGGCGGAATGAAGTTAAAGCCTTTCTGTACTACTTGGAAATGTTCATCAGTAAAGTGTCTGTTAGTTAAGGTGAAAACAGCAGAATTTATTTGCTGTAAATATTCATGGTTATCCTGAGAATCTGGATGCGACTGATAAGTCAAAGAAGTGAAAGCATGGGCATTTATCTGCAGAGACTGCTCCTGATTGATTCTGTTCCCGGTATTGTGAAACCAGTGCCGACCTCCCGGTTTCTGTAAAGCTGAGCCTCTGCCTTTTCCTCTGTGGGAATTTGCACTTGTTGTGGTTAAATTGCTGCTCGGACTCGTAAACTGGAGTGTTGCCCAACTTGGAGACAAAAAAGCTTTGGAGGTGAAAGCAACAGCAGAGTTACAGTCATACTAGGTCCTACAAAAAATAGGGGGATACAGGGAGGGAAGGTTGAAGAAGAAATGACAGCCAACAACTCAGATGGAACATTATGGTGAGTACATTTTTCTTTATCTGATGTTATTGCCTTCATTTGTTCTATAGCCTGTGGGACAGAGTCCCCAGCTACAGAAGAATGTGTTCAGGCCCTCATGGAAGAATATTCTGGAGCACAGCAGAACCAAAGGAAACTCTGTTCCTGAAAATAATGTCCAATTTGTAATGGGATAATGGTATAGGAGTTTGACCACATAGCGGCTGCACAAATCTCATCAATGGGAAGTTTAGACCAGAAAGCTGAGGATGTGGAAACTGACCTAGTGGAATGGGCCTTAACACAACACAACAAAGGGATGCCCTTTGTTGAGGAAGCAAGTGTAATACAACTAATAATCCAGTTGGCCAGGGTCACCTTGGAAACTGGTTTTCCTACCTTGATCTTAGAAAAAGAAATGAAAAGCTGGTCAGATTTTCTGAAAAGTTTAGTCCTGTCCAAACAGAAGCAAAGTTATCTGTTTATGCCCACCATATGAATATGGTACTCTCCTTTGTTTTGAAAATTAGGAGAAAAGAACAGGAAGATTAATCTGCTTTATTTTAGCCTCAGAAGTGACCTTGGGCAGAAATAAAGGGTTAGTACACTACGTAACTCTGTCCTTGTGAAAAATTAAATACGTAGGCTTACAAGACAAAGCCTGTAATTCAGACACTATTTTGGCTGAATTGACTGTCACTAAAAAGACAGTCTTCCAAGTCAAAAACTTTAAATTAAACTTAGCTGAAAGCTCAAAATGGAGATGAGACTACAGATTGCAAATCCAAAGTAAGGTCCCAAGGTAGAGCAGGATCCTTAAGAGGAGGGCGATGAAGAAAAAAAGACATTATGTTCTTACCATAGCATTCCATCTGTGTTGTCGATTTTCATTCATTCTTGACAGTTGGGTCTCAGTTCCTTCCTCAGAACCAACTCAGCTGTTGTAACAAGCTCGCACCAGCTAGAAACTCTCGAGCTAATGCTACCCATAGTGCCCATCTTCCCTTCAGATCGGATATGCCCCTAGAAATAAAAAGCAAAAGCTTTGTCTGACCAACTGCCCTACTACAGAACCAGGACTAATTCTGAACCTTCAGGAGTCTTTGCAGTGGGTAGGAGTGTGGGATGTAAAGAATAAATGAAGATCGACAACACAGATGGAATGTTATGGTAAGAAAGAATAGTTGTGTAAAATTTTACCATAACCATAGATGTTCTTCTCTTCCATGATGCAGTATTCATACTGTGGGATCCTCTGCTTCAGGCGACCCGAACGTCAGCTACTATACAAAAGCTTTCAGACTGGTTGCTGCAGGTGTGTGGGACTGTCACACATAGGGTCATAAACCAGGGGCCTTAAATGTGACGTTTGCATGCACAGACCTCAGAACTAACTGCCCAGTCGGACAGTAGCCTAGGAGATGCCAAATGATGTCTTTCAGATAGGCTAAATGCCCCAGACTGACCCAGAATGGACCTAGTGCTGGTAAGGACTCTGTTAGTCCTGTGACTACTTAAGAAGGCAGGCAGGAGGGAGGAAAGGAATACTGCAAAACATGGGAGAGAAGGACATGTATGGTTACGGTAAGATTTTACACAACTATTCTATGTCCCTCTATTCTCATGTTGCAGTAGTCATACTGTGGTAGCATACCACAGCTCAGGAAGAGTGGAGGAAGACGTAGCAGAATCCAGGAATCCTTGCAGGATTGCCCTAGCAAAACCTGGTCTGGAGATATGGTCCAGTTTGTCATGTATGGTGAAGGTATACAGTGGACCAGGTGGCTACTTCAAGGATGGCAGCTGTGTCCCAAGTCTTTGAGAAAGGCTTTGGAAGAAGCTACTGCTCTAATGGAATGAGGCCTGATCCCCTGATTCAGGGCCTTTCCATGGTAGGAGTAGCAGAAAGAAATGGTATTTCTTATCCAGCAGGAAATAGTTTGTTTGGAGACTGCCTTCCCCAGGGCTGTGGGGTGGAAGGAAACAGAGTTGGTTTGATTTTCGGATGGCCTTGGTTTTGACCAGACAAAATCGTAATTGCCTGTCAATGTCCAGGGAGTGTAGTTTTCTCTCACTGTCATTCTCAGGAGAGGAGAAAAGGGTAGGTAAGTGAATGGATTGGTTTAGTGAAAGTTTGTTGACCACTTTGGCCATGAAGGAGGGATTGGTGCGCAGGGTCACCCTGTCTTTATGGAATATGATGTAAGGGGGCATGCCATGAGTGCCTGAAGCTCTGACATCCTTCTTGCAGAACTGATGGCTACCAGCAAGACTGTTTTCCATGTGCACATCTGCAGTGATGCAGAGGTGACTGGTTAGAATGGAGGTAGTGTTGTCTCCAGGATATAGTTCAGTTCCTATGGTGGTGCAGTAGGCTTTCTGGGAGGTCTTATGTGTAAGACCCTTTTTAAGAACAGTTTACATCCAACCTGGAAAGTAAAGGAGGTTCCAGAGGAAGGCAGGCAGAAATAGCAGAGAGGTGTACTTTCACAGAAGAGTATGAAATGTCTGCTTTAATCAATTCACACACATAAGCCAAGACTAAAGGGACATCCACAAGAAGGGGGTCCTTATGTCTTTGGAGACACCAGATGGAGAATCTCTGCCATTTAGAAATTTAAGATCTCCATGTATTGGGTTTCCTGGCCTCCTGCAGGATAGACAGCACATCCTCTGTGTAGCGGTGTCTGAAGGGTACTAGACGTTTATCACCCAGAGAGTTAAGTTCAGCATCTGTAGGTGTGGATGGATGAGAGCTCCCTTCTGTTGTGTGAGTAGGCCCACCTTGTGAAGTGACTGTAGAAAGGGGAACCGATGCTGCCTTGGCCAGTAGGGAGTCACCAACAAGATTTTGGGCATGTCACTCCTGACCTTCAGGAGGACTTTCTAACTGAGAGGGAAGGGTGGAAATGCGTACAGAAAGCTTCCATGGAATGGTGAAGGCGTCCACTCTCTAGCTGTGAGTGGTGCTTGGTACAGAATATAGTCAGTTGTCTGTTCAGGGGGGTGGCAAACAGCTCTACTTGAGGGGTACCTCATCGGTGGACAATGTCCCTGTGTAACATCCATTCGTGGTGTATGGAGAATGATATGCTTAGGGCATCTGCCTGCTGGTTGTCTTGGGAAGGGTTGTATTGTTGTATGTAGGGATAAAGTAGTTCTGTGAGGCTACATCCCAAATTTGCACTACAAGCCTGCACACGAGATAGGACCTGGCCTGCCCCTGTTTGTTGATGTACCACATGGTAGTGGCGTTGTCTGTAAAGATTAGTAGGGAGCCTGGGTGAAGGATAGGGAGAAAGGCCTTTAGGGCTAGCAGAAAGTACAGTTGTGTACACTTACCATAAAAGTAGATGTTAGAGTGTATTCACTGTTGCAGTCATCACATTTGGGTTATCTGCTTGCTTTAGCCCTCAGTCGGCCTGATTAACAAAGTCTTGGGTCCTGCGTCAGTTGCTCTCTCTTCTTTCATGACGTCAGGTAGTCAGGGGTATAAAACATGCAGCTGACACCATTACACCAGTTTTTCTTGCCCCAGATGTCAGGTGCCCCCTTAATGGGAAGCAAGAAAAAAAAAAAAAAATATATATATATATATATATATATATATATATATGTATAAGTATAAGGATTCCATACATTTGGTCGAATTACACTAAGCCAAAAATGATTCCAGGCATTGCACTTCACTGAAAGCTCACTTGGTTGAAAATGGAATATAGCCCCTGCCCCACTGCAGTGCAACCCTGGAGTGAGAATATTAAATAAGGGGGGTGTGGGGGGCTGTGCCCCCCACATTATGCCAATAGTTTTTACTAAAGATACGTATATATATATATATATATATATATATATATATATATATATATATATATGGGAGGGGGTTGCACCCCCCCACACCCCCTTATTTAATATTCTCACTCCAGGGTTGCACTGCAGTGGGGCAGGGGCTATATTCCATTTAAGACCAAATGAACTTCGACCAAGTGAGCTTTCAGTCAAGTGGAGCTTTCAGTGAAGTGCAATGCCTGGATATAATTTTCAACTAAGTGCAATTTGACCAAATGTATGGAAGCCATATACATACATACAAGGATATACCTCCAAAAAAAGCAAATACACCAAAAAGCTTTTAAGCATAGTAAAGGAGTAGAGGTATAGCCAAAAAAAGGTCAGGGGGCTGGAGAGAAGGTAACCAGGACTGCAACAGTGAATACACTCTAACATCTACATTTATGGTAAGTGTACACAACTGTACTATGTTCTTCATGTTTCACTGTTGCAGTCATCACATTTGGGTAGATTCCCAAACCTAAGGATGGGAGGAGGAATTTAGATCGCATTAGGATCAGCTATAAGGCCCTGCAAGACTGCAGTGGCAAAGCCAGCTCTGGATTTAAAGAAAACTGGCAAATGGTAATGCTTGGTGAAAGTATGTACAGAACTCCAGGTAGCAGCTTCTAGGATGTCCCTGGTAGGGACACCTCTGAGAAAGACTGCAGAGGTAGATGCAACGCTGGTTGAATGGGGTCTGATCCCCTGTGGGATAGGTTTTCCATGGTGCTTATAGCAGAAATGAATGCAATGGCCTATCCATTTAGAAATGGTTTGCTTTGAAATAGCCTTCCCCTCTGCCCCTGCAGCAAATGCCACCAGCAGTTATTCAGATTTCCTTTGAAGTTTAGTCCTGTCCAAGTAAAATCTAAGTTGTCTGTGCACATTTAAGGAGTGCAGTATCCATTTCCCTTTGTGCTGTAGATTAGGAAAGAAGGTTGGCAAATGAATAGACTGATTAAGAGCCACACTGGAAACCACCTTGAGCATGAAGGAGGGATATGTTCTGAGGGTCACCCTGTCCGCATGAAAGATGTTGAAAGGCTCCACTGCCATAAGGGCCTGTAATTCAGATACCCTTTTTGCTGAAGTGATTGCTAAAAGGAAGGCTGTTTTCCAAGAAAAGAATTTTAAATCTGCACTAGCAGCTGGCTCGAAAGTAGGAAGAGTGAGTTTCTCCACTACAAAGTTAAGGTCCCAGGTAGGAGATGGTGGTCTTAAATTTCTGGCCCCTCTGAGGAACTGCTTGAGCAGTGGATGAGAGAACAGGGGAGTTTCTGTGTTATAATGAGCTGAAATGACTGAGGTGTGAATTTTGATGGAGGAAAAAAAAAGGCCCTTGTGAAGCATCTCAGTTAAGTATTGTAGAATCTGAGATAAATTGGGCACTGCTGTGCTCATCCCTTGAGACTGGTTCCAAGCACAGAGTCTTTTCCATTTTTCAGCATAAGATATTCTAGTACTAGGCCTCCTTGCCTCTAAAATGATATCCATCACTGGTTTACTGAGGGATGGTAAAGGAGAGATTAGGTAATTAGCCAGGCTGTTGGGTTCAGAGTTTGAAGCCGAGGGTGCAGAATCTGGTTCGCCTGCTGAGACAACTGGGTAGAGGTGTGAGGCAGGTGCCATGGGGCCAACAGTGACACACGGCGCAAGAGGGGGTTACCAGTGTTGGCATGGCTAATCTGCTGTAATCAATATAGTCCTTGGTTTGTCCTGCTTGATCTTTAGTAGCATTTTGGAGAGGAGAGGCAGAGCAGGAAAGGCGTAAACTAATCGTTTTTACAGCTGAAGGACAGAGCATCCACTTTCCAAGCTTGTTTGTGGGGAGTCCTTGTGCAAAATGTGTCTAATTGGTAGTTCTGGGGGTAGTCAAACAGGTCTATATCTGGGCTCCCCCATTTGTCAACATGTTGAAAGCCTTTGGTTTCAGTTTCCACTGGTGTGGGTCCATGAGCTTTCTGCTTAGTCCGTCTGCCAGTGTTTTTAGTTTTCCTGGCAGGAATTGAGCTTGTAGATGCACTTGGTAGCTCAAGGCTGTGTTCCACAGTGCCATGGCTAGTCTGCAGAGGGGTAAGAATGGGTCCCCCCCTGCTTATGTACCACATAACAGTGGTGTTGTCTGTCTTTACCATTAACTGTCCTGGAAGAATGTGGTCCTTGAAGTCTGTCAGAGCATTTTGCACAGCTAACATTTCTTTTTGATTGATATGCAGGTGCATTTGACTTGGGTTCCATTTGCCATGAATGCACTTCCCTGCCAGGTGAGCCCCCCATGCATAGTCTGATGAGTCTGTTAGGATTTGGGCGGCAGGGGGTAGAGTGAATGGCAGTCCCTTGTTTTGGTGGCAGGCCTCTGCCCACCAAAGGAACTCTAACTGTAGGAAAGGTATGACAGGAATCATTGCTTCTAGATCCTGAGAATGGTGACACCATAGGTTTTTTAGATACCATTGTAGTTTCCTCATATGCAGTCTTGCATATGGAATTAGAAGAATGCAGGAGGCCATCAACCCCAAGGCTTGCAGTACTTGCCTTGCAGATAGAGTTTTTGTGGCCACTAGTTTGAAGTAGGTTGTCAAATTAATTTGTTTCTCGGGTGTGAGGAAAGCCATCTGGGAAGTTGTATTCAAGCTTGCTCCCAGCAATATAATTTGCTGACAGAGTACCCAAGTGTGATTTCTTTTTGTTTATGGTGCACCCCAGGCAAGTTAGTACCCTTTGTACAAAAGCCAGATGATTCAAAAAGTATGTCCTGGCTTTCTGCCTGAATTAGACAATCGTCCAGGTATGGGTATATTTGAATACTTCTTTGCCTGCAAAATGCAAAGACTGGAGCTAGGCACTTTGTGAATACCCTGGGCGCAGTAGATAAGCCAAAGGGCAGTGCAGAGAACTGATAGTGCATGTAGCCTGCTTTGAAGCGTAGGTATCTTCTGCAAGATTCCCTGATTGGGATTCTGCAGGTATGCTTCCTTTAAATCGAGTGTTGCCAACTAGGCATCTTTGCCTAGCATAGGAAGCAACTGGTGAAGAGTTAGCATCTTGAATTTTGGAATCACCAAAAAGGTCTTTAAAGTAGACAGGTCCAGGATAGGACGCCATTAATTGTCTTTTCTGGGTACCAGGAAAAGTCGAATAGAAACCTTGCCCCTTTTCCTCTTCTAGTAGTTTGAATAGCCTTTATGCTTAAGACAGAGTACTTGCTTTTGAGCCTCTGCCCACTGATTTGGGGGTAGATCTGGCCAACCATTTGGGGTTGGTAATGTGTGGAAGTGAAATCTGTATCCTTGGGAAATATATTTAAAACCCATTTGTCCTGGGTAATGAGTTTCCAGTTTTTTTTTTTTTTGCATGTATAGCAATCTTTCTCCCCAAAGGGGTGGTCAGTTGAGAAGTGCTTGGAAGTTTTAAAGTTAAGTCATTGAGACAGTTTACCATAGGGGGAGTTTTACTACTCCCAGATTTGGAAGTGGGGGCCCCCCACTGCTTAGTCCTGTGCATACCCTGGGACTGAAGCCTGGGTGTTTTGCTGGATCTGGGTTTGGACTGAGAAGGCCTGGAATAAGCAGAAAAGGACCAATTCTTAGGCAGCCAATGCCTACTAAATCTTGGAGGTTGTACTTGAAAGAAATCTTTAACAGTTTGCATAGATTTAGCTTTTTCCTCCATCTTTTTAAGAACTTATTCTGCCTTGTTGTCAAACAGGTGGTCCTGATTTAAGGGAGCATCCAGTAATTCAGATTTAACATGATCTGGCAAGGATTGCTCCTTAAGCCAAGCATGCCTTCTAAGTACAGACCCAGTGACTGCAGCCCTGAAGATGCCTCTAGTGAATCAAAACCACATTGCAAAGTATGTTTTCCAACCTGTTTAGCAGAATGCATTAAATCCTGTAAATCCTTATTGTCAGCACAATCAGGAATCAATATCATTTTCTGTTTAAGCAATCCAATAATATGTTGCTGATACTTTAACATATGAAACTGGCAGTTTAAGGCCCTAATGGCCAAGGTTGCAGAAGTGTATACCTTCTTACCCCATCTATCCAGCGCCCCGGAGTCTCTATCAGAAGGGGTAGGATTTTTTGGCAGTAGTAGCTTTAATGCCCTTGGGTCCCTGTGAAATGGTCTCAGGATCAGCAGTAGGATTTTTGAAAAGAAACTTGTAAGAGTCAGGAACCCTGTAATATCTATCGAGTTTTCTGGGAGCAGGAGATAGAGAGTCAGGGGCCAAGCTAGATTCCAAAAAGGCATCATCAACAATGCCTAGTACAGGAGGGATAGCTAAAGGCCTGTGCTGGGGCAGGAGTAAGAAATCCTTAAGCCTCTTTTTAGAATCATTGAAATCCTGACTTTCCCAATGAAAATGCTCCTTAAGAGTATGCAAGGCTTCACCACAAGTGAAATACTCTGGGGGGGGGGGGGGCAGAGGGAATAGAGTCCTCAGCATCAGAATCCTCATAGGTAGGATAAGGGTAAATCCTGGTCATTAGAGGAAACAAATTTCAGAATCCTGGTCAGAAGTATCATAAGCAAACTCAGTCCTAGGTCTCTTAGAGGGGGAAGGTTGGCTTCCCCTGATTAAAGTAATAAGGTCTTCAACCATTCTTATTTGTTTTTAGGCATAGAGGCCTGACCATGCGGTCTGGGCATCGGTTTTCTAGGCATGGTTCGAGTTTTAGGCCTTGAAGAAGAAGATAACGTCAGTTTAATATGCAGGTCAGTAGGCCTAAATACACCCTCAGAAGCCTGTGCCTGCACAGTGGCTCCAGACCCATTCACGGTACAGACATCCGCAGGTTCCACAGTTATAGTATCTTGCGGCATACCAGACTCTAAATGGGTCTCAGTAGAGGCCTGCGAATCTGAAGTAGCGGGTATCAGGGGCTGCAAAAGCGCCTCACTGAGTACCGGCAAACTGGCGACTGGCTTAAGAGAAGCATTGTGGGCAGCTTTGGACCTAGGCGGCCTGTCTCTGTCTATCTTTGCATTTTTTCAGGATGTCGGTAGTTGGATGGCTTACCAAAGACATATCTGGATAATTGAACAGAGCACCAAAATATTTAGAAGCCAAAATATACAGACGATGGATAGTTCGTTGTTTAAATAAGGCACAAAACCGACAGTGAGGTACGTCGTGGTTAGGCCCTAGGCAAGGAATACAGTACAAATTAAAATTTTGAGGTATTTGCTTTCCACAACAAATGCAATTACTTTTACTGACATTGGTTTAGAGCAAGAAAACGTTTCCCCAACAGGGTACTTAGCTTTTGGTTGAACACTTCGTTTCTGAAAC
This sequence comes from Protopterus annectens, assembly GCF_019279795.1. Lineage (NCBI taxonomy): Eukaryota > Metazoa > Chordata > Ceratodontiformes > Protopteridae > Protopterus > Protopterus annectens. The sequence continues at coordinate 982,067,851 of NC_056727.1, read as the reverse complement.
TCAAATAAAAATTTCAGGAGTCAGCCGACTGGCATTTTCGAACTGCTTCTGCTTTGGGCACTGCACAGCAAGAAAGACTGATGTAATTGCGTCGGCTGCATGTTTTATACCCTTGACTACCTGACGTCACAGAAGAGGAGACCGCAACCGACATAGGTCCCAAGACTTTGTTAATCAGGCCGAATGAGGGTTACTGCAAGCAGATAACCCAAATGTGATGACTGCAACAGTGAAACACGAAGAACATCTGCTGTCATTTCCCTGACATTGATATGCTTCTTTAGGAGGGATGTCTGCCAAGGTGCTTGGTATCCCTTTATAGTAGCCGCCATCCCAGATCTGAAGCATCTGCGTGCATATGTTGAGCTGGTGGGAATCTGTGCAGAGGAAGGCCTGGATTCCTTTGAATTTGTAGTATCCACCACCTTAGTTCTGTTAGTAGACAGGGAAGGAAGGGTATCTGGGAGTCTAAAGGGTGGCAGCTGTGCTGGGACCATATGTTCTTTATGAATTTTCCTCATGTACAGCCTGGCTAGGGGAAAGCATGGGGATGGTGGCTGCCATAAGACACAGAAGACGCAAGAAAGAATAGTAGTGTAAAATCTTATAAACATAGAGGTTCTTCTCTTCCATGTTGCAGTATTCTTAGTGTGGGGATTCCCCACCTCAGGTGACCTGAATGTCGGTTCCTATACAAAAGCTTAAACCTGGCTGCTATAGGTGCATGGGAAGTCACACAAGGCCATAAACCGGGGACCTTAAATGTGACATCTGCATGCACAGACCTCAGAACTTGAAAACACAGTCAGACCAGTCCTAAAACAATAACAAATGATGTCAGCCAAAAATGCAAAGTGTGATATGCTGGCTAGAGTAGAGCTTCATAGTGCCTAAGAGATATGTCCATAGTCAAAATTAAATACAGGGGTTTGGAGGGAGGGAAGGAATACTGCAACATGGAAGAGAAGAACATCTATGGTTATGGTAAGATTTTACACAACTATTCTATGTCCTTCTATTCCTGTGTTGCAGTATTCTTAGTGTGGGAGAGAACCACAGCTTAATCAGAGTAGAGGGAAGGGTGGAGGTAGATGTAAATGACTTCAGAAAACCATGCAGGATTGCTCTAGCAAACCCTGCCCTGGAGACAGTCCAATTTGCAGTGTTTGGTGAAGGTGTAAACTGTGGACCAGGTGGCTGCTTCCAGGATGGAGGTTGTGTCCAGCCCTTTGAGGAAGGCTATGGAAGTAGCCATGCCTCTAGTAGAGTGAGCTACTAACCCCTGGGGTAAGTGCTTGCCATGGTGTGAATAGCAGAAGGAATGGATCTTCTGATCTAACATGAAATAGTTTGGAGACTGCCTTGCCCGGAGTCCTGGGGTGGAAGGATACAAATATAGTTGGCTAGAATTTCTGAAGGACTTGGTTTAGTCTAGGTAGAATCTAAGGTGTCTGTGTACATCCAGAGAATGAAGACTCCTCTCACTACCACTGGTTGTAGAGCAAAAGAAGGTAGGCAGGTGAATGGATTGGTTTACAGACCGTTTGTAGACCACTTTAGGCATGAAGGAAGGGTTAATGAGCAAGGTCACCCTTATCGTTGTGGAAGGTAGTATAGGGCGGCAGGCCAAGAGAGCCTGTAACTCTGACACTCTTCTAGTGGAAGTAATGGCCACCAGCAGTACAGTCTTCCATTTACACATTTAGAGAGGAACAGTGCTAGCTGGCTCAAATGGGGCCAGTGTTAAGTTTTCCAGAATGACGTTTAGATCCCAGGGGGGTGGGATAGGTTTTCTTGGTGGTCTGGTGTGTAAGACCCCTCTCAGGAAAAGGTTTACATCCAGCCTGGATAGCAAAGAGGATCTAGAGGTAGACACGCTGCAATGGCAGAAAGGTGTACTTTCACTGAAGAGTAGGAAAGGCCAGCCTTAATGGAGTTCACACACATAGGCAAGGACTAGGGATAGGTCTGCCTGGCCAGGGTCCCTGTCCTTATGTATACACCATTTGGAGAATCACTTCCATTTTGATAAGTATGACTTCCTAGTAACAGGTTTCCTGGCCTCCCTCAGGACTAAAAGCATGTCCTCTGAATAGTGGTGTCTGAAAGGGATTAGAAGCTTATCACCCAGAGTGTTAGGCCTAACATCTGTTGGTGAGGGTGAATTAGATTTCTCTTTTCTTGTGTGAGTAGGTCCACCTTGTGGGGTAACTTGTGGTGACTGCCCTTAGATAAGCAGAGAGGGAGGGGGAACCAGTACTGCCTTGTCCAGTAGGGAGTCACCAGCAAGATTTTTGGTTTGTCCTTTCTGATTTTCAGTAAGACCTTTTGGATTAGTGTGAAGGGTGGAAAAGCATATAGAAACAGTCCCTTCCATGGAATGCGCATTCACCCTCCAGGCAAGTGGAGAGTGATCCCTAGTGCAGAATTTGTTCAACTGTCTGTTCTGGGGGAGGCAAACAGATCCACTTGTGGTGTACCCCCATCGGTGTACAATGTCTAGGAAGGTCTCCCTGTTCAACATCCACTCTTGTTGTAGAGAGGATGTTCTGCTGAGAATATCTGCTTGCTTGTTGTCCTGAGAGGGAATGTATGAAGCCTGCAGGGTTAAGTTGTGCCTGGAGACGAGGTGCCAAATTTTTAATGTTACCCAGTACAGGAGGTAAGCTCTTGTCCCCTCCTTGTTTGTTTAGATACCACATTACTGTGGTGTTGTCTGTGAATACCTGAAGGGGGCCCCGTTGGAGGATAGGAAGGAATGTCTACAGGGTCAGAAGAACTACAGTCATTTCCCTTACATTGATATGTTTCTTTTGGAGGGTGGGATTCCATGCGTTCTGTACCCTGAAATCCTTCAAGGTGGCCCCCACACTAGGTCTGATGTATCTGTATGCATAACCTGAGTTAGGGAGGGGATCTGAAGTGGAAGTCCCGGGTTCTGAAGTACTTGTTGAATCTACCGTCTTAGTTCTGTTTTGAGGCAGGGCAGAAGGGTAATTTGTTGCTCTAGGGAGTGTTGATGATGTGACCACACATTTTTCAGAAACCACTTGAACTTCCGCAAGTGCATTCTGGCTAAGGGAAGCATAGGGATGGTGGCTGCCATCAGTCTCAGGAGTTGCAAGAATTGTCTTGCAGATATCTGAGAAACTAGTAATAGGCTTTGGAAGTGATTGGAGAGTGACACGACTTTGCCTTGGGGGAGGAAAGCCCGCATCAGGTCTGTTCTGATCCTGCAGCCCAGAAAGATTTTGTCTTGATGAGGGAGTAAGGACAATTTCTGGAGATTGAGGGTGAACCCCAAGTTTTGTACCAGGGAAGTGGTGAACCTGAGATGATTTTGGGGGATGTCTTCTGTTTCTGCTAAAAGGAGGATGTCGTCTAGGTAAGGATAGACTTGGACACCTCTGGTTCTGCAGTAAGCAATGGCTGCAGCTAGGCATTTTGTAAATACCCTGGGTGCAATAAACAAACCAAATGGCAAGGCTGTAAACTGAAAATGAGAACAGGGCCCAGTAAAACATAAGAATTTCCTGTTGGAGGGTTTTATGAAATATGGAGATAAGATTCCTTTAGATCTAGAGTGGCCATGAAGGCTTGGGCTGGTATTAAAGGGAGAAGAGTTTGAAGGGATAGCATCTTGAATGATGGGACTTTCAGGAACCAGTTTAGGAAGGATAAATCTAGTATTGGTCTCCAAGGGCCAGCTTTTTTGGGGAACAGAAAAAGTCGAGTAAAATCTTTTCCTTCCTGTCCTGAGGGGACAGGCACTATTGTTCCTAATCTCAGAAGATCTAGTAGTATGTGAGTTATGAGGTGGAGTTCATTTTTTTGGGGGGGAAGGGGTGGGCCTTGGAATGGGTTTTTCCTTCCAAGAAAGGAAATATCCATTTTGAATGACAAGTCAGTACTTACTGGTCTGATGTGCTGGTTTTCCAAAAGGGGAGGCAGGCTGACAAAGGTAGATGGACAAGGCAGTCATGCATTGTTGGGTCCACTTCTATCCTGAAAGGGCAGTCTTTGACTGGGTTGTAAGGTAACTGCTCTGGAGTAGGTTTGCCTCCTGGTTCCTTTCCTGTACCTGGTAGAGGAGGGGGTAGCAGAGGAAAGGGTTCTCCTGACAAAGGAAGTCTTTGCAGGATAATTCCTGTAGTATTTTGGAATGGCAGACACAAGCAAATGCTTGATGTCCTGAAGCTCCTTTTCTCCGGCAGGTTTGTAAAAAGATCTGCAGATTGTTTACCAAACACAAGGTTATGGTCTAATGGGCCTTCTAGGGATTTAGACACAAAATCCTCTGGAAGTGATTGGAGGCGAAGCAAAGAATATTTGCGGAGAATTGAAGCAGAAACTGCAGACGTAGCAGAGGCCTCTGCAGCATCATAACTGCATCTAATGGAATGTCTGGCTACCTGAGAAGCCAGGGACAGTTTAGATGCCATCTCAGTTTTGGTAGGGCAGTCAGGGGTAGAAGCCAAGAGAGTGGAGGCTTGTGAAACTAGGTCCAAGGCATATTTTACCATGAGAGTTTGGTAACTGACAGCTCTGAAGGCCAGGGAGGAGGTGGTGTACACTTTTTTTCCCAATCCTGTCCATGCTTTTGCTATCCTTATCAGTGGGCAGAAGAGATGCTGAAGGAATGAGTGTAGGCTGCTTGTTAGGGGAGACAGCAATTACTGCAGGGTCTGCCCGGGGAGGTTTTACTAATAATTTCTGGTCATTAGGTACTTTGTAGAACATGTCCCGTGTCTTAGGAGCAGGTAGTTGTGAGTATGAGTTTTTGGATGCAGAGGTGAAAGCATCCAGACAGGCAGGTAAGACAGCTGGGATGGCTGAGGGAGATTTCACTTGAAGGAGTTCAAAATACCTCTTTTGGGTGTCAATCATCTGGGTAGCGTCCCATTTGAAGTATTTGTTTCATTTTTGCAATTGTTTCCACAAAGGTGGTATCCTCTGGTGGAGAGTCCCCTTCAATGGATTCCCTGGGGAATAGTATTCCACAGGGGAGATATTTGAGAAGCATAAGAAATAGACTCATCAGAAGATAAGTAATAGGGTTCCAGATTCTCCTCTTCCTTCTTGGGCAGTAGGCAAGGTGAGAGAAGTGGCAAAAGCAGGCCTAGAGCTAAGCACTGGAATAGTGGAAGATGAAGAGGCTGTGGCCCCTAAGGGTCAACGGCCTGCATCACGGAAGTTGGTAAGTGACTGCGAGTCTGGGACTCTTTCAGGGGTTAGAGTCAGGTGTTTTGTTTTTTTGTTTCCATTTAGAAGGCATAGGTCTGGATTCTGGAGCCTAGGCTTCAGGTAATGGCGTCCTGGTCGGTCATCCAACTGTATCTGGCTCCCCCTCGACATTGGTAGGGAAAGATGTCTGTGCTGTCTCCGTGGACGTGCTGGCTGTTACTTCCAAAGAGGCATCCTCAATGGGAGCCAAAGCATATGGTTCTATCGGATGTCTCTCAACCTCTAAATCGGAAGCTGGCGGGACGTCCGATGGCAGAGAGGCAAAAGTAGGCCTGGAGACCTTGATCTTTTTCCGTGGTGGTTCAGTCAGAACGGCCGATTCGGGATCCAAGTTTAAGTCTCTGGTTCTCTAAATACAAGAGAAGGGCAGCCAGATGGTTATGATGGGTCTTTGGAACAAAAGATTGGCAAATGGAACAAGCTGTATGGTCGTTTTCCTTTCCTAGACAAAAGATGCAAAGGTCATGTGCATCTTTATGCAGTAGCTGAAGCCCGCAACGGCATTTGCCCTTCTTAGCTAACATCGGTCAACGATAAAGTACAGTTTTGTACCTACCATAAATGTAGATGTTCGAGTGTATACACTGCTGCAGTCATTACACTTGGGTTATCCTGCCATCAGGCGGTTCCCCCAGTCGGCCTGAGTTCCAAAGTCTTGGTCCGGCGTCGGTTGCCATCGCCTCCTCCCAGACGTCAGTGCAACAGGGGTATATAAGATGCAGCCGGCGCCATTTTCTTCAGTTTTTCTTGCCCCAGATGTCAGGTGCCTCTAAATAGGTAGGCAATTCCAGTTGCTAATAAAACATACATAAGAAAAGCAAAAAACAACTTACAGCTACCAGCAAATACTCCCCATATGTAGTAAGGGTAGAAGACATAGGTACGTACCAGCCAGTAAGTTGAGAAGGAGGGAGGGTAACCTACACTCGAACATCTACATTTATGGTAGGTACAAAACTGTACTATGTTCATTGTGTTACACTGCTGCAGTCATTACACTTGGGTAGAATCCCAAAGCTGAGGAAGGGTGGCTGGTTCTATAAGGCATTAGGGGTGGATATAAGGCCCTGCAGCACTGCAGTGGCGAAGCCAGCTCTGGATTTAGAGTACAGAGGCAGACGGTAATGCTTGGTGAAGGTATGTACAGAACTCCAAGTTGCTGCTTCCAAAATATCCTTGGTAGGTACTCCCATGAGGTAGGCAGATGAAGTGGCTGTTGCCCTGGTGGAGTGAGATCAAATGCTGCTAGGTACAGGTTTTCCATGGTATGTGTAGCAGAAATGTATACAATGTCCTATCCATTTTGAAATAGTCTGTTCTGAAATGGCTTTTCCCTGTGCTCCTGCAGCATATGCTACCAATAATTGCTCAGATTTTCTGAAAGCTTTGGTTTTGTCCAAGTAGAAGCGTAACTGCCTGTGAATGTCCAAAGAGTGCAGTAGTCTCTCCCCTTTATTCTGTGGTTTAGGATAAAAAGTTGGCAGGTGAATAGTTTGGTTTAGAGCCACACTGGATACCACCTTTGGCATAAAAGTAGGGTTAGTTCTTAAAGACACCCTGTCCTGGTGGAAAATGAGGAAAGGTTCCACTGCCATTAGTGCCTGTAATTCTGAAACTCTTCATGCTGATGTTATTGCCAGGAGCAGAGCAGTTTTCCAAGAGATATATTTTATTTCTGCTGTGTTGGCTGGCTCAAAAGGAGGTAAAGTTAGCTTCTCCAGAACAAAGTTGAGGTCCCAAGTTGGAGTAGGTGCTCTATGGGGCGGTCTTATGTTTTTAGCCCCTCTGAAGTACTGTTTTAACAGAGGATTAGAGAAAATTGGTGGATCCGTGTTGTAATGAGCAGAGATGGCAGAGGCGTGGATCTTGATGGATGAGAAGGAGAGTCTTTAGTAGTATTGTAGTATCTGAGAAATGTTTAGGACAAAAGGGTAAAGGCTGTGAGCTTGGTTCCAGGCACAGAATCTTATCCATTTATCCGAATAGGCTTTCCTGGTGCTAGGCCATCTGGCCTCCAGAATGACATCCATAACTGCTTTGGAGAGAGGCATTGCTTGCTTGACTAAGGAATCTTCCATGCAGCTAGGTTTAACGTCTTTAGCTGGATGTGTAGTATTTGTTTGTTGTGCTGAGTCAGCAGATGTGGGATTTGAGGCAAAATCCAGGGTGGTTCTTGTGCTAAGCTCCTTAAAATTGGGTACCAGTGATGGCGTGGCCAAGTCTGGTGCAATCAGGATCATCTTTGGCTCTTCCTGCCTGGCTTTTATGAGTACCTTTGGCAGGAGAGGTAGTGGTGGGAAAGTGTATACTTGTAGGTTCTCCCAGCTGAATGAGAGGGCATCCACTTTCCATGCTTGTGGATGGGTAACTCCTTGTGCAGAATTTTTGTAGCTGGCAGTTTATTGGGGGTGCAAACAGATCTATGTCCGGGCTCCACCATTTCTGTGTTATCATTCTGAATATTTGCGGATTCAACTCCCATTCGTGGGGATCCATGATGTTTCTGCTTAAGTCGTCTGCCAGTGTGTTTCTCTCTCCTGGCAGGAATTGTGCTTGCCGATGAACTTAAAGGTTTATAGCTGTGTTCCACAAGGTCATAGCTTGTCTGCATAGAGGGCAGGAGTGAGTGCCCCCTTGCTTGTTTATGTACCACATAACTGTGGTGTTGTCTGTCTTCAGTAGTAGTTGTCCTGGATGCAGCAGGTCCTTGAAAGCTATAAGCTCATTTTGTACAGCTAGCATCTCTTTTTGATTGATGTGTAGATGTCTTTGTTCTGCGGGCCACATGCCCTGAATACATTTGCCTGCCATGTGTGCTCCCCAGGCGTAATCCGATGCATCTGTTGTCAGTGTTTGCCTGGCTGTGGGTTGTGTAAAAGGCTGCCCCTTGTTGAGGTGACAAGCTTGAGCCCACCATTGAAACTCCTGTTGAAGGCAAGGAATTAGTGGTATAATGGTTTCCAAACTTTGACAGTGTCAAGACCATACATTCTTTAGGTACCATTGTAGTTTCCTCATATGCAGTCTGGCATATGGAATTAGTAGTATGCAGGATGCCATGTAAACCAAGGCCTGCAGAATTTTTCTTGCAGGGAGTTGGGTCCTTGTTGCCATCAATTGAAAGTACTGAGTCAGTTGTCCTTGTCTGTCTGGTGTGAGATAAGCCATGTGGGCCGTTGTGTTCAAGCTGGCACCCAGGAATATAATCTCTTGTGATGGCACTAGTTTTGATTTCTTTTCGTTTACTGTGTACCCCAGGCAACTTAACTTTTTTTTACAAACGCCAGATGCTTTAGAAGAATGCCCTTGCTCTCTGCTTGAATCAGGCAGTTGTCCAGGTACGGATAAATTTGAATTCCTTTCTGTCTGCAAAATGCAATTACTGGTGCCAAGCACCTTGTGAAGACCCTGGGCGCAGTAGATAAGCCAAAGGGCAGTGCAGACAATTAGTAGTGCATTGAACCAGCTATGAATCTGAGGTATCTTCTGCAGTTTTGTCTGATAGGGACATGCAGGTATGACTCTGAGGTCCAAAGTCACGAGCCAAGCTTTCTTGCCCAGCATGGGAAGAAGCTGCTGTAATGTCAACATTTTGAATTTCGGAACATCCAGGTAAGTGTTTAGAGATGAAAGATCCAGAATGGGCCTCCAGGCTTTGTCCTTTCTGGGTACCAGAAAGAGTCTTGAGAAAAATCCTTGTCCTTGCTCCTGTGATGGCACCTTTTGAATAGCTCTCATATCCATGAGTGCTGTAATTTGTTTTTGAACCTCTGCCCATTGATTTGGTGGCAGATTTGGCATTCCTTTTAACCTTGGCAGAGTGTGAAAGTGGAACCTGTAACCTTGAAATACAATGTTGAGAACCCATTTGTCTTTGGTGATCATTTGCCAATTGTGGTAGAGTGCCAGTTTTCCTCCCAAGGGGGCTGCCAAGAAGGATGTTTGGCAGCTGTAGTGGGAAGTCATTGGAGCTGATTTTTATATGGTTGGGGCCTGTCTTCCCCTTCTTTCTGGCCTGATGCAACCCATTGTCGAGGCCTGTAAGGACCTTGTGTTTGACCTCTACCTCTTGGACGTCTGTATCTTCCCCTTTGAGGTCTGTCTGTAATTGGAAAGGACCAATTCTTAGTTGGCCAGTTTCTACTAAATCTAGGTGGTTGAACCTGTAAGAAATCCTTTACCGTTTGCATGGTTTTTGCCTTATCCTCCATTTTCTTTAATACCTCTTCTGCCTTAACTCCAAAGAACACATCCTGCTGCAAAGGTGCATCCAATAATTTTGCTTTAACATGATCTGGTAACGTATGTTCTTTAACCAAGCATGTCTTCTAATGACAGAGCCTGTAACTGCTGCTCTGCAGGAGGCCTCTAGAGAATCAAAACCACATTGCAAAGTATGCTTTCCCACTTGTTCAGCTGCATGCAGTAAATCCTGCATTTCTTTGAAATTAGGAGGATCTGATTCTGGAAGCATTTTTTGTTTTAACTGAGACACTAAAATTGCTGATATTTTAGCATGTGAAACTGGCAATTTAAGGCTCTCATTGCTAAGTTGCAGACGTATATACTTTCTTTCCCCATCTGTCTAATGCTCTGGAATCCCTGTCAGAGGGAACTGGATTCTTGGCTGATGAGGCCTTAACTCCTTTGGGTCCCTGAGAAATAGTTTCAGGGTCAGCTACAGGGCTTTTATACAGAAATTTATGTGAGTCAGGGACACTGTAGTATCTGTCAGGTTTAACAGGGGCTGGAGGTAAGGAATCAGGATTTAAGCTGGATTCAGTATACACATCATACACAATATCTAACACTGGCGGAATAGCAAGGGGTCTGTGTTGAGGTAATAAAAGGAAGTCTCTGAGCCTTTTCTTGGATTCTGAGTAATCCTGGCCTTCCCAGTGGAAATGCTCCCTCATGGTATGTAGGGTTTTCCCAAAGGAGTAGTCCTCAGGCAGTGAGGCTGACGGAATTGATTCCTCAGCATCAGAATCCTCATAAGGGGGTAAAGAATATCCTAGGTCTGAGGATGAATCAGAAGAGATGGACACCTGGTTGGATGAGTCATAGTCTGCATCCTGTCTAGGCCTTTTATCAGGAGGGGGATGGGACCCCCTGATCAGAGTGATTAGGTCTTCGGCCATTTTGAGCATTTGTTTCTTGGGCATGAAGGCCTGTCCTGGAGAATGCTGTATTTGTTTCTTTGATTTTAAAGGAGTCTTAGACTTATCTGAGGGTTTAATGCTTAACTGAGTAGGTCTGAAGACACCCTCTGTAGCTGTGGGTTGCTCAGCTACTCCAGATCCCTCTGAAAGATTAGTCTCTGTACGCTGAAGAACTTGTGCATCCGAAGGCCCAGCCATCTCCACATGGGAGTCAGAGGCGGCTTGTGGTTCTACAGAAGCGGTCGTCAGGGGCTGCGAAAGCACCTCGCTGAAAACCGGAGAACCGGCAACTGGCCTAGAAGAGGCTTAGTCAGTTTTGGGCCTCGGATGCCTATCCTTGTCTTTGCGCTTTTTGTGTATTCCGGTCATCGGAAGTTCCGACGGCAAGGTATAATTGAATTTTCTAACAAAATAATGTCGGGCAAAATCAAACCGACGTTTAATAGTGCGCTTGTTAAACCTAGCACAAAACAGCCAACCAGCGACATAGTGGTCAGGGCCTAGGCATGGGATACAATAGGAATGGAAATCCTTATGAGGTATTTGCTTCTCACAAGACATACAGTTAACTTTTACTGGCATTGGTCTGAGGAAAGAAAAAAAGTTTCCCCAACGGGGTACTTAGCTTTGTAGAAGACTTCGGTTCTGGATTCGGAATGAAAATCTCAGGAGACGGCCAACCGGCACTTGCGAACTGCTTTTGCTTCGGGCACCGCGCGGCAAGAAAGACTGAAGAAAATGACGTTGGCTGCATCTTATATACCCCTGTCGCACTGACGTCAGGGAGGAGGCGACAGCAACCGACGCCAGACCAAGACTTTGGAACTCAGGCCGACTGGGGGACAGCCTGATGGCAGGATAACTCAAGTGTAATGACTGCAGCAGTGTAACATGATGAACATCTACAGCTAACTAAGTTCAAGCAAGAGAGAAAAAAAATTCCCCAATGGGGTACTTAGCTTTTAAGAAGGCTTAGAGTATAGGGGCGAAGCGATCAATGTGACGTCATCTGCAGCTGAAAAGTTCTGAGGTCTGCACGTGCAGGCATCACATTTAAGGTCCCTGGTTTACGGCCCTATGTGACACGTCCCACGCACCTACAGCAATCAGGCTTAAGCTTTTGTATAGGAGCAGACATTTGGGTCGCCTGAGGTGGGTAATACCCACACTAAAAATACTGCAACATAGGAACAGAAGGACATCTGTCTTGCTGACAGCTGGTCTGTGTGGAGAAGGTCCTGGAAAAGATTTGTCAGGGAGATAACTTTTTCTTTGGGTAAAAATGCCTTCATTAGCACTGTCTGGATCCTGCACTCTAGAAGACCTTGTCTTGTTCTTGGGATAGGGATGATTTAGGAAGGTTCAGAGTGAACCCTAGTCCCTGAAGCAGGGATATGGAGAACTGGAGATGCTTTTTGAGGGTCTCCTCTTGTTCTGCTAGAATGAGGAGATCGTCTAGTTATGAATAGATCTGTATTGCCCTTGGTCCTGCAGACTGCTATTGCGGGATCCAGGCATTTTGTGATAACTCTTGGTGCAGTGAGCAAACCACAGAGCAAAACAGTAAATTGAAAATGAGAGCAGGGCCCAACAAACCGTATTTCCTGTGGTTTGGTTGTATGGGGATGTGGAGATAAGCCTCCTTTAGGTCTAAAGTGGTCATGAAAGCTCGTGGTGGCAGTAGTGGAAGCAGGGTCTGTAGAGACAGCATTCTGAAAGAGGGAACTTTCAGATAAAGATTTAGGATGGATAAAGCCCAGGACTAGTCTCCATGGTCCATCCTTTTTTTGGAACTAGGAAAAGTCTGGAGTAGAAACCTTTTCTTTCTTGTCCTATTGGAATGGGTTCTATGGTACCTTGACCCCCATCTTCTTATATAATGTGTGGAATTGGGTGGAGTTGATTTATGGGTGGGAAGGGAATGCCCTGAGGGTTGGGTTTTACCTGCCAGGATAGGAAATATCCGTTTTCCACTATTGCCAGCACCCAGTTGTCCGAGGTGATTTCTTTCCAGAAGGGTAGACAGTGGGACAGAAGAGAAGACAGGGGGAGTAGGGCAAGGCGGTCATGCATTGTTCCCATTATTTCTGTCCTGGAAGGACTGCTTTGGGCTGGCTGAGAAGAGGAAGTCGTAAAGGGAGGTGGTCTTCTAGTCCCTTTCTTGTGCCTATTACAGGGAGGAGGGGCTGTAGAAGGAGCCCTTCTGACATAGGACGTCTTAGCAGGATAGTTTCTGTAGAACCTGGGTATGGGTGCGAGTCCTGCAGCTCTTTGACATAGCCCTTCTGACATAGGATGTCTTAGCAGGACAGTTTCTGTAGAACTTGGGTATGGGTGAGACCAGCAGGTGTTTAATGTCCTGCAGCTCTTTGCTTTTTTTCTGCAGATTTTTAAAAAGCTCTGCAGATTTCTTTCCAAATAGGAGGTTATTGTCAAGTGGGGCATTCAGGATTTTTTACTTTAAAAGCCCTCTGGTAGAGGTAGAAGTCTGAGCCAGGAGTATCTACTCATAACTGATGTAGTTGCATCTGATCTAGCAGAGGCTTCTAACTGCATCTTATAGAGTGCCTGGCCACCTGGGATGCCATATATATCCTAGACGCTACCTCAGTTTTGTTAGGGGAATCAGGCAGGGAGTGGAGAAGTGTGCTAGCCTGGGAAACCAAGTCCAAGGCAAATTTAACCATATGAGTTTGATAGTTAATAGCTCTGAAGGCCAGGGTAGAGGAGGTATACGTTTTCTTGCCCAGCCTATCTATAATTTTACTGTCTTTATCAGATGGTAACAGAAGAGAAAACTAATGACCTACATTCTCTGTCTGGGGCCACAGCTATAACAGCAGGGTCTGGCAAAGGGGCTTAACCAGGAATTTCTGGTCCTATGGCACTTTATAGAATGGGTCTGGTCGGTTTGGAGCTGGTGGCTGTGAGTCAGGGTTCTTAAGAGTATGAAGTAAAAGCATCATGGTAAGCAGGGACCCCCAGGGGAATGGCTGATGGGGAGGGTGAGTCAACCTGCAGCAGTTCAAAGTATCTGAGTTTCTAACATTTGGGAAGAATCCCATTTGAAGTATTTCATTTTGGTGATGATTTCACCAAATGTAAATGTCCTCAGGACAACAGTCTCCTTCAACAGATTCTTAACCTGGAAAATATTATTCCAGGGGTGAGGCTATTTGTGAAGCATAGGAGATAGACTCCTCAGAGCCAGATGAGAGAGCCTCTTCTTCCTGGGAGGTAGGAAGGACTGAGGCAGGAGAAGTAGGCCTTTGAGTAAGCAAGGGAATGGAGGGGGCTGCTGATGTAGGCCTTAGGGCCATGAAGACCTGCATCAGGGATTGACTAAAGGACTGCCATTCCGATTGATTATCAGGTTGGGTAGATAAATGCCTAGTTTTTTTGTTTTCTCTTAGGAGTAGCATTTGGAGACAGGGTAGGCCTAGGCTCTTAGGAGCTGAAGGAACCTTGGGTTCATGAGATCCTGAAGGATGCCTGGTAGAACCTGGTTCCCCCTCGACATTGGGAGTAACAGACGTCTGAATTATTTCTGAGGATGTGCCAGCTGGCAATTAGAGTATGGCTACCTCGGCCATAGAAATAGATGGCTCCAGCGGGCATCTCTCAACCTCTATAATCAGTGGTTAGCAGGGCATCCGATGATGGAGAGGCAGTAGTGGTAGGGTGTAAAAGTTTGGCCTTTTTCTTTGGAGGTTCTATCGGTTTAGCCAATTCCGAATCCATCCTAAGGCCTAGTTTTTTAAGCCTTTGATTTTCTACATACAGGTTAAGGGCAGCCAAGCAGCTTCTAGGAGTTTTAGGGTTGAATGATTAGCAGATGACACAAAGTATGGTAGTGTTCCCAGCCTAGACAGAAGAAGCAACGGTCGCTGTCTTTATGCAGAACTTTACATCTGCATTGACATTTACCTTTCTTAACTGACATCAGCTAAAGTAAAAGGCAGCTAACCAAGCTTCAAGCAACAACATTAGTAAGAAATCCCCAACGGGGTACTTGGCTTTAGATGCCTTGATAAAGAGCAGCAAGAGATCTGACGTTCAACTGCAGAAAAGTTATGGGGTCTGTGCATCCACAGATCACATTTAAGGCCCCTGGGTTTATGACCTTAAATGTGACATCCCACATACTTGCAGCAAACAGACGGAAAGCTTTTGTATAGGAGCCGACGTTTGGGTCACCTGAGGCGGAGGATCCCACAGTATGACTACTGCAAAGCGAGACCAGAAGGACATCATAACTTCTTTATCTGATTTTGTCAACCTTCATTCATTCACGACAGTTGGGACAGAGTCCCTAGCTACTTTATGTCCCGGGAGGCCCAATGGAAGGGATATTCCTGAGTACCATAGAGTCAAAGGATGCTCCTCCCCTGGGGACCATATCCAATTTGTAATGAGTGATAAAGGTATGAGGGGTAGCCCAAGTGCACAGATGTCATCCATGGAGGCTCTACAATGAAAGGCCACTGAAGAGGAAACTGATCTGGTAAAATGAGCCTTGACTTCAGTTGATAGACTCATTTTAGTTTGATGACAAACAAAAGTGATGCAATCTCTCAACCATTTCGACAAGGTGACGTTGGAAACTGGTTTGCCTAGTCAAGGACGTGAAAAAGACAGGAACAATTGGTCAATTTTCTGAATTTTGTTCCAAGTAAGAACGTAATTGTGTGTACATCCAACAAATGCAAACGATATTCTCCATTGTTTGAAAAATTCTGGAAGAAAACTGGCAGGTCAATGGATTGGTTAATATTAGAGTCTGAGACAACTTTTGGATAGAAAGGGATACCCTCACTTTATGAAAAATGATGTATGGGCACTTTACACACAAGGCCTGCAATTCTGATATTCTCCTGGCTGAAGTGATGGCGACCACGAATAAAGTCTTCCAAAACAGAAATTGTATATCACATGTAGCTGCTGGCTCAAAGGGCTGACAGTCTTAATAACTTTGATCCAACGTCAAATTCCAATGTTCAATGGTCTCTCTAAAAGGTGGCTGTAAATGCATAACTCACTTTAGAAAGGTTTTGCAGAGGTGGTGACATATTAAGGAAAAATCATCTAAGCTATTATGGAAATTTGAAATAGCCACTAAAGTGACTGATAGTAGAATCTGAGGCTCCTGATTGGAGTAAAGTTGACAAATATTCAAACACCTTATTAAGAGGCTGAAAAGGGTCAACTCCTTCTCTTTGAGACCAGATCACAAATCTGTTCCATTTACTAAGCTAGTTTCCTGGTGGACGGTTTATGGGAAGCCGGAAGTATCTTTTGCACTGGGGAAAATGAATTTTTCTGCCTGGCAATTACCGAAAGTGGAGGTGCCAAGCAGTCAGCTTGAGACTTGGTAGGTTGGGCTGGACCAGCCCCTGCAGATGACAGAGCAGTCCTGGAAATGGGTCCAGAGTTCACAGGCAGTGAACTAGGTGAGGCCAAAGAAAGGGGAACCAGACTTGATGGGGCCAAAAGGGTGCAATGAGGATCACTTTGCTTCTCAACCATTGTGCTTTCTTAGAAAAGGGGGCATTAGGGGAAAAGGCGGAAAGGCATAAAGCAGTCCTGGGGGCTAATCATGCAGAAGAGCTTCTCTCGGGGCCTCCCCTGAGGGGGGGGGGTATTACGGCAAAGTAGTTGCTGCATATGTGGTTCGTGGGAGATGCAAACAGATTGCAGCAAAGCTGACCCCAGTGATGAAAGATCACTGTTGCTACTATGGGATTGAGAGACCACTCGTGAGGCAGGAGAATGCATCTGCTCAGTTTGTCCACAATCACACTGGAAATCCTGAAAATGTGTGTTGCTATCAGAAAGTGTTTGGAGGTGATCGCCCATTGCCATACTCTCAGGGCTTCTCGACATAAAGGATAGGATTTGATTCCTCCCTGTTTGCTGATGTACCAGACGACTGACATGTTTGATTGGATAGCAACTGTCCCTGACGGAAGGGCAGATTGGAATGCTTGCAACGCTACAAGCACCACACACTGTTCTACGACATTGATATGCAAATTGGCCTCCAAGGGGGGCTAAGTGCCTTGGATGTTATTCCCTGAAAATCCCCCTTCCCCAAACAGGGATGCATCCATGGTCACTACGGCCTTGGGCTGAGGGGTGAAAAAGGGTGACGCCATAACTCCTCTTCTGGATTCATCTACCAATTCAGATCCTGCTTGCATAGATTTGTTAAGTGGATTGGATAAAACATGGGGTGTGTTAAGAGACCACTGTGACACTAGGAGCCCTTTAAGCAGCCTCATGTGGAATCTTGCTAGGGTAACTACGGTGATTGTTGCTGCCATTGCCCTAGTAGCTGGAAGATTAAGTGAGCTGGGACTATGTCTTGAGAGGATATCACTTGAAGCGGTCACCTTAACTTTTGTAATCTGTGAAGAGGTAGAGCAACCACACAGGATTTCATGTCGAATGTCGATCCGATGAATTCTAAGCTTTGAGCGGGTGCCAGTTTTGATTTTTCTTCGTTTATTGTAATGCTCAAGAACTCTGCCAGTTCTAGAGTGTAGTATATGGCATGAAGCAGTAGATGCCTGGTGAGGGCGGTAAGGAGTCATCGTCTAAATATGGAAACACCTGGAATCCTTGCAGCCTCAGATGAGCTACCACTGCCAAGCATTTGGTGAACACCCAGGGGCTGTGGTGAGACCAAAGAGCAGTGTGCGAAACTGGTAATGACTGGCTCCCAGCCAGAAGCAGCAATATCTTCTGGAGCGCATGTCCATTTTTATGTGGTAATAAGCATCCTGAAGATCTATAGAGCACATCCAATCATCTTTTTCCAGAAAAGGAAGGATAGACTGAACTGACACCATCTGGAATTTTGTCTGACAAACTTGTTCAAGATACTGAGGTCTAGAATCGTCCTCCAGTCCTGTCTTTTTTGGCACTAAAAAGAACAGAGTAAAATCCAGATCTTACTTGGTCTGGTGGGACTGTTTGGAGGACTCTTTTCGAGCAGCTTTTAAATTTCTTGAGCTGCTGCGTCCGTCATACTGGGTGGAATGTCGGGGATTCGTCTTTGTGGCCTTGGATAAAGATCAAAGGGGATATAGTAACCTCTGGTAATTACTGTCTGCACCCAGGAATCTGATGTTATTGAATGCCAGGCTAAGTGGTGCAGACAGAACCCCCCCCCCCAACTGCTTCCAGAGACTTAATTGGGCCACTCGAGCACTGATAGGGTTGCCCAGGGAAAGAACCTGTGGAGCCCTGGTTATGCACGCCCCCTTCTGCCACAGGAGGGGTTTCTTCCCGAGGAGTTCCGTCTACTGCCCTGGGGAGAAAACTGTGAGACTTCCTGAACCACATCTTTCCACTCCTCCGAGTCCTGGAATAGGGTCGTTGAGGAGTGGAAAAACGTAAACCCACAGCAGAAAGGGTCTTTCCGTCATTTTCACACCTGGCTAATGTGTTTAACTTTTGGGCCAAACAGCAAGGAAGCATCAAATGGAGTGTTAACGAAGGCAGTCTTGAAGGGGGTCCGCAAAGTCACACAAGCGCATCCAGGTGAGATGTCTCATGACAAAGCCTGCACCTACTGCTCTGGCCTCCACTTCGGTTGCATGTGCAATCAACCTCATGGACGGGTTTGAGATGGATTCTAGAGTCGCAAGCTGGGCTGCAACCTTATGACGTACCTCGTCTAGACACTGCTCTTGCTAGGGTTCCTGAGATTTCAGTGATCAGGTCCCTTTGAAGACAGGTGAAATGTGCCAAATAATTCAATGACCATATGGCAAAGGTCGTTGAAGCATAAACCCACTTCCCTAATCTGTCCGTCTGAGACTCTCTGTTTGGAGGGTGAACAGTAGGACTCACCTCTGCAAGTTCTGTTGTTGTGGCTGCTGCCACCTCCATAGCATCTATCGCTAAACCCTTGGACCAGTGAGGTTGATCCTCGGGGGGGGGGATTATTTTGTCAGGTCTCCAGGGAATTGGCTCAATAGTGTCAGGGGCCTTCCAAGCACACTGCACGATGAGCTTGACTAACTCATCTGTAGGCAGGGTCACCCAGGAAGTAGAAAGTCAGGCACGAAAAGCCTGCAAGAAGACAGATTCCTCAGAGGAAGGGGAGGTGGGCTTACAGTCACCTCTCTGCTTTAAGATTACTAGGATGTCACCAAAGACGACTTCATCAAGGGGTGACCATGGGGATCCTTCCCCTTCATCATAATCTGTATCCTCAGTGAGAGACTATTCTGGAGAATCAACGTGCTTCTGCTTGCATGACCTCTTACGGGGTGGCTCATCAGGGGAAAGTCTGACGAGGACTCTAAAAAGAGAGGATACCCTATTGTAGGGTGTCTTGCTGCTCCCATGCCAACTGCCCCAATGTAGTAGACTGACAGCTGTGAGCCACAGGACACAGTGGATATAAAAAGTGTACACACCCCTGTTAAAATGCCAGGTTTTTGTGATATAAAAAAATGAGACCACAATAAATCATTTCAAAACTTTTCCCACCTTTAATGTGATCTATAACATGTACAATTCAATTGAAAAACAAACCGATCTTTTGTACGAAAAAAATAAAAAATGTACAATAAGCTGCTTGCACAAGTGTGCACACCCTTAAACTAATACTTCATTGCAGTACCTTTTCATTTAATTACAGCATTCAGTCTTCTTAGGTAGGAGGCTATCAGCATGGCACATCTTGACTTGGCAAGATTTGCCCAATCTTCCCTGCAAAAGCCCTCCAAATCTGTCAGATTGCAAGGCCATCTATTGCGCACAGCCCTCTTCAGGTCACCCCACAGACTTTCTACTGGATTTAGGTCTGGGGGTCTGGCTGGGCCATTCCAAAACTTTAATTTTCTTCTGGTGAAGCCATTCTTTTGTTGATTTGGATGTATGCTTGGGGTCATTGTCATTCTGAAAGATGAAATTCAGCTTTCTAGCAGGCACCTGAAGGTTTTGGGCCAAAAGTGACTGGTATTTGGAACTGTTCATAATTCCCTCCACCTTGACTAAAGCCCCAGCTCCAGCTGAAGAAAAGCAACCACAAAGCATGATACTGCCACCACCATGCTTTACACCATGGGGATGGTGTTCTTTTGGTGATGCAAAGTTTTGTTTTTGCGCCACATGTACTTTTTGGAATTCTGACCAAAAATTTCAACCTTGGTCTCATCAAACCATAACACATATTTCCCACATGCTTTTGGGAGACTATGTATTGTTATGCAAATTTTAGGCAGGCCTGGATGTTTTTCTGTGCAAGAAAAGGCTTCCGTCTTGTTACCCTATGCCATAGTCCAGACATATAGAGAATACGGGAGATTGTTGACACATGTAGTACACAACTAGTACTTGCCAGTAGGTGTCTTGGCAGACTCCCTGACCATTTTTCGTCTTGTCTTTTCAATTTTGGAGGGAGGTCCAGTTCTTTGCAACGTCATTGTTGTCCCATATTTTCTCTACTTTTTGATGACTATCTTCACTGTGTTCCATGGTATAGCCAATGCTATGGATTTTTTTATTTACCCTTCTCCTGACTGATAACTTCCAACAATGAGATACCTTTGATGCTTTGCAAACTCTCTGCAAACCATGGCACTTGCTGTAGCAGGCAACTGAATAAATGTCAGGAAAAATCCTACTAGGATAGCTGAACTTCATTTGGGGTTAATCACTCTCTCTAATTGATGGCCGATGTTCATAGGTAGGTACTAGGCTATCTGCCCGAAGGCATTTATAAGCCTAGCCAAAATGTGTTGGCTTGTGTACCCAAGAAGACCAAATGCTGTAATTAAATCAAAAGGTGCTTCAACAAAGTATTAGTTTAAGGGTGCGTACACTTATACAACCAGCTTACTGTACATTATTTTTTTATATTTTTTCCCCCAACAGATTTGTTTTTCAATTGAATTGTACTGGTTATAGGTCACATTAAAGGTGGGGAAAGTTTTGAAATTATTTATTGCGGTCTCCTTTTTATATCACAAAAACCTGGCATTTTAACAGGAGTGTGTACACTTTTTATATCCATTGTAGAATATGACACTCCAACGTAGAGGGTGCCAACTGTGAACCTGTTGAGGCGAGCACTCTCTTCATAATCTGAAAGGCAAGCCCGCCTGAAGAGGGATGGGAGCCCAGAACAAAGAAAGACAACCTCAGAACTGAGGTCATACTCCACTCCAGAGAAGGAGCTGCAAGAGGACTCAGAAATGTCAAAGCAACCGGAAGCGGAGATGGCTCTGTAGAAAAAAACAAATCGGTGCTGTACTAGTGATTCTGGAGCCGGCAGCCAAGTCACGGTCTCGTGGGTTGGTCAGCTCTGACTGAGCCAAGGTACACAGAGTGGGTTACAGAAACTACAGTTGTGTACACTTACCGTAAATGTAGATGTTAGAGTGTATTCACTGTTGCAGTCCTAACCAGTGGGTTATCCGGCTCCTGGTAGCCCTCGATCGGCAATACCAAAGGTAAGTAAATATGACATCAGCGGTTGTAAACGATGTCAGGATGTCCGATACAAAAGGAGGCAGCCGAAGTAGGACTTCCTAGTGCTAGGCCCCCTGGCGCCTCTCAGCACGTCAACCACCTGCTGGGAAAGGAAAGAAAAGGATTGAGTCATACAATGAGTAATGCTACCAAATGGAGAGACTGAAGATGAGGATGTAGAATGTTTCCCCATTCCTGAACCAAAAGATCTGGCTTCAGAGGAAGATGCCAAGGAGGAAATTGGGAGAGACTGCGAAGTAGTGGATGCCAATGCTGTCTGGGCCAGTCCGGAGTTATGAGAATAGTCCTTATTCGTTCCTGATCTTCAATAATACTGTAGGAAGAGGAGGGAAGGCATAAACTGACACCATCACAGCAGAGCCTGGAAAGTGGATGCTCTGTCCTTCCCTTGGAAACTGCTGTCTGGGGCAAAAAAGAGGTAGAAGATGGTTGTCTGGGGAGGAGAAAAGATCCACCTGAGGTGTGCCCCAACGTTGAATGATGCTGTAAAAGACTGCTCTGTTCAGCTGCCACTCGTGAGGATCCAGGGTCTGTTTGCTCAACTGGTCTGCCAAAGCACTGAGCCTTCCTGGAAGAAACCGAGCTAGGAGATGCAGGCCCAGGGATGCTGCTATGGATCAGAGATTCATGTTCTGCCTGCACAGGGGGTAAGAATGAGCCCCTTCCTGCTTGTTGATGTACCACATGACTATGGTGTTGTCTGTTCTGACGAGCAGGGTTCCTGGAGATAGATGCTGAAAGCTAGTAAGGCGTGCTGAACTATCAACTCCTTTAGATTTGTGTGCAAGTGCATCTGCTGGGCATTCCAACTTCCCTGTATGCATCTGCCCTCCAGGTGAGCTCCTCAGGCATAGTCCAATGAGTCTGTGGAAAAAATTGAGTGGCAGGGGGTGGGCGAAAAAGAACGCCTTTGTTTTGTAGACAGGGTGGTCGCCTACCATAACCATAGAAACTCTGCAGACATGGAAGCAGAGGAATTATCATATCCAGGCCCTGTGTGTGTAGACACCAAATGTTCTTGATGTACCATTGCAATTTCCTTATATGCAGTCTTGCATATGGAATCATGAGAATGCAAGAGGCTATGTATTCCCAGAGCTTGCAGGGAGCTGGGACAGGCTTGCCAAGTCCTTGAAGTAAACTTAGAGTTGCCTGCTTCTCCTGGGTGAGATATATAATCTGGGCGGCTGTGTTCAGACTCGCTCCCAGGAATGTTATCTCCTTGGATGGCACCATTTTTGATTTTTCCTCATTGAGAGTCTAACCAAGGGAAGAGAGAAGAGTCTTTACAAATTCTAGATCCTTTAACAGCTGTTCCTGAGAATTTGCTTGAATAAGACAGTCGTCCAAATATAGATAAATCTGAATTTTCTTCTGCCTGCAAAAAGCAATGACTGGAGCCAGGCACTTTGTGAAAACTCTGGGAGCAGTAGATAAGCCAAAGCGCAGTGCAAAGAATTGATAATGTTGCTTGCCCACCCTGAAACGAAGGTATTGCCTGCAACTTTCCCCGATAGGAATGGGCAGATAAGCTTCTTTGAGATCCACAGTTAACAGCCAGGAATCCTTTTCTAATACTGGCAGCAACATAGCATTTTGAACTTTGGAATTACCAAGAAAGAGTTCAGGATGGATAGATCTAGGATAGGACACCAGGTGCCTTCTTTTTGTGGAACTAGGAAAAGTCTGGAATAGAAACCCTGGCCTACCTGCTGAGCAGGAACGGATTCTATTGCTCCCAGATGTAACAGAGACAAAATTTGTTTTTCTACTTCTGCCCTTTGGTTTGGAGGAGCATCTGGGAATCTTTTGGGTACTGGAAAGGTGTGGAAAGAAAACTTGTGTCCTAGGGATACAATTCTGAGTACCCATTTGTCATCCGTGATGGTGGCCCAGACATTTGCAAAAAAGGCCAACCTTCCTCCTAAAGGACTCTCCGGGCAGGCAAGAACAAGAAGTTGTTGAGAATGTTTGGATTGAGATGCAGGCTCAGAACTTCCCTCCTTGGAAGTGGAAGCCTGCCAACGCTTAGACCTTTGAGGGGTAGCCACCTGCCCCCTACAAGATTTGCAACCTCTAGTCTTAGAAAGGTTCTGTCTGCTGGTATCAGGAAATGTCTAACTCTTAGAAGGGTAATTCCTGCTAAAGCGAGCTGGTTGACCTTGCAAAAAGTCCTTAACTGTTTGCATAGACTTGGCCTTATCCTCCATCTTTTTGAGCACTTCCCTCTGCTTTACTGCCAAAAAGACTGTCCTTATGCAAAGGTACATCTAAAAGTTTAGCCTTGACAGGCTCCGGTAGGCGCTGTTCCCCTGAGCCAAGTGTGCCTTCTAATAACAGATCCAGTAGCTGTAGCCCTGCAGGAGGCTTCTAGAATGTCAAAACTACAATGTAATGAATGTTTATTAACAAGACTGGCAGAATTCAGCAAATCCAGTATATCCTTACTCTCTGCCAATAGAGACAAACTTGCTATCCTAGACTTAATAGCTTCCAAGGTGTGCTGCTGGTACTTCAGCATATGAAAGAGAAAATTAGTAGACCTAATAGCAAGAGTGGCAGAGGTATAAACTTTTTTTACATCGCCTATCTAGGTTCCTCGATTCCCTATCAGAAGGAACAGGATTTTTGGTAACAGTGGCCTTAACTCCTTTAGGGCCTTGAGAAATAACCTATGAATCAGCAAACGGATTCCTGAAAAGAAACAGATGAGAATCGGGGACTCTATAGTACCTGTCAGGTTTCCTGGGAGCAGGAGGAACCGAATTTGGGGTCCAGGAATTTTCCAGAAAAACATCATCAACCACTTCCAACATTGGGGGAATAGCCAGAGGCTTATGCGGAGGCAAATCCAAAACTCCCCTAATCCTTTTCTTAGATTGGGGATAATCCTGACTTTCCCATTTAAAATGCTCCCTGAGAGTATTCAAAGTATCACCAAAAGAGAAATCCTCTAGAGGAGAAGCAGAAGAGATGGACACCTCTGCGTCTGAATCCTCAAAAGGAGGAAAAAAAACCTGAGAAATTTCTTCAGCAGCAGAAATGCTAGAAGTATCAGAACTAGAAAGAGACACAGCCTCAGGAGAAACATCCCTACCCCTTTCAGGAGGAGGAGCCTGTGGGTCATTAGCCATTTTAACCATTTGGGATTGAGGGGAATGAGAAGAAACTGGTGCCTGCTTTTCACAGGCTAACAACTGGAAGATCTACCTGCAAGTATGAAGGACTCGGGAGGCCTGGCAACCGCCGAAGTTGCAGCAGATGTCGTCGATATGAGCTTGCTGTCTGAACGAAGAATGGAGGCCTCGGACACCAGAGTCAGCTTAGCAGCTCCAGATCCAGCTGAAGAGGCGACAGGCGAAAGGTCAGAAGGCAAAATGGAAGTCTGAGGCCTGGAGAACTCTGAAATGGTCTCAACAGAGGCCTGCGGTTGAAAATCTACGGGCTGCAAAGGCACCTCACTGGCTACAGCATGACTGACGACCAACTTATCATTCAAGGACTTAACCCTCTGAAGCCTGTCGCGATCCTTATCCTTACGCTTCTTGGGGATATCCGAAGCCTGAAGACCAGCGGACACCATACCGACAAACTTGTGCCACTCCCCAAAATGTTTACTTAAAAGCGTAGCCCGAAGACAAATAGTACACTGATTAAAGGAAGCACAGAGATCACAATTAGGAATGTTGTGGTAAAGGCCTAAACAAATACAACAGGAATGAAAATCTCTATGGGGAATCTACTTTCCACAGGTAAGACAATTATTAACCTTTTCTGACATTTGTTAAGACAAGAAAAGAATATCCCCAAATGGGGTACTTAGCTGTAGCTGACTTCAACTTCGTAGTCGGAAACCAAAAAAAGTAAACTACCTACCGGCACTCATGCAAATGCTTCTGCTTCGGGCTGCGCGGCAAGGAAGACTGAGGAAGTGATGTCGGCTGCCTCCATTTGTATCAGACGTCCCAACGTCCTTTACAACAGAGGACAGCCGATGTCGCATTTACTTACCTTTGGTATTCTGGCCGATCGAGGGCTACCAGGAGCAGGATAACCCATTGGTTATGACTGCAACAGTGAAACACGATGAACATCTAAGGTGAGATCCACCATCGGTACTGAAAAAGTTGGCACCAGGAGAAGTGTAAGAGTCGAGGGCTCCAAATCCTGCAAGGAGGTTGAAGGAAGAAATAAGTTGGAGTCAGTGGAGGAAAGTACAGCTGTGTTCCACTTACCATAAATGTAGATGCTAGAGTGTATTCACTGTTGCAGTCATCACACTTGGGTTATCTGCCTGCAGGTAGCCCTTAGTCGGCCTGAATACCACAGACTTAGGTTGCTGTTGCTCCAGGTCTGACGTCAGGTCGTCAAGGGTATAAAAATAGGAAGCAGATGCCATTACATCAGTTTTTCTTGCCCCAAATGTCAGGAGCCCAACAGGGAGTTATGCTACGGTGGAAAAATCTCCACCAGTAAAAAGTAAATACCAATACCAAAACCCTGCAAGGTGCGAGTAGTATACACAGAGGGTAGAGAGACAGAAGGGGGCTGGAGGGAGGGAAATCAGGACTGCAACAGTGAACACACTAACATCTACATTTATGGTAAGTGTACACAACTGTACTATGTTCTTCATGTTTCACTGTTGCAGTCATCACACTTGGGTTGATTCCCAAAGGTGAAGAAAGGGTGGAGACAGTCAAGTGTTTGGGCTGGCTAGTATGCCCTGCAGGACCGCAGTTGCAAAACCCGCCCTGGATTTTGAAAATATAGGCGGGTGGTAATGCTTGGTGAATGTGTGCACAGAACTCCACATAGCCTCCAGAATGTCCCTGGTAGGGACTCCCCTGAGGAATGCTGTAGAGGTAGAAGTTGCCCTAGTGGAATGTGTTCTGACCCCCCTGTGGGGATGGTTCCCCATGGTGTTTGTAGCAGAAATGGATACAGTGTGCTATCCATTTGGAAATTGGATGCTTTGAAATGGCCTTGCCCTCTGGCCCTGGTGCAAAACTGAGTAGTAACTAGTCAGATTTCTTGAAGGGCTTAGTCCTATCCAAGTAGAATCTGAGCTGTCTGTGCACATCCAAAGAGTGCAGGACCCTTTCTCCTTTATATTGAGGATTAGGGAAGAAGGTTGGCAAATGGAAGAAGGTTGGCAAATGGATAGACTGAGCGCCACACTGGACACCACTTTGGGCATAAAGGCAGTATTAGCCCTGAGAAAGACCCTGTCAGATTGGAAAATGATGAAGGGTTCCACGGCCATACGTGCTTGTAGCTCACATACACTTCTTGCTGAAGTGATGGCCAGGAGCAATGCTGTTTTCCAAGAGAGGAGTTTTAAGTCTGCTGACGCTGCAGGCTCAAAAGGGGGCAGTGTGCGTTTTTCCAGCACAAAGTTAAGGTCTCAAACAGGGACGAGTGCTCTCCTTGGTGGCTTCAAGTTGTTTGCCCCTCACAGGAACCGTTTGATGAGAGGGTGAGTGAACAGGGGTGGCTCAGAGTTATAATGAGCCGATATGGCAGAGGCATGGATCTTAATGGAGGAAAAGGATAGGCCTCTGTGGAGTAGATCTGCTAAGTAATCCAGGATGAGCAGTAGGGAGGGCAGAGTTGTGTCCTCTCTTTTAGATTGAATCCAGGAGCAATACCTTTTCCACTTATCAGCATAGGATTTCCTTGTACTGGGTCTTCTGGCTTCAAGAATGACTTCCAGTACCTGCTTGCTTAGGCTGGTCACTGGGGGAGAATTCAAGGAATAAGCCAGGCTGCAAGATTTAGGGTTTGTAATTGCGGATGCAAGATCTGTCCCCCCTGCTGAGTGAGCAGGGTGGGGCTCTGGGATAGGTGCCAGGGTGCGCAGGAGGGGGTACCAGTGCTGACGTGGCCAGTCTGAGGCAATCAGAACTGTCCTTGGTCTGTCCTGTCTTATCCTGAGCAATATTCTTGGGGGAAGGGGCAGAGGGGGAAATGCATAGATTGAGAGGTTTACCCACTGGAAGGACAGGGCATCCACTTTCCGGGCCCTGCTGTGAGGTGGCCTGGTGCAGAATTTGCCGAGCTGGTGATTGCAGGGGGAGGCAAAGAGATCCACCTCTGGGGTCCCTCATTTCTGAATCAGAAGGCTGAAGGTTCTGGGCTCTAGTTGCCACTCGTGTGGGTCTAGGAGATTTCTACTTAGGTCGTCTGCCAGTGTGTTTTGTTTGCCTGGCAGGAATGGAGCTTGCCAATAGATCTGCATGTCCAAGGCCATGTTCCACATGGCCATGGCTAACCTGCAGAGTGGTTAAGAGTGGGTTCCCCCCCCTGCTTGTTAATGTACCACATAACTGTGGTGTCTTATTAGCAGGGGTCCTGGTAAGAGTAGGGATCTGAATGCTGTTAGACCATGCTGCACAGCTAGCATCTCTTTTGGTTTATGTGCAGATGAATTTGACTTGGGCTCCAGTGGCCCTGAATGCACTTGTTGTCCAGGTGTGCCCCCCCCCCCCCCCGGCATAATCTGATAAGTCTGTGGTTAGGGTCTGGGCAGCATGGAGTTAAGTAAAGGGTAGTCCCTTGTGGTTGCATGCTGCTGCCCATCAAAGAAACTCTGTCCTTAGACAAGGTATGATAGGAATGACTGTTTCTAGGTCCTGAGAATGTTGGCACCAAAGACTTAAGTACCATTGAAGATTCCTCATATGCAGTCTGGTATACGGAATTAGTAGGATGCGTGACGCCATGAACCCTAGGGCCTGCAGGATTCTCCTTGCGGATAGCTGGGTTCTGGTGGCCATTTGACTGAAGTAGTCTGTCAGGTAGACTTGTTTTTCTGGTGTCAGGAATGCCATCTGGGATGCTGTGTCCAATCTTGCTCCCAGGAATACAATCTTTTGACTGGGGACTAGTTTTGATTTCTTTTCGTTTATGGTGTACTCAGGGAGGTTAGCAGATTTTTTTTTTTTTTTTTTTTTTTTTTTTTTTTTTTAACAACTGTCAGGTGCGGCAACAGCGTTTCCTATCTGCCTGAATCAGGCAGTCCAAGTACGGATAAATTTGAATTTTTCTCTGAAGTCGGCAATTGCTGGAGCCTGGCATTTTGTGAATACTCTGGGAGCAGTGGATAAGCCAAAGGGAAGTGCAGGGAACTGATAATGCATAAATCCTGCCCTGAAGCGTAGATATTTCCTGCACGAGTCCCTTATAGGGATGTGCAGATACGTTTCTTTTAAGTCTAGGGTAGCTAACCAGGCATCTTTGGCCAGCATAGGAAGAAGCCGTTGCAAGGTGAGCATTTTGAATTTTGGTACCAATAGGAAGGTGTTTAGGATGGAAAGATCTAGGATTGGGCATCAAGTGCTCTCTTTTCTGGGTACCAGGAAAAATCTGGAATAGAACCCTTGACCTACAGGTTGAATTGTCCTTCTAGAGAGCAGGGATTGAACTTGGCTTTGTGCCTCTGCCCACTGATTTGGAGGAAGATCTGGGAACTCTTTTGGGATTGGCAGTAAGTGGAAGAAAAATTTGTACCCCTGGGATATAATGTTGAGGACCCATCGGTCTTTGGTGATGGAAGTCAAGTTTTTTGCATGAAGGGCAAGTTTTCCTCTTATTGGCACAAGCAGTTGGGGAGAGGTGGGAAGTGGAGTTGAGAAGTTATTGGGAATTTTTCCCGCAAGAGGGTGGCTTAGCACTCCCTGTTTTTGAAGTGGAGGCACGCCATTGCTTAGATCTCTGCATACCCTGAGACTGTAGTCTGGGGGATCTGTTTCCCCTGGGTCTAGTTTGAGATGGCCTTGAGGGGGCTCGAAAGGACCAATGTTTGGAGGGGCAATGCCTACTGAATCTAAGAGGCTGTACTTGTAAGAAATCTTTGACTGTCTGCATAGATTGAGGTTTTTCTTCCATCTTTTTAAGAACCTCTTCTGCTTTAGTGCCAAACAGATTGTCCTTATTCAAAGGAACATTTAGTAATTTTGATATGACATGGTCTGGCAAGGTTTGCTCCTTAAGCCAAGCATGCCTTCTCAGTACAGAACCAGTGACTGCTGCCCTGCAAGATGCTTCTAGGGCATCAAAGCCACACTGCAATGTATGCTTGCTGACTTGGCTTGCAGAGTGCATAAGCTCTTGTAGTTCTTTATTTTCTGCACAGTCCGTAAAGGTAGCCGTTTTTTGCTTAAGTTCCATAATATGTTGTTGGTACTTCAGCATGTGAACCTGGCAATTCAAAGCCCTAATGCCTAGAGCTGCAGAGGTGTATACTTTCTTACCCCATCTGTCTAAAGCGCTGGAGTCCCTGTCCGAAGGAGTGGGATTCTTAGCTGTAGTTGCCTTGATACATTTAGGCCCCTGGGAGATGACCTCTGGGTCAGCAGAAGGATTTTTGAAAAGGAATCTGAGAGTCAGATACTCTGTAGTACCGGTCTGGTTTCCTAGGAGCAGGGGGCTAAGTATCAGGAGTTAAACTGGATTCGATAAAGACATCATCCACAACATCCAGGACTGGAGGTATTGCTAAGGGCCTATGCTGAGGCAAGTCTAGAAATTCTCGGAGTCTCTTTTTGGACTAAGGATAGTCCTGGCATTCCCACTGGAAATGCTCTCATAGTATGTAAGGTTTCACCAACAGAAAAATCTTCTGGAGGAGAAATAGAGGGAATAAAATTCTCTGCATCCGAATCCTCATAAGCAGATAAAGGCATGTCCTTCATAATCAGACACCTCAGAGTCGGACTCTTGGTCTGTTGAAGCTGCTGGGGACAGGACTTTTCCTCTTAGCAGGGGAGGGCTGACTTCCCCTAATCAACATAAGGTCTTCTTGTCATTTAAAGCATTTGATGTTGTGACAAGGAAG
Source organism: Protopterus annectens (assembly GCF_019279795.1). Lineage (NCBI taxonomy): Eukaryota > Metazoa > Chordata > Ceratodontiformes > Protopteridae > Protopterus > Protopterus annectens. The sequence continues at coordinate 982,038,097 of NC_056727.1, read as the reverse complement.
GTAGTTTTAAGTTTTTGGGTAGCCAATTTTTTTAGGAGTAGCGCGTACTCTTGGCCTTAAAAACTCGGTAGTTTTAGACAGAACTGAAGATGCGAAAGAAGTGTGTCGAATACCGATAGTGCGAAGAACTTCCTCAGAAGCCGTTGCCTGCTCAGTGGCTCCGGACCCATCCAAGGTAAAGACATCCGCAGGTTCCATTGAAGAAGAGTCTCTGCATACTGGACTCTGAACGGGTCTCAGTAGAGGACTGTGAATCCACTGAAGCAGGCATTAGGGGCTGTGAAAGCACCTCACTGAGTATCGGCGAACTGGCGACTAGCTTAACAGAAGCGTCGGCAGCTTTGGACCTGTGCGATCTCTTGTCTTTATTCTTACGTTTTTTTTCTGTAGATCGATAGTCGGATGGCTTACCAACACCATTTCGGAATAGAGAGATCGAGAACGAAAGTATTTAGTAACAAAAAGGGCCCAATGACAAATAGTTCGGCCATTGTTTAAGGCACACCGACAGCGGTGGACGTCATGGTCTGGGCCTAAACAGGTAACGCAGTAAGAATGGAAATCTCGGTGTGATATTTTGCTTTCCACAGGCAAGACAATTGTTAACTTTTTCTGACATTGGCTAGAGCAAGAAAAAAGGATCCCAATGGGGTACTTAGATTTAGAAGATTTCAGGATAATTCAATAATGAAAACTCAGTTAGCGCCAAACCGGCACTCGTGCAAACTGCTTCTGCTACGAGCTCCTTGGCAAGAAAGACTGATGTAATGGTGTCTGCTGCCCGTTTTATACCCCTGACATCAGACCTGGAGCAACAGCAACTGATGCAGAAATACTAAGTCTTTGGTATTCGGGCTGACTGAGGGCTACCTGCAGGCAGATAACCCAAGTGTGATGACTGCAAGAGTGAAACATGAAGAACATCCTTGGTTCCAGGTGGAAGGGAGGTCCTAGGTTGGGTTGGAATGCCTTTGGCCTCCAAGAGCTGATTCACCAATCTAACTACATCAAGCTCCAAAAGGCTCCTTGTGGAACAGACATCCCCAAGGGAGACTATGGATTATCAATAAAGGCACTGAGCTGCTGATCAACAAAGGGGTCAACAGATGGGGAATATAGAGTCCTGGATAGGGATTCGCCCTTTGACACCATGGTCAGTTGACCAAAAGCTTGCGTTGGGTGGGGAGTGACCAGTTTTATATGGGAGACTTATTGGTGCCAAGAGGGTCTGAGGTACCATGGAAGGGTTTGGTACCATGGTAACTTTAGTCAGTTCCATGAGAACAGATGGCACTGTGGAATGGGTCGTAGACTCCGGTGCAGAATTCAATTGTTTAGACTTCGGTTCTGTGGAAACCTGGCCTTTGGACGATTTTGGTTCCTGAAAACGAGGAGACCCTGAAACTGAGTGGCTCCACTTTTTCGATTCTTTTTCGGGAGGTTTTGACACCGCCTCAGCCAAAGCCTCTGAAAAGGGTGTTTTTAATAACTCCTTTAGGATCAACTTGTTTAGACGCTCTGCAGGGGTCCAGGCACTAAAACCCCTACAGAGCTCACATTGAGGCTGGACTTCTAAGTGTGGCACCCCCAAACAATAAATGCAGGAAAGATGCCCATTGGAGTTGGGCGTCTTTCTGCCGCATTTCCACATTGCTTAAAACCAGTTGTACTTTTTTTCTCAGCCATTAGGTAAATCACAAAAAATAATAGCCATTCATGCGATCACACACACACGCACAACAGTGAAAAAAATGGAGCAAGATTTTTTTTTAATAAAGTGTACCAACAATGGTTACGCAAGAGAAATACCCAGAAGAATAAAGGAAAAAAAAAGAAGAAAGGTGAAAGAATACCAACAATGGTATTTAACAGTTACCAGAGGTAAGAGGGGAAGGGAGGGGCCTAATACTAACTATGGTAAAGAAGAAACACCAAATAGGTAAAAAAAACAGATAAAACAGCACTCTCACTAATTTGGTAATATAGTATAAAACGACCAAGAAATATTAAAGAGGGGAGCTATAAAAGAGAAAAATACTGAGAAATATATAGAAAAATAAAGGACTTAGCTTGAGAGCATGGCTTGACGCATCTTGAAACTCTACGTGGCAAACAAGATCTGGGGGAAGGGAAGACGGGCACTATGGGTAGCCTTAGCTGGGGAGTTTCTGGCTGGCACGAGCTTTTTACAACGGCCGAATTGGTTCGGAGGACTGAATAGAGACCCAACTGTCATGAATGAATGAAGACTGACATCAGACAGTACTGTTAAGAAAGGCCTAGCACAATTTAGACAACGCCAACGAGAATGAATTTTCCCCAGAGTGAAAATTGGAAATGGCCTCCAATTTCACTTTCACCATAGACAAACTAGCTGTTATGAAAAATGGATGCCAGAAAATCTAAAACAGGAGCCGTAAAAGGGTCCAGATCGTTTTGATGAGCCCAAGGGGAGAACCTCTTCCACTTGCTACTGTATATTTCCCTCATGAATGGTTTGTGTGCTACAATCAATATTTTTCTAACGGGGGATGAAAGCCCACGAATTCTAGCCATCACCACAACTGGAGTAACCAAGCGTTTAATTTCAGGTTCGGAAGATCTGGGTGGTGATGTCCAGAAAGGTGGGACAACAGATCTGGAGATGGATCTAGAGTCCATGGTGGACAAAACCAGGTAAGACCAAAGAAAAGCAAACCAAACTTGTCGAGGCCAGAAAGGAGCAATATGGATTACTTGGCACTTCAACCTCTGAGCTTTTTGCAGAAACTTGGGAATGAGCAGAACAGGAAGATAGGCATAAAGTAGACCAGGGGAGCCAAGCATAGACTACAGCGTCTCTCACTGTACCCGCGGAAGGATCAGGGCAAAAACTCGCTGCACTTGGTGTTGGAAGGAGATGCTTAGTGTTTTCAACAAGGTTGACCCCATTTCTGGAAGATCATATTTGCCAGTGAAGGATTCAGAGATCACTCGTGAGGCATCAGAATGGTCCCACTGAGCCTGACCACCAGAATGTTTCACTTCCCTGGAATGTGCGTTGCTACGAGAAAGTGGTTGGTAGAGATCGCCCACTGCCACAACCTCATGGCCTCTCGACACAATGGGTAAGACTTTGTTCTTTCCTGTTTGTGGATGTACGAGACCACTGACGTTGACAGTCTGAAATCCAGTGGTTCCCTGTGGGAAGATGGATTGAAGGGCTTGCAAAGCAAGAAGCACCACTCTCATCTCCAGGCCATTTGTAAGCATACTCGTCTCTAGAGGGGACCTCGTGCCTTGGACTGACACCTCCCCCACACACACAAACGTACAGTTTTGTACCTACCATAAATGTAGATGTTCGAGTGTTGACACTGTTGCAGTCATTACACTTGGATTATCCTGCAGTCAGGCGGTCCCGCAGTCGGCCAGAGTTCCGAAGTCTTGGTCCGGTGTCAGTTGCTGTCGCCACCTCCCTGACGTCAGTGCGACAGGGGTATACAAGATGCAGCCAATGCCATTTTCTTCAGTTTTTCTTCCTACAGATGTCAGGTGCCCCCAAATAGGTAGGGAATTCAAATTCCTAGCAAGCAATACAAAAGAAAAGCAAACAACCATTTTTAGGTTACTCCCCATAGGTAAAAAGGGTAGATGTCCTAGGTAAGTACCAGAAAGTAAGAGGGGAAGGAGGGAGGGTAAGCTGGACTGCAGCAGTAACACACGAACATCTACATTTATGGTAGGTACAAAACTGTACTATGTTCATCGTGTTACACTGCTGCAGTCATTACACTTGGGTGGAATCCCAAAGCTGAGGTAGGGAGGCTGGATCTATAAGGCATTAGGGGTGTCTATAAGGCCCTACAGTACAGCAGTGACAAAGCCAGCTCTGGATTTGGAGTATAAAGGCAAATGGTAATGTTTGGTGAAGGTATGCACAGAACTCCATGTTGCCGCTTCCAAAATATCCTTGGTAGGTACTCCTCTGAGGTAGGCAGTTGAAGTGGCTGTTACCCTGGTGGAGTGAGATCTAATGCTGCTAGGTACAGGTTTCCCATGGTGGGTATAGCAGAAATGTATACAGTGTCCTATCCATTTTGAAATAGTCTGCTTTGAAATGGCTTTTCCCTGTGCTCCTGCAGCGTATGCTGCCAATAATTGCTCAGATTTTCTGAAAGCTTTGGTTTTGTCCAAGTAGAAGCGTAACTACCTGTGAATGTCCAAAGAATGTAGCAATTTCTCCCCTTATTTCTGTGGCTTTGGATAAAAGGTTGACAAGTGAATAGGTTGGTTCAGAGCCACACTTGATACCACCTTTGGCATAAACGTAGGGTTAGTTCTTAAAGACACCCTGTCCTGGAGGAAGATGAGGAAAGGTTGCACTGCCATTAGTGCCTGTAATTCTGAAACTCTTCGTGCTGATGTAATTGCCAGTACCAGAGCAGTTTTCCAAGAGATGTATTTTATTTCTGCTGTGTTAGCTGGCTCAAAAGGAGGTAGAGTTCATTTTTCCAAAACAAAGTTGAGGTCTCAAGTTGGTGTAGGTGCTCTACGGGGCGGTCTTACGTTTTTAGCCCCTCTGAGGTATTGTTTGAGCAGAGGATTAGAAAAAAATTGGTGGATCCGTGTTGTAATGAGCAGAGATAGCTGAGGCGTGGATCTTGATGGATGAAAAAGAGAGGCCCTTGTCCAGCATCTCAGTTAAGTATTGCAGTATCTGAGGAATGTTTGGGACAAGAGGGTCAAGGTTGTGCGCCTGGTTCCAGGCACAATCTCTTCCATTTATCAGAGTATGCTTTCCTGGTGCTAGGCCTTCTGGCCTCCAGAATGACATCCATAACAGCTTTGGAGAGAGGCATTGCTTGCTTGACTAGTGAATTTTCCATGCAGCTAGGTTTAAGGTCTTTAGCTGGCTGTGAAGTAAACTCTGTGATTTGAGGCAAAATACAGGGTGATTCTTGTGCCAAGTTCTTTAAGATTGGGTACCAGTGCTGGCATGGCCAGTCTGGTACAATCAGTATCATTTTTGGCTCTTCCTGCCTGGCTTTTATGAGTACCTTTGGGAGGAGAGGTAAAGGAGGGAAAGCGTATACTTGTAGTTTTTTCCAGCTGAATGAGAGGGCATCCACTTTCCATTCTTGTGGATGGTAGCTCCTTGTACAGAATTTCTGTAATTGGCAGTTCTTTGGGGAAGCAAACAGATCTATGTCCGGGCTCCACCATTTTTGTGTTATCATTCTGAATATTTGTGGGTTCAGTTTCCATTCGTGTGGGTCCATAATGTTTCTGCTTAGGTCTGCCAGTGTGTTTTTCTCTCCTGGCAGGAATTGTGCTTGCAGATGAACTTGGTAGGTTAGAGCTGTGTTCCACAAGGTCATGGCTTGTCTGCAGAGGGGGTAGGAGTGTGTGCCCCCTTGCTTGTTTATGTACCACGTAACAGTGGTGTTGTCTCTGTCTTTCGTAGTAATTGTCCTGGATGCAGTAGGTCCTTGAAAGCCATAATAGCATTTTGTACAGCTAGCATCTTTTTGATTGATGTGGAGATGTCTTTTGCTCGGTGGGCCACTCGCTCTGGATACATTTTCCTGCCATGTGTGCTCCCCAGGCGTAATCCGATGCATCTGTTGTCAGTGTTTGCCTGGCTGTGGGTTGAGTGAAAGGCTGTCCCTTGTTGAGGTGACAAGCTTGTGCCCACCATCGAAACTCCTGTTGTAGGCAAGGAATTAGTGGTACAACGGTTTCAAACTTTGACAGTGTTGACACCATACGCTCTTTAGGTACCATTGTAGTTTCCTCATATGCAGTCTGGCATATGGAACTAGCAGTATGCAAGATGCCATGTAGCCCAAGGCCAGCAGAATTTTTCTTGCAGGGAGTTAGGTCTTTGTTGCCATTAATTGAAAACATTGAGTCAGTTGTCCTTGCTTGTCTGGCATGAGATAAGCCATCTGGGCCGTTGTGTTCAAGCTGGCACCCAGGAATATTATCTGTTGTGAGGGCACTAGTTTTGATTTCTTTTCATTTACTGTGTACCCCAGGCAACTTAACTTTTTTACATACGCCAGATGCTTTAGTAGAATGTCCTTGCTCTCTACTAGAATCAGGCAGTCGTCCAGGTATGGATACATTTGAATTCCTTTTTGCCTGCAAAATGCAATTACTGGTGCCAGGCACTTTGTGAAGACCCTGGGCGCAGTAGATAAGCCAAAGGGCAGTGCAGAGAATTGATAGTGCATTGAACCAGCTAGAAATCTGAGGTATCTTCTGCAGTTTTGTCCGATAGGGACATGCAGGTATGCCTCTTTGAGGTACAACAACACGAGCCAAGCTTTCTTGCCCAGCATGGGAAGAAGTTGCTGTAGTGTCAACATCTTGAATTTCGGTACATCCAGGTAAATGTTTAGTGTAGAAAGGTCAAGAATGGGTCTCCAGGCCCTTTCTGGGAACCAGAAAGAGTCTTGAGTAAAATCCTTGTCCTTGTTCCTGTGGTGGTACCTTTTGAATAGCTCTCATGTCCATGAGTGCTGTAATTTGTCTTTGAGCCTCTGCCCATTGATTTGGTGGCAGATTTGGCATTCCTTTTAGCCTTGGCAAGGTGTGCAAATGGAACCTGTAACCTTGAGATACAATGTTGAAAACCCATTTGTCTTTGGTGATGCAATGCCAGTTGTGATAGAAAAGTGCCAGTTTTCCTCCTAAGGGGGCTGCCAAGACAGAACTGTTTGGCAGCTGTAGTGAAAAGTCATCGAGTCTGTTTTTTTATAAGGTTGAGGCCTGACTTCTTCTTTCTGGCCTGGTATGCCCCACTGTCGAGGCCTGTAAGGGCCTTGTACCTCTACCTCTTGGACGTCTGTATCTGCCCCTTTGAGGTCTGTCTGTGACTGGAAAGGACTAATTCTTTGTTGGCCAATTTCTGCTAAAACGAGGAGGCTGAACATGTAAGAAATCTTTCACCGTTTGCATAGATTTTGCCTTATCCTCCATCTTCTTTAATACCTCCTCTGCCTTAACTCCAAACAGCACATCCCGCTGCAAAGGTGCATCCAATAATTTTACCTTAACATGATCTGGTAACGTATGTTCTTTTAACCAAGCATGCCTTCTAACGAGAGCCTGTAACTGCTGCTTTACAGGAGGCCTCTAAGGAGTCAAACCCACATTGCAAAGTATATTTTCCCACTTGTTCAGCAGCATGCAATAAATCCTGCATTTCTTTTAAGTTAGGAGGATCTGAATCTGGAAGCATCTTTTGTTTCAACTGAGACATCAAAAATTGCTGATATTTTAGCATGTGAAACTGGCAATTCAAGGCTCTCATTGCTAAAGTTGCAGACATATATACCTTCTTTCCCCATCTGTCTAAAGCTCTGGAATCTCTGTCAGAGGGAACTGGGTTTTTTGCTGAAGAGGCCTTAATCCCTTTGGGTCCCTGAGAAATAGTTTCAGGGTCAGCAACAGGGCTTTTGTACAGAAATTTGAGAGAGTCAGGGACTCTAAAATCTATCAGGTTTAACTGGGGCTGGGGGTAAGGAGTCAGGGTTCAAACTGGATTCAGTGTACACATCATCCACAATGTCTAGAACTGGCAGGATAGCAAGGGGTCTGTGTTGAGGCAATAAAAGTAAGTCTCTGAGCCTTTTCTTGGATTCTGCGTAATCCTGACCTTCCCAATGGAAATGCTCCCTCATGGTATGTAAGGTCTCCTCAAAGGAGTAATCCTCAGGCGGAGAGGCTGACGGAATTGATTCCTCAGCATCAGAATCCTCATAAGGGGGTAAAGAATATCCTAGGTCCAAGGAAGAGTCAGAGGAAATGGACACCTGGTCAGAAGATTCATAGTCTGCATCCTGTATGGGCTTTTTATCAGGAGGGGGATGGGACCCCCTGATCAGGGTGATTAGGTCCGCGGCCATTTTTAGCATTTGTTTCTTAGGCATGGAAGCCTGTCCTGGAGAGAGTTGTGTCTGTTTCTTTGCTTTTAAGGTGGACTTAGACTTAACAGACGGTTTAATGGTTAACTGGGTAGGTCTGAAAACACCCTCTGTAATTGTGGATTGCTCAGCTACTTCGATTCCCTCTGTAGGTTTAGGATAGGTTTAGGATTGGTAAGCTGAAGGCCTAGTGTGCCCGAAGGCCCAGCCAGCTCCACGTGGGAGTCGGATGCGGTCTGTGGAAGCGGCCGTCTGGGGCTGCGTAGGCACCTCGCTGAAAACCAGAGAACTGGCGACCGGCCTAGAAGAGGCCTTGTCGCCAGTTTTGGGCCTCGGATGCCTGTCCTTGCGCTTTTTATGCATTGCGGTCGTCGGAATTTCCGACGACATGGTATAATTGAATTTTCTACCAAAATAATGTCGGGCAAAATCAAACAGACGTTTAATAGTGCGCTCGTTAAACCTAGCACAAAACCGACAACCAGTCACGTTGTGGTCAGGGCCTAGGCATGGAATACAATAGGAGTGGAAATCCTTATGAGGTATTTGCTTCCCACAAGAAATACAGTTTTTAACTTTTACTGACATCGGTCTGAGGCGAGAAAAAATTTCCTCAACGGGGTACTTGGCTTTTTTAGAAGACTTCGGTTCTGGATTCGGAATGAAAATCTCAGGAGTCGGCCGAACGGCACTTGCGAAATGCTTCTGTTTTGGGCAACGCGCGGCAGGAAAGACTGAAGAAAATGGCATCGGCTGCATCTTATATACCCCTGTCGCACTGACATCAGGGAGGAGGCAACAGCAACCGATGCCGGACCAAGACTTTGGAACTCTGGCCAACTGCGGGACCGCCTGACGGCAGGATAACAAGTGTAATGACTGCAGCAGTGTAACATGATGAACATCTGGGAAATATCTGTGGTCACTTCTGCCTTGGGAGGGGGAAGGATGAACAGTCGACCTTGAAGGAGGTCCTCCTACTGCAGTCACCAGAGAAGAGATCATTTGCATGCTCGAGAGATTCTGACTGGATGATTCAATGGTTACAAAGGAAGGGACTACTTGACTGCCAAGGTCCAATGAAGCAGTCTCATACGAAAACATGCTAAAGGAACCAGGGTAATCGTGGCCGCCATGAACCCCAAGGCTCTAAGAACAAGACTTGGCGGGGGAGAAGGAATATCCATAATTTGCTTGATATGAGATTTCAAAGGTGGAGATTCTATCCGGAGGGAGAATAGCTAAAGAATGAATGGTGTTCAGGCGGGCCTCGAAGTCTATTATCTGTACTGGCTGGAGATGAGACTTTCTGAGATTAATGGACATGCACAAGGTCAAGGCTAGATGGAATACAAGGTCAAGGCTAGAAGGAATACGAACCCTTGGCTTCTAGGAGTCTGCGCCTGGTGGGAACAGTTAGAAGCCAATCATCCAAATAGGGAAATACATGGAATCCTTGCAGTCTCATGTCAGCTGCCACTACTGCTGTGCATTTGGTGAACACCCAGGGGGCTGTGGTGAGACCAAAGGAAACTACTCTGAACTGGTAATGACTGGCCCTCAGCTGAAAGCAGAGGAACTGCCTGGAGTAACTTCATTTTGATATGATAGTAAGCATCCTGAAGGTCTATAGAGCACATCCAGTAGTTGTCCTGGAGGAAGGGCAAACTGGACTGAATCGTGACCACTTAGAACTTTGAACTGGCAACCGATTTGCTGAGGGACGTAAGGTCCAGAATGGGCCTGGTGGTCCCCAGTGTTTTTGGGCAAAAAAAGAATCTGGAGTAGATGCCTGATCCGAGATGGTCTGTGGGGACACTTTGGATGACTCTTTTTGAGAGCAGCTTTGAAATTTCTAAGGTTGCAGCCTCCCTCTGATTGGGTGGAAGACTGAGGAGGATCATGTTCATCGTGTTTCACTGTGGCAGTCATGACTGTAGGGTTCTCCCCTGCCGGCAGGCAGCTCCAGGTCGGCCAGAATCCCAAAGTCTGGGTCCGGCGTCGGCTGTTCAACCATGCTCCCTGACGTCAGAGCGTCAGGAGTACAAAGCTGACAGCCGACGCCATCTTCTCCAGTCTTTCTTGCCGTGCGGTGATAGCAGTTCGCATTTGCTGGTCGGCAGACTCCTGACGAATTTTACTGATATACTTCGGTCCGAAGACTTTCTTCTTCACTCAAAGCTAAGTACCCCGTTGGGGAAACTTTTTTCTTGCTCCACTCCACTCCGATGTCAGAAAAAGTTAATAATTGTATTTCATGTGGGAAGCAAATACCTCATAAGGATTTTCATTCTTACTGTATTCCTTGCTTGGGCCCTGACCACGACGTAGCTAGCTGTCGGTTTTGTGTTAGATTCAATCAACGTACAATTAAGCGAAGGTACGATTTTGCTTTTCATTACTTTGGTAGGCGCTTTAACTACAAAATGTCGTCGGATACGGTCCCGGCTACCGGAGTTCATAAACGTCGCAAGGATAAAGACAGGCCTCCGAGGTCAAATCTGATGATAGCGCACAAGCGGAGACAGTTTCAGGTTCAGCCGTCGTCAGTGAGGCGCTTTTGCAACCCCTGTCGTCGGCCATTTCAGGACAGACGGCCGAAACGGACTCTCATGAGGAGCCAACCAGGCCTTTAAATATTTCTGTTGCAGGACCTTCGGACAATGCTCCTTCGGATGGGTCCGGAGCCACTGTGCAGGTACCGGCTTCCGAAGGGGTTTTCAGGCCTACTCAGCTACTAATAAAGGCAAAGCCAAAGACAAAGGCAAAGACTCCTTCAAAATCAAACACTTCTAAACAGGCTTCTTCTGAACCGGCTCCCAAGTCACAGAAACAGTTACTCAAGATGGCGGAGGATTTACTTACTATGATTAGGGGTTCTCATCCCCCTCCAGACAAAATACCAAGGCAGGATGTTTCTTATGATTCCTCTTGATCAGGCTTCTGTTTCCTCAGTTTCTTCTTCTGATCAGGAATATTCTTTCCCTCCTTATGAGGATTCTGATGCTGAAGAATCCATTCCTTCAGCTTCTCCCCCTGAGGATTTCTCTTTTGGGGAAACTTTGCATGAAATGAGGGAACATTTCCACTGGGAAGGACAGGAGTATTCGGAATCCAAGAAAAGGCTGAGGGAATTTCTTCTTCTTCCCCAACATAGACCCCTGGCTATTCCTCCTGTTTTGGATATTGTGGATGATGCCTTTTCGGAGGCTAACTTAACCCCAGACTCTCTTCCTCCTGCTCCTGTGAAGCCTGATAGATATTACAGGGTTCCTGATTCCCATCAGTTTTTATACAAGAACCCTTCTGCTGACCCTGAAACCATTTATCAGGGTCCTAAGGAAGCTAAGGCCGCTTCTGCCAAAAATCCTACTCCTACTGAAAAGGATTCTCGATCCTTAGAAAGATGGGGCAAAAAGGTGTACACTTCTGCTACTTTGTCCATTAGGGCTTTAAACTGTCAATATGTTTAAATACCAGCAATTTCTATTGTCTGTCTTAAAACAAAAGCTTACTTCCATTTCTGCCTGTGCAGAGGATAAGGAATTACATGACTTATTGCATGCCACTGAACAGGTTGGGAAGCATGGTTTACACTGTGGATTTGATGCCTTGGAGGCTTCTTGTAGGGCTGCGGCCTCTGGCACAGTCATTAGGAGGCATGCATGGCTAAAGGAACAAAATTTACCTGAACAGGTAAATGCAAAATTATTGGATGCTCCTGTTCAGCCTAATGTTTTGTTTGGATCGAAAGCTGAAGAGGTGATTAAAAAGATGGAGGATAAGGCGAAATCAATGCAAACAGTTAAAGATTTCTTACAAGTACAGCCTCCTAGATTTAGCAGGAATTGGCCTTCAAAAAATTGGCCCTTTCCCACTTCAGACAGGCCTCAGAGGGGTAGATATAAACTTTCCAGAGGGAGGCCTCAATCACAAGCTGCTTATAGACCAAGACAGTGGACTGCTTCCACCCCTAGGGGAGGAGAGGACAGGTCACAATCTCAAAGGAAACAATCTCAATGACTCCCTCTGTGGGGCTACAGGAACTTCTTCCCTGGAAGCCCCTCTTGGAGGAAAACTCTCTCTTTTTTATCAAAATTGGACTCAAATAACCCAAGACAAATGGGTTTTGGATGTGGTTTTAAGAAGTTACAAATTCCATTTTCATACCTTGCCAAGGCCAAGCGGATGGCCAGACCTTCCAAAACATCAATGGACGGAGGCCTTAAACTAGGTGGAAGCTCTTTTGGCTATGAATGCCATAGAACTGGTTCCTCTTTCAGAGATGGGAAAAGGGTTTTATTCAAGGCTCTTTCTAGTCCCAAGGAAGCAAAACTCATGGAGACCCATTCTGGATCTGTCGGTCTTGAACACCTTTCTAGAGATTCCAAAATTCAAGATGCTTACTCTACAGCAGCTACTTCCAATGCTGTCCAAAAATGCAAGGATGGTAACTTTGGATTTAAAGGAGGCATATTTACACATTCCCATCAGGCAGGATCGCAGAAAATACCTCAGGTTCAAAGCCAGATCAAGGCACTTTCAATTCTCTGCGCTGCCCTTTGGATTATCTACTGCGTCCAGGGTCTTCACCAAATGCCTGGCTCCAGTAGTAGCTTACTGCAGACTCAAGGGAATTCAAATTTACCCTTATCTGGACGATTGTCTAATTCAGGCAGACAGCAAGGATGTCTTACTTCAGCATCTAGAATTTGTACAGAACCTCCTCAAGTTCCTGGGATTCTCTGTAAACATAAAAAAGTCAAATTTGACACCATCGCAACAGATAACTTTTCTGGGTGCACTTCTAAACACCACAACCCAGATGGCATTTCTGACATCCGAAAAACAGTTACAGCTGGCTTCAACTTTCAGAACTTTGGCAACTTTAACTCATCTATCTGCAAGGAAATTCCTGCAGGCTTTGGGTTACATGGCCTCCTGCATCCTTCTCATACCATATGCAAGACTACACGAGGAAAATACAGTGGTACCTAAAAAGTGTATGGTCTCAGCATTGCCACAGTTTAGACATACTGATCTCCGTTCTTCCTTGCCTTCAAAAGGAATTTCTTTGGTGGTCCAAGGCATGTGCTCTAAACAAAGGGAAGCCCTTCCGTCTGTTTCCTGCCTCTCAGATTCTAACCACGGACGCCTCGGATTATGCTTGGGGAGCCCATTTTCAGGGCAACTGTTTGCAGGGCCTTTGGACAAAGGATCAGAAGCACCTGCATATCAATTTAAAGGAAATGTTAGCCGTTCAGAAAGCTCTACTGGCCTTCAGGAATCTTTTACAACCAGGACAACTGCTAATACGGACAGACAACACTACAGTTATGTAGTACATAAACAAGCAAGGGGGATCTCATTCCTACCCCCTTTGCAGACTAGCCATGGATCTATGGGGGACAGCTCTATCTTGCAATCTGGGTCTTCAGGCTCAGTTTCTACCAGGGAAACAAAACTTTCTGGCAGACCGTCTGAGCAGACATCTTTCGGATCCACATGAGTGGATGCTGGACACCAAAATATTCAAGATGATAACAGCAGTCTGGGGATGTCCTCACATAGACCTCTTTGCATCCCAACTCAATCATCAGCTACAGACTTTTTGCACCAGGATTTTCCACACAGAAGCTTGGAGAGTGGACGCCCTGTCATTCAGTTGGAGGAACCTCTCGGGATATGCCTTTCCGCCTCTCCCTCTTCTTCCACGGGTTTTATTGAAGATAAAACAGGACAAGCCCAAGATGATCATCTTGCTGGCTCCTAATTGGCCTCGGCAGTTTTGGTATCCAACTCTAAAAAAACCTATGCCTGGAGCCCCCTTGGGATTTACCTCAGTCTCCGAACCTTCTGTCTCAACATCAGGGTCAGGTTCTACACTCTCATGTCAGAACTCTCATCCTGGTGGCCTGGTTAATTCAGGGCCTTTGATTTCTTCTTTACTGCCCAAGCAGGTTATGGATGTCATTTTAGAAGCCAGACGTCCTAGCACTAGAAAATCTTACGCAGGAAAATGGAAAAGATTTTGTTCCTGGATGCAGGCTCAGGATTCTGATCCTCTTCTTCCCAACATTACTTTAATTTTACTTTACTTGACAGATCTCTTACATAAGGGTCTCTCTTTCTCTTCCATTAAAATACATGCCTCTGCTATTTCTGCTCATTATAATACAGACCCTCCCATCTTTTCCCACCAGCTCATGCAACAGTTTCTCAGAGGAGCTAAGAACTTAAGACCTCCTAGATCTCCTCCTATTCCTGCTTGGGATCTCAACTATGTTTTGGAAAAACTAACCTTGCCTCCTTTTGAGCCTGCTGCTTCTTCTGACATCAAGTTTTTATCTTGGAAGACAGCCATCCTGTTAGCCCTAACCTCTGCCAGGAGGGTTTCAGAGTTACAAGCTCTAATGGCTGTGGAACCTTACATTATTTTTCATCAAGACAGAGTATCTTTGAGGAATAATCCTACACCTTCATGCCTAAGGTGGTTTCCAAAGTGGCTTTAAATCAAACTATACACTTGCCACCCTTTTTCCCCACTTCTCAAAATAAAGGGGAAAGGACCTTACATTCCTTGGATGTACACAGACAGCTACGTTTTTACCTGAACAGAACTAAGGACATCAGAAAATCAGAACGATTGTTTGTTTCTTATGCTTCCAGTTCCGAAGGTAAAGCCATTTCAAAACAGACCATTTCTAAATGGATTGCTCATGGAATCAGATTTTGTTATTCTCACCATGGAAAGCAAATTCCAGGGAGTATACGGACTCATTCCACCAGAGCTGCTGCCACTTCTGCGGCCTTCCTCAGGGGAGTTCCTACCAAGGATATTTTGGAAGCTGCAACTTGGGAGTTCAGTGCATACATTTTCTAAGCACTACAATCTACCTCTCTACTCTAAGTCTAGGGCAGGCTTTGCCTCTGCAGTCTTGCAGGGCCTTTTAGCCGCCCCTTACTCTTTATGACCACCTCCCTTTCTTTCAGCTTTGGGATTCTACCCTACAGTCATGACTGCAACAGTGAAACACGATGAACATAGTACAGTTGTGTACACCTACCATAAATGTAGATGCTAGAATGTCTTCACTGTTGCAGTCTGGGTTTCCCTCCCTCCTGTCCCCTCTTATTTTTACTTTTGTGTATTTCCTTTTTTCACCATTCTTCTGAGGTGTATTTGCAAAGGTTATGGGACCTTTTTCATTTTGGGACTCCTGACATCTGGGGCAAAAAAAACTGGAGAAGATGGCGTCGGCTGTCAGCTTTGTACTCCTGGCGCTCTGACGTCAGGGAGCATGGTTGAACAGCCATCGCCGGACCCAGACTTTGGGATTCTGGCCGACCTGGAGCTGCCTGCCGGCAGGGGAGAACCCTACAGTCATGACTGCAACAGTGAAGACACTCGAACATCTACATTTATGGTAGGTGTACACAACTGTACTTTGCCTGGAGACTGATTTTGGAAAAAGGGTATTGGATAACCTCTGGATATAATCTTAACACCCAACGATCTTTTGTGATGGCTTCCCAGGCTGTTGGGTGTAAAGACAAATATCCCCCGACTGCCTCCAGAGATCAACAGTTGGGCAATCCTTCAGGATTGCGGATTGTGCCTGTCCGAGAAAGTATCTTAAGACCACCAATTCATTAGACCCCCTCTGCCGTGAGGGAGGCATCTGCCATTATCACCCCCCCCCACCTCCGAGAGGAAGGCCTCCCTGTGAATCTTGAAAAGGATATTGAGATCTTTGGAACGACAATTTTTTACTCCCACACTGGTTCCTGGAAAAGGTCAGTTGTGGGGTAGCAAAGCTAATTCCGATGGTAGACAAGGTCTTTCAGTCTTTTTCACTTTGGGAGTGTGTGTCTGACCACTAGACTGACGAGAGTCAATCTGTGGAAAGGGGCGTTGGTGAAAGACACCTTGTAAGGTTACAAGAAATCACACAGCTGCATCCAGGCGTGACGTCTGGTAGCAATGCCTGATCCGGCTGCCTGTAAGGCACATTCTGTGGCATGAGAAATTAGGCTCATGGACATGTTCGATATAGACTGTAGGGTGGTCATCCTGGAGGACAAGGTCTTCTGTTCCTCAGCAGACATGAACCCTGGAACAGAACAAGAGAGCTCCTTGACTAAGTCCCTCTGTAGACTGGTTGTAATACGCCAAATAATTCAGCTCTCACAATGTGAAGGTCACTGAAGTGTATACCCGCTTACCAAACCTGTCCAAGGCCCTAGACACCCCGTTAGGAGGATGGACAGTGGAGTTTTGCTGAGCCAGCTTTCTGGTGGCTGATGCTACCATCATGGCATCAAAGGGAACACCTTTAGTCCAGTGCGGTCAGTCTGAAGGGGCACTAAGGAACTTGTCAGGTCATTTTCTTATAGGTTCTACTGCATGTCCTCTTCCACACCCTGCATGACAAGACCGATAAAGGGATCCACAGGGGGGACATCCAAGTAGTAGATGGGCCTGACCCAAAAGCTTCCAGAAACACCAATTCCTCTGGGTTAGGTTTTGAGAAAACCAACCACCTTTTTGGCAAAGCATCTCCATGATGTCCTGAAAGAAGACTATTACCTAGGGACCCCTTCATCGAGATGGGGGTCATCAGTGAGGTATTCCAAAGGGGAATCCAAGTGTCTCCTTTTGCGCAAACGTTTCAGAGGGACCTCCTTGGTGATGTGCTCAGGGTAGGTATTGGAAGACTCTGGGTGTTCCACAGGAGAAACAGTCTGGAAGTCTTTCTGGGTTGGCTGTCCCAGAGGTGACGGAACAGATGGCGCACACACAAACAGCAGGAGGTAGACCAGGCTCCGAAGCAGGTAGAGTCAAGGCTCTTCTGGGCACAGAGAAAACCCTCTCCATCACCTTGAATGCAGAGGGAGATCGACACACCAAGGGCAATGCTGGAGCTGAAGCTGCCAATGGGGAAGTTCCACAAATCCCTACTGCTCCTAGATCTGAGTGAGGAGTCGGAGGTGAGATTTCAACCACCGAAGCCCTGATGGGAAGAGACCGCTCCGAAAACTTCGTAGATGACATCAACCCCTCGGATCCAGCGCCAATGCAACTGCTCCGAGAAACACACTGCTCCGAAATGGCCACAGCTGGGTGAGTCAGGTAGACAAGAGTCAAGGTAACCATTCCGGTTGGCGCCGATGTCTTGACTCCAGGTATGTTCAGGCCAGATAACTCCGAAACTGGGGGTCGGACCAGAGAAAGAGATTGAAGCAAACACAGAGATATGGCTCACGGTTCCGAGGAGAGGAGGGGGGGCGATGACAGACAAGATTCCCAGCTGGATTTGTGCCTTTAGGAATTTCAACATCATGCTGTCTACCTTTGGCGAGGCTACGGGAAGACTTAGAGGAAGCAACGGATGGAGGTCTGGAAACCAGTCTTGGGGGTTGCAGAAGAGGAGACTCAGGCCTTGAGGCAACTGGCTCAGGAGGAAAAACTACAAAACCAGCACTGAGGGGACGCCTGAACAACCATAGGAGCCAAGCTAGTCAGATCAAATGGCTTAGAAAACTTAGCAGGAGGTTCCTCAGATTGGCAGGATCTGCTAGGAGACCTCTCTGCATTCTGTGTTTTTCCTAGAGGGGATTTGAACCCCTGAAGTAGAAGGTGAAGCAGAAGCAGCAGCCATGGAAGGAAGGAGGCCTTTGAGAATCAACTTGCCCCTATCAATGTTCTTCAGTTAAAACCAGCACATATGGAGCAGGAATCATCTAAGTGAGCAGCCCCACAAGAAACCCCACACAGCGAGTGGGCATCAGAGAGAGGAATCTTGTGCCCATGACATACATTTTTTAAAAAGAAAGGGGTTTATTTGAATTATATAATAGTGAGACCAAATGTGAGTTTTTTAATTTAACATTGAATGAGAGGAATGCTCTACACAGATTAAAAAACAATGAAACCATTGTTGTAAGGCAAGCTGACAAAGGTGGCACCGTTGTCATTATGGATAGCTCTTACTATTGCAATGAAATGGAGAACATGCTCAATGATGTTGAGACCTATCTACCCTTATCTAATCTTAAACTTAAACTTAATAATTTGATCAAAGATGTTCATGCTAATTTGTATGATTTAATGTTGACAGATACTATTGATAATGATTTATACACATACTTGATGGTAGATAAACCATTGGTGCCCTCTTTCAGAGGTTTACCCAAAATTCATAAGAACATGACAAACCCACCGCTGCGACCTATAGTGTCCAGCCGTGGTTGGTTGACTGAACCATCTTCTATATATCTAGACAAGGTGTTGAAACCAATACTTTTTGAGGTTAAACATGTTTTAAGGGACACTACGGATTTTCTTGAGAAATTAGCCAATCATGGTCAGTCATGTTCTTTTTGTAGGAATGATTTATTGGTTACATTAGACGTAAGGTCTCTCTTTACTTCCATCCCGAATATCACTGGCATGGACCATGCTGGTGCAACACAAATTGTCTGAACGTGTAATTTATAGATATATGTCACTATTGGAGATTATTTTAGAAAATAATGTCCTTTGTTATCGAGACAACTATTTCTTACAAACCAAAGGGGTAGCAATGGGTACCCCTTGTGCCAACGCCTATGTTAATGCACAATGGGAGAACTGTTTTGTTTTGAACCAAGATTCATTTTTTGCTGACCATCTTGTATTTTATAACAGGTTTGTAGACGATGTGTTTTTGTTGTGGAGGGGAACTGTTGACCAGCTCTTGAGTTTTGTAGCATACCTCGATAGTACTACAGATTTCCTCAGTTTTGAATGCACTTATTCTCCTGACACCATTGGTATTAATTATTCTGACATCCAAAAAATCAATCAGGGCTTTGATACTGAACTCTATAGGAAGGAATGTTGGAAAAATAATCTGTTACATCGAGAGAGTATGCACCCCCGACACATATATAACAACATCATTACCAATCAAATGGTTAGGATCTCGAAACTAACATCTCAGACAACAGTCTACGATAAACATAAACAGACACTCACTAAGAATTTTTTATCTAGAGGTTACAATAAGAAACAAGTATCTGAAGCCATTTCTTTGGGTGACTCACATAGATTATCTGATGGAGCACCTTTGATTAGTAGAACACATAATTATTCGCAATCTGCTAAAAGGAGGACCAAGGACAACTATAACAGGATTGTCATTCCCTTTACTAATAGAAATAACAATATTCTGAATGTATTCAGGAAGCATTGGAGCATTTTAATGGCTGATGACACGATTGGCTCTTTAGTTAATACAAGACCCAGAGTGGCATATAGGAATATGCCCTCATTGAATAGGTTATGTTATGATTGTTGTCGTTTCAGTGCCCCACCAAGTCATAAAACAGGTACCTTTCCATGCTACACATGTAATCAATGCAAATATGTATCTACTACTGACATCTTTATTCATCCCATAACTAACAAGAGATATCTATTCAAGCACTATGCTACTTGTAAATCTTTGAATTTAGTATATGTAGCAACATGTAGAGCCTGCATGATGTTTTATGTGGGCATGACCACCAGGTCACTACGAGAGCGTGTTAGAGAGCATATTTATGCCATCAGCAAGTGCAATATTACCAATGCACTTGCGAAACATATAGTAGAGCTAGGCAGCACACATAGTTTTAGCTTTCAAGTTTTAGAATTAGTTAACATAGGGAAGAGGTTGGGCAATTCAAAAAACAGGATTGAGGAAAGGGAGAGCCAGTGGATAATGAAATTACAAGCCCATAGGTTTGGGCTTAATGAGAAGTTATCCATCAAGCCTTTCCTAACTTCCAGGTGTCTTAAGCACTGGTATCATCAACTTTTCATTATGTTTTATTGTCTTAACTATTTGATTGTTTTATTGAATGCTGTGATGTCACTGTATGCATTTTGTATAAAGGGAGGGGGGTTTTATACTGCATTTATATCTGATGAAGCATTGAGGAGCAACGCGAAAGCGCTTATACCACTGCAGTCTTTGTTTTTTGTTTTTTAATAAAGTGTGGACATTCGATTTTACTTGAAGGTTCTTTGATTTTTATTCAGCTTGGCCTCATATGGTGCACTCTTTATTATTATTTTTACTTGATACATTTTTTAAAACCCGCGGGCTTGGGAGTCAGCCATACCACCAGCGACCTGGTACACTAGGGACCAAAGCACCAACTCAAACACACACAACTAGAAGAGAAATTAAAACTGCTACCTACTTTTTTTTTTTTGCAAAGAACAGACCAAAATAGAAAGGGATATTAGCTAGAAAGGGTAGGGAGAAAGGGATACCAAGGAAACCTAACAGCAGACAAACAAAAAGCTACAAAAAAATTATATTACTAAGAATATAAATGTAAATATGAAGAAAAAAGATGTGAAAACGTCTTAACTCACTGAAACCCTGAGGAGCTCAAACAAAGGCGATCCTGATTCTTGACAGAAGCATGGCAAACAATATCTGAGGGATGTGAGGGAGTGGAGCATTATGGGTAGGGAAGGAGCTCAGATTTTGGATCCTAGAGCTTTAGTATGAGGCCAAGTCGGATCAGATTCTCGGATACAAACCCACAGGTTAAAAAAACAAATGAAGGTAACATCATCAGATCTATTAAATGTAACAGAATACAAACGTTTGTGCTTTTATACCAAAGCTAGCTTGGTCCAAACATATGGCAACACCCTACCATTACCCTACACATCTCAGAAAGACAATGCAATGATCAGGCTAGTACTGAATGGGCTGCTGGTTATTTTGGTGCTCACTGACCATTTTATTTTATTTACTAAATGCTACTCTCTTAAAAACAGAACACAACAAATTGGTACAGTATGTAGACATGGCACCTCACCCACAAATAAATATGAGTGGCAGCCAATACGAAATAAGAGAAAGCAATACGCAGCCACTGTACAAGAATACATTTTGCCATGTCCAGCGGCAGCAGCTCTACATCAGTCTCCTCCTAAACAAAGACAGTATCCATCATCCAACTGCTGCTCAGTCTTGATGTACTGTACTGTAACAACTGCTGCTCAGTCTTGATGTACTGTAACAACTGCTGCTCAGTCTTGATGTACTGTACTGTAACAACTGCTGCTCAGTCTTGATGTACTGTAACAACTGCTGCTCAGTCTTGATGTACTGTACTGTAACAACTGCTGCTCAGTCGATGTACTGTACTGTAACAACTGCTGCTCAGTCTTGATGTACTGTACTGTAACAGTTACTGTTCCCCACTGGTAAGCACTATGATCAGCATAGCATGGCAACAGTACACCCGACTGTCCTGAACAACTGGCACTTATAACAGGCTTATGACATGCGAGTGATGCTTCTTTATTACATTTATGCTGTGTAAAGGAGCTAATCCAAATGATGCAGCATGGAAGGACAAGACAGATTTACATACACATTCCTCTCGACTGTGGTAGTCAAATAATCCATCTCAGCATGCTAAGCAACAATGCAGTTTTAAATTTCCGTCCAACATAAAATGCACATGCGATTGGTCCCATCACAATGCTGAGAAATGTGGAATTCTGTACTGATCAAATTTGGCTGCACAAATTTCTTCAAACCAATATAAAAGCTTCTCCACAGGTTATCTTGACTACCTTAACTGAGTGGTTTCTTGGTGACTTGGCTAGTAAATCTTGGTATGGCAAAGTTGCTTCCAGCAAACATTGCTGCCATGGTAATCAGCTCAAAACTAATACAATCCATAAAAATTCATTCAAAAGTTTCACAGGCAACCACTTCAGACGCTCAGCTGATGTAGTCTGAAAACAATTGTAGTCCATAACAAAAGGATGGTAGAGTCCTGATTATGAGGAAATGGGAAGAAAAGGAATTCCAATGTTTAGGATACTTGTCCTTCTGGATCTGTAGCGCCCTCTGGATCTTCATCATTATAAATATTTTCTGCCTGAAAAAGAAAACTGCATTTAAATAGAGGCAGGATACAATATGCTCAACAGAATAATGCAAACCCAAAAGCATTATAAAAAACAGACACCATGTCTTGTCTACAGCACATTTAAAACATATTACAGAACTATTTGTGTACACAGTGCAAACTTTAGACCTGCTCACCTGATGTCATATCAGAGAAACTAATCAGTTATTGTGCACTATCAATATATGCAACCACATACAATAAAAACAGTCAAAGAATGAAGACTTGAAATTCTCCAAGAAAAGGAAAGCTGGACAATACAGCAGAAAATCCTCCAAACTTATAGACAAGAGTACTCCACTAGCTTTACAGTGCTGTCACAGCCTTAGGAGACCAACCGTAAAGTCAAAGAAATGCATACATTTCATAACTGTTCTGTCTGTGAGAACAGAAATGCTTAACATAACTTTAGAACACGTGCACAAGTGTTTTGTTTTCTTGTGAAAGCTTTAGGACTCGAGTATCTAAATAACTAAGAT
Organism: Protopterus annectens; assembly: GCF_019279795.1. Taxonomy (NCBI): domain Eukaryota; kingdom Metazoa; phylum Chordata; order Ceratodontiformes; family Protopteridae; genus Protopterus; species Protopterus annectens. Next base: position 982,015,734 of record NC_056727.1, on the reverse strand, counting down.
TTCTTCAGGCCATGGTTATGACTGAAGAGATTCTTTAGACCAGCACAGTTACCAGGTCAGTGAATGCAAATGAAAATTGAATATCTAACAACTGAAATTTGGTAAATGGGCAAGTGGTATAGTCAAACTGACCACTTTTAGCCATAACCTGAGCTCAAGAGGAGCAAATAACTTAATACACTAACAAAAAAATTGATAAAAGTGAAACCGTATGATAAAAATGCACATCAGAAGTAAACAAATAGAAAAGGGGCAACAAGAAACAATATTCACAACATTTCAAAGCAATTTGGAAGCATACAATATTTACAGGGTGGAGTTCTCTTAGCACACCGATACCCATATTTAGCATTTATAAATAAGCCAGTTATAGTAAAGTCTGTATCAACTTATCCAGTGTTGCAAAAGCAATTGCAGACAGTTTCTTCCAAAAGACATTCCTTCAGTTTTGCCTCAAAGCCATTAAATGTTTTTTTAGGAAAGTATTCCTTAAAGAAGTTGATTATATGCTGCTGGCCTGAGTTTAATGAAGGCCCATTTCCCCTATGGCAGTGTCAAAATGTGATTGCAAACTAATACTCTTATTCTGACATCTTCTCAAGGAGTATGATGGTTCTCTTATTTTTAAGGTTGATTTTAGTGAAGGGTTTCTGACCCAACATGATTTTTTTGAACAAATGACTGCTGAAAAGCAGCATAGTACCTCAGCTAGCAACTGGTACACAATTAAATCTCTAAGACTTTACAGTGGTGTGTAAGCTTATTTGCACGTAGTACAAAATGACAAGATATTTTCTATTAAGTTTTATGCATTGGTGCTAGTGTAAAGTGTTAATAAAAGGTAGGGAATATTCAGTTTTGGGAATGTGGACAGTTCTACCTATAAATAAGATGGCTTGTCAGGAGCACTACAAGTGTGTATTGAAGAGGGATGTGTGTGTGTAAAAAAAAAAAAAAAAAAAAAAATTTCCGAACAATCTGCGACAACTTCACAATCAGACAGCATACTCACCAGACGGGATATTATCTACTGTAATGGTATGTGTGTGAAAAGGAATCGAAACTGAGTAGGATGACTCACTGAAAACTGCTCCCTTCAAAGTGGTGCAACCTATTTTTTTTTTTTTTTTTAAGCACTTTACCCCTATACCCCTTCATTAAAAATAAAAACTCTAAGACTGCATTACAGTGAATAAATGCTGCAGTTTTGACAAAACTGCTCAATATTAAACAGCCTACTAACTTTCAAAATGATGCAAACCCATGTTTGACCTTCAAACTGTAAAGTTTCACCATCCTAAAGTAAATGTTCGACTATATCTGCCCCTAAAACATAGCAAATCAAGTTTATAACCAAATACCCAGATCTGTTGCCCAAAGCATTGAAACAGAAAATTTCAAATTGCTTCAGAAATATAATCCTGTACTGACAGGCACCAAACATAGGCCAATATGGTCACCAGAATGTGCCAAACTGCCAACTTACATTACACTTGAATTATACTTTTTCCTCTAAGGCTAGGTTATATAAAATTTCCACTGGAATACACTTCATTCCAAATAAACTACCAAAGTAACTAAGCCACTTTTCTTCACAATGGGAAATGCAGCATACCTCAAACATGTTTATTCCAAGTTGTCACTATATTAGGAAAAACAGGTATTGCTCTGGAAAATAACTTAGTCACTGGATACATTTCATTAGAAGTGCAGCTGCGTCATCAACTTACTATAACTGTACATGCTTGAGTGTTGTCAATGCTGCAGTTTTAGCTTCACGGATTCTGTGCCACAGATGGAGTCCTACATTCAAGTCAGAGTTTCTGAGCTCATCCACTTTCCCTACATTGACCTTACATCTCCTGCCCCCTCTTCAGATACCTCCACGCTGCAGTATAAAGGGTACAGTCAACCATCTTCAGTTATTTTTTGTCCCCAACAAAGTTTCACCCAAACTGAGAAAGGCCAAGATGCACACCCGAGTTAAAAAAAAAAAAAGGAAATGCTAGAAGCATAGTATATACTACTGATAAGCCTCTCAACCTTGGCAATCTGTCAGAAGCAGGGGTTCACATAGCTAGCGTGGAAGGAGATGAAAATAAGTAAATGAAAATGGGGGAAGGGGCTAATCTGGCACCTCATCCCAGTCCCATATATCCTGGATGTGTAGAGAGGAAGAAAAGATGGAAACCAGACTGCAACAGTAAGTTGACAAGACAACTGTACTATATTTGTTGATTAAGTCACTGCAGCAGTTGCAACATCATGGATAAAGTACAGTTGTGTACCTACCATAAATGTAGATGTTGAGTGTATTCACTGTTGCAGTCATTACACTTGGGTTAACCTGCTGGCAGGCTACCCGCAGTCGGCCCGAGTTCCAAAGTCTAGGTCTGACGTCGGTTGCTGTCGCCTCTTCCCTGACGTCAGTGCGCCAGGGGTATAAAAGTTGCAACCGACGCCATTTTCATGCCCCAGATGCCAGGTGCCCCCAGATAGGAAGGCTGAAAAAAGTAAAAATTGCCAAAAAGCATGCATGTACTAATATAAACATTTCCTTAATTTACAAGCAAATACACCACATAGGTTGTATAGAGTTGAGAAGTACAGAAAAGTCCCAGCAATGAGAAAGGGGGATGGTGGGTGGGTAACCTGGACTGCAACAGTGAATACACTAACATCTACATTTATGGTAGGTACACAACTGTACTATGTTCATCGTGTTTCACTGTTGCAGTCATTATACTTGGGTTGAATCCCAAAGCTGAGGTTGGGTGGCTGGGCCTAAATAGGATTAGGAGAGGCTACCAGGCCCTGCAAAACCGCAGTGGCAAAGCCTGCTCTGGATTTAGAGTAGAGAGGTAAGTGGTAGTGCTTGGTGAAAGTGTGCACTGAACTCCAGGTTGCAGCTTCTAAAATGCCTTTGATTGGTACTCCTCTGAGAAAGGCTGCTGAAGTGGCTGCTGGCTCTGGTAGAATGTGGCCTAATGCCCTTAGGCACTGGCTTGCTATGTTGTGCATAACAGAAGCGAATGCAGTGTCCTATCCATTTTGAAATTGACTGCTTTGAGATAGGCTTTCCTTGTAATCCTGCAGCATAGGCTACAAACAGTTGCTCAGTTTTTCTGAAAGCTTTTGTTTTGTCCAAGTAGAATTGTAGCTGTCTATGTCCAAAGTGTGCAGAAGTCTCTCCCCTTTATTCTGGGGATATGGATAGAAAGTTGGTAGATGAATGGTTTTGGTTAAGATCCACATTGGAAACCACCTTTAGCATGAATGTTGGGAAACTGAGACCATGTCCTGGTGAAAAATGATGAAAGGTTCCACTGCCATTAATGCCTGTAACTCAGACTCTTCTTGCTGAAGTTATTGCCAGGAGCAGAGCAGTTTTCCATGATAAGAATTTTATATCAGCTGTTCTGGCTGGTTCAAAAGGAGGCAGTGTGAGCTTTTCTAAAACAAAATTGAGATCCCAAGTAAGAATTGGTGCTCTCCTTGGGGGTCTTATGTTTTTTGCCCCTCTGAGGTACTGTCTTAGTAGTGGATGTGAAAAAATAGGAGGTTCCGTATTGTAATGAGCTGAAATGGCAGAGGCATGGATCTTAATGAGGATAGGCCTTTGTCCTGCATCTCAGTTAGGTATTGTAAAATCTGAGGTATATTTGGAACAAGTGGTTCGAGCCCTTGTGCCTGGTTCCAAGCACAGAATCTCTTCCATTTTTCTGCATAAGATTTCCTAGTGCTGGGCCTCCTGGCTTCTAAAATGACACCCATAACAGCTTTAGAGAGTGTTGCGGTCTGAGTGGCTACGTTATCTGCCATGCTGCCAGATTTAAGGTTCTGAGTTGACTGTGCAGAATCTGATTGTTTTGTTGAGTCAGAAGATGAGGAATTTGAGGTAAAGGCCAGGCTGGGCCTTGAGACAAGCTCTTTAGGACTGGGTACCAGTGCTGGCATGGCCAGTCTGGGGCAATCAGGATAATTTTTGGCCTCTCTTGTCTGACTTTTAGGAGCACCTTGGGAAGAAGAGGCAGTGGAGGGAAGGCATAAACTGTCAGGGTTTTCCAGCTGAATGATAGAGCATCCACTTTCCATGCTTGTGAGTGATAAGTTCTTTTGCAGAATTTCTGTAGTTGGCAGTTGTGCAGGGAGGCAAAAAGATCCATGTCTGGGTGTCCCCATTTCTTTATCATGCTGAACACCTGTGGATTTAGTTTCCATTTGCGAGTATCCTTGAGATTTCTGCTTAGTTCGTCTGCCAGTGTATTTTTCGTTCCTGGCAGGAATTGTGCCTGTAGATGTACTTGACAGGCCAGTGCTGTGTTCCACAAAGTCATGGCTTGCCTGCAGAGGGGGTAGGAATGTATGCCCCCTTGCTTATGTACCACATAACTGTGGTATTGTCCATCTTTATTAGTAGCTGTCCTGGATGTAGTAGGTCCTTGAAAGCTGTCAGGGCATTCTGTACGGCTAGCATCTCTTTTTGATCGATGTGAAGATGCATTTGTTCCTTGGGCCACGTGCCCTGAATACATTTTCCTGCCATATGTGCCCCCCAGGCATAATTCGATGCATCCGTTGTTATTGTCTGCCTTGCTGTGGGTAAGGTGAAAGGCTGTCCCTTGTTGTGGTGACAGGCCTGGGATCACCATCGAAACTCTTGTTGTATGCAGGGAATTAAAGTGATTATTTTTTCCAGGCTGTGCCAATGTTGAGTCCAAACACTTTTTAGATACCATTGTAGTTTCCTCATATGCAGTCTTGCATATGGAATTAGTAGAATGCAGGACGCCATGAAGCCTAGGGCCTGCAGAATTTTTCTTGCAGGTAGCTGGGTCGTTGTTGCCATCATTTGAAAGTAATGAGTCAGTTGCCTTTGCTTGTCTGGCGTGAGATAAGCCATCTGGACAGTAGTATTTAAGCTTGCACCCAGGAATATTCTCTCTTGTGAGGGAACTAGTTTTGATTTCTTTTCATTTACTGTGTACCCTAGGCAAATTAGTAGTCTTTTTACAAACGCCAGATACTTTAGAAGAATGTCCTTGCTCTCTGCTTGAATAAGTCCAAAGCAGGGATATATTTGAATTCCTCTTTGTCTGCAAAATGCAATTACTGGTGCCAGGCATTTTGTGAAGACCCTGGGCGCAGTAGATAAGCCAAAGGGCAGTGCAGAGAATTGATAATGCATTGAGCCAGCTATGAATCTGAGGTATCTTCTGCAAGATTGTCTGATTGGGACTTGCAGGTATGCCTCCTTGAAGTCCAAAGTAACTAGCCAAGCCCTCTTGCCCAGCATGGGTAGAAGTTGCTGCAGTGTTAACAACTTGTCTTGAGTAAAATCCTTGCCTTGTTCTTGCTGTGGTACTCTTTGAATAGCTCCCATGTCCATGAGAGCAGCAATTTGTTTTTGTGCCTCTGCCCATTGGTTTTGTGGCAGGTCCGGCATACCTTTTGATTTTCTAAGGGTGTGAAAGTGGAACCTGTAACCCTGAGAAACAATATTCAGTACCCATTTGTCCATAGTGATTATTTGCCAATTTTGTGGGAAAAGTGCTAGCTTTCCCCCTAGGGGTGCTGCCAAAAGGTAAGTGCTCGGCATTTGTAGAGGAAAGTCATTGGGACTGTTTCCTGTAAGGTTGCGACTTTTCTCCTCCTTTGGGGGCTGAAGCACCCCATTGTTTAGGTCTGTAGGAGCCTTGGGGCTGATATCTGCCTCTTGGGTGTCTGTATCTGCCTCTTTGTGGCCTGTCTGACACTGGAAAGGACAAATTTTTTGAGGGCCAGTTTCTGTTAAACCTAGGTGGCTGAACCTGTAAGAAATCCTTTACTGTCTGCATTGATTTTGCTTTATCCTCCATTTTCTTTAACACCTCCTCTGCCTCAACACCAAACAAAGTATCATGCTGTAGTGGAGCATCCAATAATTTTACTTTAACATGTTCAGGTAAACTTTGTTCTTTCAACCAAGCATGCCTTTGAATGACAGAGCCTGTAACTGCGCCTCTACAAGAAGCCTCTAATGAATCAAAACCACATTGCAGAGTATGCTTTCCCACTTGTTCAGCTGCATGCAATAAATCCTGCATTTCCTTACTGTCAGGACTTTGAGTTTGTAAGCATTTTCTGTTTTAACAAAAACAAGAGGTACTGCTGATATTTAAGCATGTGAAACTGGCAAATTTAAAGCCCTTACAGCTCAAGTAGCAGAAGTGTAAACTCCCCCCCCCCCATCTATCCAGAGCTCTGGAATCCCGATCAGAGGGGACAGGGTTTTTAGCAGTGGAAGCCTTAACCCCTTTGGGACCCTGTGAAATTGTTTCTGGGTCCATAGCAGGGTTTTTGTAAAGAAATTTATGCGAGTCAGGGACACGGTAGTACCTGTCTGGCTTGTATGGTGCAGGGGGTAAAGAATCAAGAGACAGACTGGATTCAGAGAAATCATCAACATTATCAAGCACAGGGGGAATAGCCAGGGGCCTGAGCTGAGGCAATAAAAGAAAGTCTCTCGAGTCTTTTCTTGGATTCTGAGTAATCCTGGCTCTCCCAATGGAAATGATCCCTAATGGTGTGCAGGGTTTCCCCAAAAGAATAATCCTCAGGCGAAGAGGCTGAAGGTATAGATTCTTCTGCATCAGAGTCCTCATAGGGAGGGAGAGAATATCCCTGATCGGAAGAGGAATCAGAAGAAATAGAAACATGGTCAGAGGAATCATAGACAGTGTCTTGCCTAGGCCTTTTATCAGGAGGGGGATGGGAACCCCTGATCAAATTAATTAGGTCTTCGGCCATTTTAAGCATCTGTTTCTTTGGCACGGTTGACTGTTCAGGAGAATGTTGTACTTGTTTCCTTGTCTTTAATGGTGTTTTTGACTTTGCCTTGGCTGCTGCAGTGGACTTTATAGTAAGCTGTGAAGGTCTGAAAACATCCTCAGAAGCCGATGCCTGCTCAGCGGCTCCGGACCCATCTGAGGGAATAGTTTCCGCAGGCCCAATACCTCGAGTTTCCACAGGCCTAGGTGTCTCAACGTGGGTGTCGGATACGGCCTGTGGCTCAGGTAGTGGGTGTCAGGGGCTGTGAAAGCACCTCACTGAGAACCGGCGACTGGCCTAGCCTAGAAGAAGCTTCATCATCGGTTTTGGACCACGGATGCCTGTCTTTTTCTTTGTCTCTGCGTTTTTTATGAATTCCGGTCATCGGTTGTTCCGACGGCATTATATAGTTAAACCTTCGGTCAAAGTAATGTAAAGCAAAATCAAACAGACGCTTAATAGTGCATTTGTTGAATCTATCACAAAACCGACAACTAGTAATGTCGTGGTCAGGGCCTAGGCAAGGAATACAGTAAGAGTGAAAGTCCTTATGAGGTATTTGCTTCCCACAAGAAATACAATTATTAACTTTTACTGACATCAGTCTGGAGCAAGAAAAAGTTTCCCCAACGGGGTACTTAGCTCTATTGAAAACTTCAGTTCTGAAACTCGATTTTGAAAATCTCAGGAGTAGGCCAACAGCCACTTGCGAACTGCTTTTGCTTCGGGCACCGCACAGCAAGAAAGACTGAAGAAAATGGCGTTGGTTGTATCTTTTATATCCCTGGCACACTGACATCAGGGAAGAGGCAACAGCAACCAACGCCGGACCTAGACTTTGGAACTCGGGCCGACTGCGGGTAGCCTGCCAGGAGGATAACCCAAGTGTAATGACTGCAACAGTGAAACACGATGAACATCTCCTAGAGCTTTCCCCTACTCTTTGCGTGACAGGTAACACTACAGACAAGGGCAACATGCAGTTAGGACTGCCACTGCAAACCCTGTTGTAGCACTGGGTGTAACATTTAGCTTTGAGAAAGAATAGATGGAAGATGAGGTGTCCTCTTCCAGGATGCCACCAGTCAAAACTCCCTTCAGGAAGGCTACAATGGTAGCCATGCCCCTGATTCAGTGAGACCTTACATTTCTAAATAATTGCCTGCAAAGGAATTTGTGGCAGGAAACAATACAATTGGGCGTCCACTTAAGAGATTTGTTAGACCTCTAAGGATATAATCTGATTTTGTCATAAAGCTCAGGATTAAACCACAAAGTTTACAGCACAAAATTCCTAAGTTCCACTAGGGAGGTAAGGACCTTCAAAAGTTTTTTCCCCAGTTATGTGCAGAAATGCGCCATACTACATCTTTTATGCTTCTCAGCTATTCCACTTACAGCAAAGTAGTAAACTATCTGTTGATCAAAGTTCCCTTGCAAGAAGAATTCCTGGTGGCTGCAGAGGCAGCATATTTTCTCTTTTTAATTTACATTTATACTGCCAAATGAAGAAACTCTTGAAAGCAGAGTTCATTTGATATTGAAGTTAGTACTTGCCGTACCTATGCATCCGTGTTGTCCAATTTCATTCTTCAACTACCTGGTAGCAGATCCAACCTGGACGCATTTACCAGACTCGCTGATCCTGCTATCGAGCTCCTCCCTTTACCTAGAACACCTCAGTTAACCTGCTATACCTCGCACTGAATTTGCTGCTTTATAAGCTATGGGATGCTAACCTTAGGTGAAGACAAAGTTAAATAAAAAAAAAAAAAAATAGTAGCAAAAGTGGGTCTCAAACCTGGAACCTACATTCCACAATAACCATAAGGTCACTCCAGGAGATAGTAGGGAGGGGGATGGAGGGTGGGGAGTTGATATTTGTTGCCCTTTTCATTTGTTCCCCAACTACTGGGACAGACTCCATAGCTGTGTGTACCATGGGTGGCCCTCATGGAAGGATATTCCGGACTACTGCAGAATAAAAGGCAGCCCTGCTCCTGGAAATCGAATCCAATTTGTAATGAGTAATAAGGTACGAGTATTAGACCAGGTAGCTGCTACACAAACATCAACAAAAGTTCTAGGCCAAAAAGTGGAAGTTGTAGCCACGGACATGGTGGACTGTGCTTTAGGAAAGCTGGGTAGGGCAAACCTTGCATATCCTTTGTTTACAGTCAACAATCTGTAAGCTATTTGGCTATGGTAATTGAGCACAATTTGTCTTGTGAAAAGGTAGTTCTGACTTTCTGAAATTTTTTTTTTCTGTGGAGATAACACAGTTGTCTATGTACATCCAAAAGATGTAGCATGTATTCTCCTTTGTTAGCGAAGGTGGGAAAGAAAACAAGCAAATGAATGACATTCATTTTGTTGGATATTTTAAGCAAAAAAGGCGGACTGGTCTGCAAAGTAATCCTGTCTTTCTGAAAAATGAGATGGGGATATTTGCAACAGCCTGGATTCAAAAACATCTCACAGATGTAATGGCAACAAGAAAGACAGTTTTCCAGGATAAAACCTTCAAATCAGACTTAGCTGATGGCTCAAAGGGTTTCTGAATTAACCCTTGCACCACAACTGTTAAATCCTATGGAGAGGTGTGGTCCTTCACTGGGAACCTAAGAAATGCTATGCACAATTTTGAAGGTAATGAGGAAGCATTTTCACCTGAATGAAAATTAGAAATGACTGCCAACCACACTAACAGTAGAGAAAATAGCTCCTTGAAAAACAGATGCCAAGAACTAGAGTACAGTAGAGGTAGGAACAAGTAAAGGGGTTCTCTTTGTAGAGCCCAAAGACAGAATCTTTTCCATTTACTTTTGTAGATGATCTTAGTAGAGGCCTTGAGGGAAGATAGAAGTATCTGTTGGACTGGGGAGGAAAGCCTCGACTGTCCAACTATTAGTGGAATTGGAAAACCATGTGGTCAACTTGAGGCCCATAATGTCCAGATGATCCATCCATGTTGAATGAGAGTGAATGTTTGAACTGGGGTCCAGTATCCATGGTAGACAGCGAAGGTGAGACCAAAAGATGGGGAACCACACTTGATGAGGCCAAAAGGGGGCAATGAGGATAACCATGCTCTTCAACTAAAGTGGCTTCTGTAAGAATTAGAATTAGAGGTATCGGGAGGATAAGCATAAAAACATGGACTACATCACTCGGTGACTCCCCTGTGGAGGGAATTAGGGAAAAAAAACTGCACTTATGGGGAAATGCAAAGAGATTGCAGCAAGATTGACCCCACTGATAGAACATCTTCTCCGCCACAGATTGAGAGGCCACTTGTGAGGGATTAGAATGGAACTGCTGAGTTTGTCCGCTAACATGTTGGATTTCCCGGTATGTATGTTGCCAAAAGAAAGTGGTTGGAGAATATCGCCCACTGCCTTACTTTCACTGCCTCTTGACAAAGGGGATAAGATTGGGTCCCCCCAGTTTGTTGATGTACTAAACTACAGACATCCTGTTTGCTTGCACTTAACTGTCCCACATTTTGGAAGGCCTGTAACGCTTGGAGGAACGCTCTCATCTCTAGGACACTGATGTGTAAATTGATCTCTTCTGAGGACTACGTGCCTTGGACCATCTGTCCCAAGAAATGCCTTCCCACCCAACTGGGTGGCATCCATGGTCACCATGGCTACTGGGGGTGGAAGTACAAGAGGACAGCCTTGGAAAACTTTGCATGACAGAATCCACCAGTGTAGATGGTCTTTGTTGCTTGTCCCTCTCTAATACAGATGACAAACAGGTGGGGTAGTTAGTTTATATGCTTTATTGCACAGAAACACACAAGGCTGGACAGCAGCACTGCAAAATATAAACAAACTGATTAATGGACAGACTACACAGACATACGTGCTTACATCTCAACAGCTTACGACAAAATGGCAGTCAGGCTGCTCGCATGTGCTCAGTATTTATACACTTGTGCAAGCCCATGGAAAACTTCATAAAGGTATACATACATATTTGATCTACATCCTCCCCCTCAAAAAAATTCCCTCAATGAAATGACATTAGAATAAGACATTCAATAATATAGACATTAGAAAAACACAATGTCCATGTCCAAGTTGCCATGCATCTGTAACATGGTCTGGAAATCCGACCTGATCTAGTAACGTAGTAATCAGAAAGTACAGTTCTGTACACTCACCATAAATGTAGATGTTCGAGTGTATTCACTGTTGCAGTCATCACATCAGGGTTATCTGCCTGCAGGTAGCCCTCACTTGGCCCGAATACCAGTGTCTTGGGATTTCTGCGTTGGATGCTGTTGCTTCTTCCTTGACGACAGGTCGTCAGGGGTATAAAACATGCAGCCGACACCGTTGCATCAGTTTTTCTTGCCCTACATGTCAAGAGCCCCCAAAATAGGAAGCAATTACATGGTGTGATCACCTCCAGTAAAAAGTAAATACTATTCCCATAAGATATGGCCAAAAAAGAGGACAGGTAGAAAGTATAGAAATGTCAGGGGGCTGGAGGGAGGGAGGGTAACCAGGACTGCAACAGTGAATACACTCTAACATCTACATTTATGGTAAGTGTACACAACTGTACTATGTTTTTCGTGTTTCACTGTTGCAGTCATCACACTTGGGTTGATTCCCAAAGGTGAGGAAGGGTGGAGGCAGTCAAGAAGCATTAAGGCTGGCTAGCAGGCCTTGTAAGACTGCTGTAGCATATCCAGCTCTGGATTTAGAAAAGACAGGTAAGTGGTAATGCTTGGTGAAGGTGTGCACTGAATTCCAAAGTTGCAGCTTCCAGGATGTCCCTGGTAGGACTCCCATGAGAAATGCTGTAGAGGTTGAGGTAGCCCTAGTGGAATGAGTTCTGATCCCGTGGGGTAGGTTTTCCATGGTGCTTGTAGCAGAAATGGATGCAGTGTGCTATCCATTTGGAGATTGTTTGCTTTGATATGGGCTTGCCCACTGGCCCTGTAGCAAAGCTGACTAGCAGTTGGGTCAGATTTCCTGAATGGTTTAGTCCTGTCAAGGTAGAACCTAAGCCGTCTCTGCACGTCCAAGGAGTGCAGGATCCTTTCCCCTTTATTCTGAGGATTAGGAAAAAAGGTTGGTAAATGGATGGATTGTAAAGCCACAGTGGATTGAAAAAAGGTGGGTAAAAGGATGGATTGGTTTAAAGCTACACTGGATACCACCTTGGGCATAAATGATGGATTAGTCCCGAGGGAAACCCTGTCTGCATGGAAGATAATGAAGGGTTCCACAGCCATAAGGGCCTGTAACTCAGACACTCTTATTGCTGAAGTGATGGCTAGAAGTAGGGCCGTTTTCCAAGAGAGGAATTTTAACTCTGCTGCAGCAGGCTTAAAAGGGGGAAGTGTGAGCTTCTCTAGTACAAAGTTAAGGTCCCAGGCAGAAGTGGGAGCTCTCCTCGGGGGTCTTAGATTGTTAGCTCCTCTCAAGAACTGTTTGACCAGAGGGTGAGAGAAGAGAGGTGGCTCAGTATTGTAATGAGCTGAGATGGCAGAGGCATGAATCTTAATGGATGAGAAGGATAGGCCTTTGTGGAGCAGCTCTGCTAGATAATCTAGGATTTGAGGTAAGGTGGGCATGGCTGTGTCCTTTCCCTGTCCTTTTCCCTGAGACCGTCTCTAAGAACAGTATCTTTTCCACTTTTCTGAATAGGATTTCCTAGTACTAGGCCTCCTGGCCTCAAGGATGACATCCAGCACCTGTTTGCTGAGGGTTGCTGGCGATTAATTCAGGGAATAAGCCAGGCTGCTAGGTTCAGGGTTTGCAGCAGAGGATGCAAAATGTGGCCCCTCCTGCTGGGACAGCAGAGAGGTCTGATGCAGGTGCCAGGGTGGCACTGTCAAACTGTGTAAAAGTGGGTACCAGTGCTGACATGGCTAGTCTGGTGCAATAAGGATTGTCCTTGGCCTGTCCTGTTTGATCTTGAGTAGTACTTTCGAGAGGAGGGGCTGAGGGGGAAAGGCATAGATGGAGAGATTTTCCCATGTAAAGGATAGGGCCATCCACTTTCCATGCTTGGCTGTGGGGAGTTCTGGTGCAAAATTTACTCAATTGAAGGTTCTGGGGGGAAGCAAAGTGGTCCACCTCTGGAGTTTCCCACCTGTGGATTAGGAACTTGAATTAATTGGGTTCCAGTTTCCACTCCTGCGGGTCCATTAGATTCCTGTTTAAGTCTGCAAGTGAATTTTGTCTGCCTGGCAGGAACTGAGCTTGCAGGTGCACTTGGTTTGCTCAAGGCTGTGTTCCACAGAGCCATGGCTAACCTGCTGTGGGTAAGAATGAGTTCCCCCCTGCTTGTTTATGTACCACATGACTGGTGTCTGTCTTTATCAAGAGTTGTCCTGGAAGGATAAGGTTTTTGAAGACTGTCAGAGTATTCTGTACAGCTAACATTTCTTTCTGATTGATATGCAGGTGGATTTGTCCTGGCCTCCGTTTGCCTTGAATGCATTCGTCTGCCATGTGAGCCCCCCATGCATAGTCTGATGCGTCTGCTGTCAGAGGTTGGGAGGTGGGGGATTGAGTGAAAGAGTCCCATGTTGTGGTTGCAGGCCTCTGCCCACCAAAGGAACTCTGTCCCTGGGCATGGAATGATCGGAATCACTGTTTCCAGGTCCTCAGAATGTTGACACCAGAAACTTTTTAAGTACCATTGAAGTTTCCTCATATGTAGTCTTGCATATGGAATTAGGACAATGCATGGGGCCATGAACCCTAGGGCTTGCAGTATTTTTCTTGCAGATAGCTGGGTTTGGGTGGCCAGTAGTTTGAAATAATTTGTCAAATAAACCTGCTTTTCTAGAGTGAGGAATGCCATCTGGGAAGTTGTGTTCAAGCTTGCTCCCAGGAATACAATTTCTTGGCTGGGTACCAGATGTAATTTCTTTTCTTTGATGGTATACCCTACAAGAAGTTAGGAGTCTCTTTACAAATGTCAGGTGCTGAAGAAGCAATTCTTGACTGTCTGCCTGAATCAGGCAATCGTCCAAGTATGGGTAAATTTGAATGTTTCTCTGCCAGCAATATGCAATGGCTGGAGCCAGGCACTTTGGCTTATCTACTGCGCCCAGGTTATTCACAAAGGGAAGTGCAGAAAACTGATAGTGCAAAGAGCCTACCCTGAAACAGATATTTCCTGCAAGATTCCCTTATGGGGAAGTGCAGGTAAGCTTCTTTTTTACGTCTAGGGTGACCAGCCAGAAGTCCTTGGCTAGCATAGGCAGCAGCTGGAGTGCAAGCATTTTGAACTTTGGTACCACCAGGAAGGTGTTGAGAATTGACAGATCCAGGATAGGGCGCCAGGAGTTTTCTTTTCTGGTTACCAGGAACAGTCTGGAGTAGAAACCCTGTCCTCTTTGTTCTGTTGGAACAGGCTGAATAGCCCTGATACTGAGAAGAGAAAGTACTTGCTTTTGGGCCTCTGCCCACTGGTTTGGGGGAAGGTCTGGCAATCCGCTTGGGGTTGGCAGTGAATGGAAGTAGAATCTGTATCCCTGGGATACAATGTTTAAGACCCAACGGTGCTAGGTAATGTATTCCCAGTTTTCTGCATGCAGGGCGAGTTTTCCTCCTAGGGGTGCAAGTACTTGGGCATGGATGGGAAGGATGCAGGAGAAGTCACTGTGAACTTTTTCCCTAAGAGGGTGGCTTACCACTCCCTGTTTTTGAGGTGGGAATACTCCATTGTTTAGATCTGTGTATACCCTGAGACTGTAGTCTTTGTGGTCTGTTGCCCCTGGGTTTGGACTGAGGCGGCCTGGGAGGGACTGGAAAGGACCAGTTCTTCGAAGACAAATGCCTACTGAATCTAGGTGGCTGTACCTGTAAGAAATCTTTAACAGTTTGCATGGATTTAGTTTTTTCCTTCATCTTTTTAAGCACTTCTGCTTTTGTGCCAAACAAACATTCTTGATTTAATGGAGCATCTAGTAACTTTGCTATGATATGGTCTGGCAAGATTGGTTCCTTCAGCCAAGCATGCCTTCTCAGAATGGACCCAGTGACAGCAGCCCTGCAAGATGCTTCTAAGGCATCAAAACCACACTGCAAGGTATGTTTACTAACTTGGTTAGCAGAATGCATTAACTCTTGTAAATCTTTATTTTATGCACAATCAGGAATCAGCATTTTTTTTCTTTAATTAGTTTCATAATATGCTGCTGGTACCTCAACATGTGAAACCGGCAATTTAAAGCCCTGATGGCAAGAGTTACAGAGGTATATACCTTCTTACCCCATCTGTCTAAAGCCCTACAATCCCTATCCGAAGGGGTAGGGTTTTTGGCTGTAGTAGTCTTAATACTTTTAGGTCCCTATGAAATGGTCTCTGGATCCGCAGTAGGATTTTGAGAGAGAAATTTGTGAGAGTCGGGTACTGTAGTACCTGTCAGGCTTTCCAGGAGCTGGAGGTAAAGTATCAGGGGTAAGACTTGATTGCATGGTGACATCTACAATATCCAGGACAGGGGGTATAGATAGAGGCCTGTGCTGAGGCAAGTCTAAAAATTCCGAGTCTCTTTTTTGACTGAGTAGTCCTGGCATTCCTAGCAGAAATCCTCTCTTAGGGTATTGCAAGGTTTCACCGAAAGAAAAGTCCTCTGGAGGGGAGGCAGAGGGAATGGAATCCTCTGCATTTGAATCCTCATATGTGGATAAAGGTATGTATGTCCTGGTAATCAGAGGGGTCAGAGTCATCGGACTCATGGTCTGCAGAATCAGGAAAATCAATTCTTTGTCTTTTAGCGGGGGAAGGCTGGCTTCCCCTAATTGAAGTAACTAGGTCTTCAGCCATTCTAAGCATTTGTTTCTGAGGCATGGAAGCTTGAGAATGCGCTTTGGTCTGTTTCCTAGGCGTAGTGCAAACTCTGGGCCTGAGAAATCTGGTAATTTTTAATCAAGAACGAAGTAGTAGGTTTAATACGAACATCGGAAGGCCTGAATATGCCCTCAGAAGCCAGTGCTTGCACAGCGACTCCGGACTCATCCAAGGTAAAGACATCCGCAGGTTCCATAGTCGAAGAAGCATCTTGCAGCATACCAGACTCCGAATGGGTCTCAGTAGAGGCCTGGGAATCTGTAGTAGCGGGCATCAGGGGCTGCGAAAGCGCCTCAGTGAGTAACAGCAGACTGGCGACTAGCATCATCCGCAGTTGTGGACCTATGCTGTCTGTCTTTATCCTTACTTTTTTCAGAAGACTGGTAGTCAGATGGCTTAACAAAGCCATTTTAGAATACTGTTTAGCGACAAAGATAGCCAGACGACGAATAGTTTGGGCGTTGAACAAGGCACAAAACCAATAGCAAGAAACATCGTGGTCTGGGCCTAAACAGGTGACGCAGTAAGAATGCAAATCTCTGTGATGTACTTGCTTTCCACAGGCAAGACAATTGTTAACTTTTTCTGACATCGGTTAGAGCAAGAAAAAAGGATCCCCAACGGGGTACTTGGCTTTAGAAGACTTCAGGTTAGAAACTCGAAAAACGAAAATTTCAGGTAGCGGCCGACCGGCACTTGCGAACTGCTTCTGCTTCGGGGCTCCTGCACAGCAAGAAAAGCTGATGTAATGGCATCCGTTGCATGTTTTAGACCCCTGAGGACCTGACGTCAAGGAAGAGGTGATAGCATCAGATGCAGAAATCCCAAGACTCTTGTATTCGGACCGACTGAGGGCTACCTGGAGGCAGATGACCCTGGTGTGATGACTGCAACAGTGAAACATGAAGAACATCTGGGTTTTGCAACAAGCAGTGAACAGCTCGTTATCAGGAACTTTGGGATTCATCTCAGGAACACGGATATTTACTGGAACTGGAACGCTGGATAACTCGCTCAGAGATAGTCTTTCTCTCAGGCTAGGTGCTGTGGTACAAGCTCGGACACCAGCATCAGATATTTCCAATTCCACCTAAACTCTACTCCTTGTGATTCCACAATGTACAATCTTGGCTCTGGGCAAATACTCTTCATGACTCAAATCCAATCATAACCTTTGCACATTTGCATTCTCACAGTCTCTCCTTCATGTAATGGATTGAGTGGTTTGCTGTTATTTAAGACTTTTTTTTTGGTTCTAAGACTTCTGGGATAGGCGTTTCTTTAACAAATGGGTTTCAACAGATCTGTTGTTCTTAACACTTGGAACAATAAACTACTCCTGACTGGTAATGTGGTTCTGGTTTGCTTGACAAAAGTCTCTGGGCAGATGAACCAGATGTTTATCACGAGGAATATTTCTGAGAGTCAAGAGATTCAGGAAAACAACACTATTATCATGTTTCAATTTCATTAGTAATTGCTTTACACTTTGAACTGCACATTTCTGCCAAACCATCTGACTGCAGGTACTCAGGACTACTCATAAAATGGATAAAGTTCCACTCTAACAAATCTTTTTAATTGCTGGTTAGTAAACTATATACCATTGTCAGAAATAACTGTGCTGACTACCATGGACTGCAAATGATGCTTCATCTTAGTAATGACAGCACTGTATGCCAGTTTGGGAAGTAGGTCAATCTTGAACCAATTAGAATAAGAGCCCACTAACACCAACTAATGTTAACCATTCCATACTGTCGACCAAGGTAGTTCAGGAATCTGGTTTAGCTGAAGTGGTTCCTTCTGTTGATGTGGCTTTGTACTACTACATACAGAACAAGATAAAAGTACTCGCTCAATGTCTTGTGACATAGGCCAAAATACTAGTCATCTTGCCCTCCTTTTAGTAGAATCAGTTCCTGGGTGGCCACAATGCAAGATAACAATATACTGTGGTTGCAGGGGCTTTGGAACAATGACGTTTGGACCTTTCATGATACCACTATCAGACAATATCTCATCTCTAAGGAAAATAAGGTTGCACATCTAGATGTAAACTACACTGCTTTGACGGCCATCCTCAATTGATACAGTGACTGAGCTTCAGTAAAACAGGAACTGAGGCTGTATGACTTCTAAGCTTATCAAGATGTGTGGAAGAAAAATTTCTCACTTCCATGACTTCAGTATATGACTGAGAAACTTAATTTTGTTCAGCGGTACTTCTGGGTGATCTGGATCAAGTATCATCAAGATAAAGAAGTTTGCCTTTTGTGTAGACAAGACTGAAATTGTACTTCTGCAATCTCATCATACGTTGCAATCTGGCTGGAGCTGTATGCATAGGCTTTCTCAAAATAGTGACAAGAGGTTGATCGGTTTTGATCTGGATAGGTCTACCATGAATATAATCATGGAACTTCGAACATGCAAACAATTGCTAAAAGCTCTATCTGAGCATACTGTATTTCAGTTTGGGTTAGAGATCTGGACACACGGGCAACAGGTTGACCATCTTAAAGACTGACTGCACCAAGAACAAATTTCGAAGCATCACGGGTTTGTGACCACCATAGTATGAGAGTTGGTGGATTGTTAATTCTCTGTTTCAGGGCATCACATGCTCTTTGGTGGTGTTCCAACCATGACCAAGATACATCTTCATGTGTCAACTCCCTGAACAGTGCTACTAGTTGGCTGAAGTCTGGAATGAATTTGCCTAGATAGGCAACCATGAATTTGCCTAGATAGGCAACCATGCCAAGAAAATGCTGAAGGGCTTGAACACTGTCTGGAGCTAGCATCTCGAGAATAGCTGTTTGCTTGAAAGGGTCTGGTCATAAGCCTGAAATGGTAAATAAATGACAAACATAAGTAACTTCTTATAACCTGAACTTGCACTTCTGTGAATTTAGTTTATGATTCACTTCATGTGCCCTTTCCAGAACTTTCTTGAGATTTCTGTTATGCCCAGCTTCATAATTACCTCCTACTAGAATATCTACTATAATAGCACAGGGGCACCCAGAAAAAAAATTGCTCCATTGCACTTTGAAAGACTTCACTGGCAGAATGTATCCCACATGGCATTCTCAAAAATCTGTATCTGCCAAAAGGAATACCATAGTTAGAAACAAGGATTTCCTGTCAAGCAAATTTTGCCAAAATGAGCTCTTTGCATCTAAGACAGAAGTAACAGTGGCATTTAGCATCAGAGCTGCAACTTCTACTGCACGCACTGCATGTCGTCTTTTCAGTGCTTTGTTCAAATCTTGTCGATCAATGCATATTCTGATATCATCTGAGCTTTTCTTATGAGCTACCATCATAGAAGATACCCATTCAGTTGTGTTTGAAGAACCTTGCTACACCATTTTATCTAGCTCAACTTGGACTCTTTTGCATAGCTACTGGAACTTTCCAGGGTGGCCTGACATATGGGTCTAACTTCATGGAATACACAACTGGTAGTTTGCCTAGTTTGTCTTCTAAAAGATCAGCATAGGTAGAGAAAAGGTACTGGGAGAAATTGGAACAGTGGTCTTTTAAGCTAATACGATGAACTTCCTTATTAAATGAAAGCAGTCCCATTTTCAAACTGTAACTGAGCCCTAATAATGACTATGTGCCTCCTGACCACATAAAATAAGTCATAGCGTCACCCAGCATAGCAACATGAAAGTACTACTGAGCTCTTGGTTTGAAATCTTTTCACCACCATAAGCAACAAGCTTTGCACTTTGCCAAATCAAGCTTCTCACCAGCGCATACTCTAGCAAATGTTTATACAGACATAACATTGCACTTTGAAACTGTGTCAACTTTGAACGTTTCCATTTATCTGCACAGTACAAAATATTTCATTCTTTGCCCATAAATCTACTGCATTAACTGTTTCATGAAGCACTGAAACACCAACATAAAAAGTAGGATCACAGCTTTCTAACTGATCAACTTGTTTCTTTGAATGTTCCCCTTTAGTAAAAGGATGTACTTTTTTTTTTACAAAACCTTTTGAAATTATTCCACTTGTTACATCTGCAATATTGCTGACCAAAAGCTAAACATTTTTCCCTTTTAGGCTCATGACATCCACCACAATTGCGACAGATGGGTATGTAACTGGGTGGAGCCGCTTTCTTTGAGATTGCTGACTCACTCTTATGCGTCACTGAGACTGTGCAGTTTCCAGAGCATGCTTTGGAACTTGCTAGAAAGCAACAGGGTTTCCTGGTGAGTGTTGAAGGGGTTACAGTTGCAGCCATGTGCTTGAGCCGGTGTCTTTTAACAACGTGCTCCAAACTATCAACAGTGGATTTAGAAGTTACTGGAAGCATGCATTTCTCATTTATAAGCATGTGTGTGTGCTTTTCTGCAAACTCGTGCATCTGGCAAATCTCAATGGCCTTATTTAAAAGTTAAATCACTGTCATGCAAAAGTCTTTCTCACAGCATTATCTTTAATACCACACACATCAACTCACCCCTTAAATAACCAAATCTGCACATTTTAGCCTTGTTTCTCAAATCAGTTATATATGCTGTAAAGGTTTCACCAGACTTTTGATCCCTTGTGTAAAAATAAGTGCCTTTCCATTGTAATGTTCGTTTGGGGGTTACACATTTCTCTAAATTTATGTTTCATGCACTTGGGGTCCTCCCTTGACTCAGCCAGTACAACTACATGATTGTTTCCCCCTCTCCTGCAAAGACAGCAGGTGCATACACAAATGAATGCTCCCCTTCTATGGCTTCTGACCCAGCTACATTAAGCAGAATAAATGCTTTTGTAAGGTCATCTTTCTCAGAAAATGCAGCCTGTATGAAATCATGCTCCTGCTCAAACACTCTCCATTTCCATGCAATATTATGGTCAAACAAGTTGGGTTGGCTTTTGAAATCCGTCTGCCATGCCAACAAATTATGTCCAAACACATTGAAAAATATGGCCCTTGTAATTATATACAAATAAGCACAAACAACCAGCACTTGTAACATTCAAATGCACAATAAATGCTTTAAAATGCTTTACTTTGCGAAATATGCTCTGTAATGGCTGTATTTTATGAAATAACTGCACTGTAATACTGCACAAACATGTTAACCTTTCATATACTTCAGACAACTCGAACAGCTTTGATTAATGTGAAAAAGTAGTGCTTAGCATAAAAAAATGCAATAGTTTCCCTTATTTTATACATTTTATGCAATTTGAACTTTATTTTATACATCTTTGTAATTATTTCGAATATTTCTGTTACTTAGAAATTCATTTAGAGCGTTCTGAATGCCTTGTTTCATACTTTGCGAATAAAAAATAGTTTGATCAAGTTTTAATACCCGAAATTAATTTACCTGTTTTGCAAGTTATAAGTGCAGTAGGGATGATTCACTCTTGTATATTCCTCCAGTTTTAACTGACTGCCTCTCAATCTCTAACTGAAGAATCTGCATCCCATTCTGGCACCATGTCCTTTTTAGACATGCCACTTCTGACACCATGTCACTTGTCCCTCTCCAGTATAGATGACGAACAGGCAGGGTTGTTTGTTTATATGCTTTATTACATAGAGATATATCGGGATGGATAATAGCATTAAAAAATATAAACAAACTGACTGACAGACTACACAGACATACATGCTTACATCTCACCAGCTTACTACAAAATGGCAGTCAGGATTACATGTGCTCAGTATTTATACATTTGTGCAAGCCCCTGGAAAGCATCTTAAAGGTATACATACATATTGATCTATAGTCTTTGCATACTTGAGTGAATTTAATTGGAAAGGACAAGATATGATGAAGAACCAACCACTAAACAGCTAGGGTCCCCTGAAGAATGTGCATATAAAAATGGGCCATGGGAACTAAGGTTATGGGCAGCTGCCACTGAATCTAGGGCCTCTGAAGAACAAGTCTGACTGAAGGAGAAGGGTGTGCTATAATTTTCTCCATTTGTCACCTGATGGTCCCTACTCAATGTGGCGGAAGAGAGAGAGAGAGAGAGAGAGAGACTGTGTTCAACTGAGCACCTATGAACTCCAGGCTCTGAAGTTGTAGATGTGACTTGCAGATGCTGACTGAGATGCATAGAGATTGACATAACTGGAGCAAGTAGTCCCTGGATTTCTCTTAAATATGCTTGGTTAGAGAGGTGAGGTCCCAGTTGTCTAGGTAAGGTAACACTCAGAATCCCATCAGTCTCAAATGAGCTGCTACTACTGCCATACATTTGGGAAACACCCTGGGTGCTGTGTTGAGACCAAAGGGCAGGGCTAAGAACTGGTAATGACTGGTTCCCAGCTGAAAGTGCAGAAACCTTTGGGATTGTCTGCTCATCTTGATGTGATAGTATGCATCCTGAAGATCAATGCAGCACATCCAATCGTCCTAACACAGAAAAGACAGAACAGACTGAACCATGACCATTCCGAACTTTGACTTCTTCACAAATCGATTCAATTTACTTGCATCCAGAACTGGTCTCCGGTCCCTGGTTTTCTCTGGCCCTAAAAAGAATCTTGAATACGTTCTGAATCCTTTCTGGTCTGGTGAGACCTCTTGGAGGACTCTTATTTAGTAGCTTTTGAAATCTTGAGCTGCTGCTTCCCTCTGACTGGATGGCAATGTCAGGAAGCCCTTTTTCTTTTGATTGGGGGAATCAGGGAAAATGGTATGAAATAACCTCTGGATATGATCTTTAGAACCCAAGAATGTTTTACGGACGCCCAGGTATCTGAGTGCAAAGACAAGCACCCCCTAGACTGCATCCAGAGGTGGGCAGTTGGGCAAGTTTTCAGGAGCGATGAAAGGGTTAATCTAAACAGGAATCTTGGAAACCCTGGTTCTGCGGACTCCTCTGCTACAAGGACGGAGTCTTTCATTTGAACTCTCTCCTCTGCCTCTGGGGGAGCTATTCCCATGTGAATCTTGGAAAGGACCATGGGATTTATGGAACCATCTTGCCTCCTCTCGGATTCCTTGAAAAGGATTACTGAAGTACAAAGGCATATCCCTATGGCAGACAGGATCTTTCATCCAACAATAGCAGTGTAAGGAGGATACCCCTCTACAGGGAAGAAAAAAAGAGGGAAAGTACCAACAATGGTACTGACAGAGAAACTAATACAAGAAAAAACTCAAAAATCAATGTAAGGGAGGTGGATGATGTGAGAAAAGGGAGTTTAAAGAAGTTTAAGAGAAGAAATTTAAAATCCGACCTGCAGAAGAGGAATACAACACCCCCAAAAAATCTAAGGATTTGCATCTGTAGCGATATGTCAGCAAATGAGATCTAGGGTATAGCAGCTTGACAGGAGCATTATGGGTTAAAGGAAGGATCTGAGAGTCTAGTAAACGTGGCCAAGTTGATTTGAGGTCTTATCCGATGTGCAATAGTTGAACAAATGAAAATGACATCAGATCTAATGTATTTCTTCAGCTCTGCAAGTAGTTCTTAAGGTGGATGTTTGCAAGGATGTCAACAAAAGAAACACTAAGAATGCATACGCCACCATAAGCTGTTTAGCTACACAGAATTCTCCCAGATATGCACACATGATGTGTAGCTTTCCATAGCTAGGCTATTAACATTTAAAGCCACAGACTCGTATAATACAGATGATTACATACACATTGCAACAGCAGCTATGAAGATCTGACGGACTTACAAATGTGCTAGTTACACTCTGTGGGAACACAACTGTTGCCATCACTTACCATCTGCCACACCTGCATGATATTGTCTTCCGATACAGAACAGATGACCCACGGTTCATTGGGGTTCCAAGAGAAATCGGAAATCTTTGCTGTATGTCCACCATGGATAAACTGTTAACAGAAAAAATACATTCTTGCAACTGTTTTAATGAACAGAATTTTATTTTAATTACATTTTATACACATCCAAACAGAAAAGTGCACCCTTCAAAACTGTGCACATCCAAGAGCATTTTACTCATTATGCTGCCAAAATAAATCCCCAGTTGACTACTTTCACTGCTTTAATTTCTTTCCTTCCGAGACAGTGAAAGCACATGTAGATATATTTCTGCAAGTTTACGAAGGTTACTAGGGCTGTAAAAAAGTGCAAAATGTTAACTGTACTAACCTTTCAGAGATGGCGCAAACTGCCCAGGGATGACTGCCCATCAAAACTCATTTCAGGGCTGTTGCACCGGTGGTGGGGGAAGGGCATTAATGACCCATACAATAACCATGTTTTGCACGCATGTAAAAATGTGTTGTTCTCACTTAGCTGTCCATCAACACATTGTAGTAGTATTCATGCATATGTATATATTACTGTACAGGAACATGTTACATTAATACAAAGAGATCATTTGGAAACAATAGGACATTGTCTACAAGGTTATCCACCAGGGTGGTTGGTCATCATGGAAAATACCCCTGAGCGCTCTGGCTCCAGTGGAAGGCCTAAACCTCAAGACTCATCCATCTTAATGTCCTGCAAAGGGATTCAGCAAGGTCCACGTATCAGCAGCATAAACAACTTCAAAGGATGCACCAATGAAGAATGCCGGAGACACAGACATTGCTCTACCTAAGTGAGCTGTATTTATAGACGGCACTACTTTCTGTAAAAGGATTTACTGCAGTAATTAAATCATTTAACCACAGTAATTTTGAAACCCTGGATCCGAATACATTACTGCAGAGTGACAAAATCTAGGTTGTCTGTGGGCATCCATGCAAATGCAATGTAATAGGTATTCACCTTTACTGGAATAGTTAAGATAGATAATAGGTGTATTCTTGACTGATTAAAAGTTTATCTTGGAGACTACTTTAGACAAAGGCAAGACTGGTTTGCAGGGACACTAACCTAATGAAAGGATGTAGGGAGATTTCATAAATCTTTTTAGCAGATATGACCATTACAGGTGTCTTTATGAGATGGATGCTTCAAAAATCAGCTTTAGCATCAGGTTCAAAAAGACAAGCGTCAACTTTAATAATATGAAATACAAATCCTGACGAGAGACTAAATCCTTGAAAGTTGGTGAGATGTGGAAAGTACCTCTCAAAATGTAGACTTTTAGAGATGCCAAAGTACAGGAATCTCAAAAAGTTGGATATGGCTGTAAGCAATACTTCTATAGAAAAGTAACTTGAGTCTCTATTAAAAATCTGGGAAATAATCCAAGATTACAGGTAGTTGTCAGCAAATGGACCCAACCCCTCAGAAAAAAATGCTCATATTTCCCTAGTATCAGCCATCTGGGTAAAAGTGAAGACTTGGAGCAATGTAGATAAGGCTGTTAGCTCTCCCGCCATTAGTGCAACTAGGGTAACTATGCAGTTAGACAAAGAGTGAATGCCTAGATTGAGACTTGCTGGATGAATAGGCTGTCAGGGTTCTGGATGGTCTCACATGCACAGGCTTCTCCAGAAGGCAAAGTCATAGATAAGGAAGCCACACTTGGGGAGGTCAGAATAGGGCTACAAGAATGATTCTGGACTACTGCTGCCTG
Organism: Protopterus annectens; assembly: GCF_019279795.1. NCBI lineage: Eukaryota > Metazoa > Chordata > Ceratodontiformes > Protopteridae > Protopterus > Protopterus annectens. The sequence goes on along the minus strand of NC_056727.1, from coordinate 981,990,589 downwards.
GCTTGGGAAATGAAGGAAAATGGAAAGGAGTACAGCATCTCTGGAAATTGCCACACTACATGTACGGGAACAGAAGCTGCTGTACTTAGTACTGTTCAGGGGATATAGAGGTCACAGCAAGGTTTTTTCCAGCAATGGAAAAACTTCCATGTTTCTGATGTGAACAGGGACATCATGTTGAGGCATCAGCAAGCAGCAAATGAGCCTGTCCACTAAAAAGTTGGCCTCCTGTGGAACATTACAGACTTTGACAAACTCTATTCCCATACTCTCAATGCTTTCTAATAGTAGTGAGAAAGTCGGTTTAATCTCACACAAAGTAGCGAACTACAGCCACCTTATTGGTGTAGACTGCAAGTATACCGATATGGCATGCAGAATGAAACCTCTGAACACCTGCAGAGTGAAGAGGACTGTCAACTCCAAAATACAAATGCTCAGACGTACCTCAAAACTATGACCAAAACACCACGGACTGTCTGCTCTTGACAGTGTCCCACCCCCTCAGGGTAGAGGCATATTTATTGACAGCCACTAATGATGGTGGAATAGGAATGGGCTGCGTGGAGTAAGTGTGGAGAAACCATTGTAAATGCATCTGGCATGCTTTAGAATATGTTATGACATGGAATCATTTAGTCGATACCACTGTATCCTCAGAGGTCACTGTACTACCTTCATGTGGGAACATGAATAATACAAATGATGGCCAAACAAGAAGGCCTTGTGAGCTGAAATAGCTGCTGTAACTAAGAACTTAGTTTGTAGATAACTTATCCAGCATGACAAGAGAAGCTTTTTGCAGGACAATGCATCTAGGGTATAACCTACAATTGTTAGTGTGAGAGAAATCCAACAGGGACTTTACAGTGCTCACAGTTATTCTCAAGGACTAGAAGAGAGACCGTAGAGATTCTCGCACTGCAACTACAGTGCCTGAAGTTGATGTGGCTAACTGCCAATCATGGAAATATCTTAACCTCCACAGAGGGGCTGCGATGAAATCAAATGGGAGGGTTCTGAAATGATAATGATGGTCTTGTATAAAATAGAAAATTCCTGGACTACTCTATGATCTTGATGTGTAGACATGCATCTTGCAGGTCCAAACAGAACATCCAGTCTCCTCCTTGGAGACGAATATGGATTGTACCATGAAAATCCAGGAAAACTGTCTTGGAATAAATTAAATCAGCCAGCTCAAATACATGCCTCAAGTTCTTTGCCTTTTATGTAACTAAAAAGAACTCATAGCAACACCTGTATCCTTTCTGGTCAGATTGGACATCAAGAAAGTCTCTTTCTGATGAGGTCTGAAACTTCTGTTCTTGTAGCACTGATGGGTTGGGAGGTAAGGAAATGGGAAAGAGTTCAGCAAGGGGATGGGTCGGAAGGGAATCTGGTAGCACCTGAGTCACTTGTCATGCATGACAGCCAAGCTCTGCACACCTTACTAATCCCTGTTAACATTGCCCCCAGCCTTAACCCTGTACCTGAACCTTTCACAAACTCTTTCCTTAACACTACCACTAATCTAGACAGTTTGGTCAAGCACCCCCCCCCCAAAACTTTGCCCTCACTGAACCCCACCTAACCTGCTTTACATTCTCTTAAAACACTCCTGCCCCATAATGCCGAAACTTTCAGAAAATCCAGTGGTTTCAGGATCACTTTCCTAAACCCACACTTACCTGCACACACACACACACACACACACACACACACACACACACACACACACACACACACACACACACACACACACACACACACACACACACACACACTGCTCGTCATTTGAAATACTTTAACTTCAATGAAGACATCAACCCAAACACATTTCAGTCACACACAAAATATCAAGATCTATATATGTAAATATACAGATTTGTATAATAAATCACTGATGGAATCCCAATAATTAGAATAGCAAACAAGCAAAACTTCCACTGAAAACAACCACACTGTTTTTGCAGAGGGTAAAGCTCCCCTTTCACATCACTTTCGGGTTGTATGCAAACATTACAAGCCCTATCTCCTTACTAGACTCAACAGAATGAAGTAGAAATGCTGGCATAGCCAAAAAAGTAATATAAACATCATTTATGGCCTGCCCTCCTTATCTACTGTATCACCTGGGAGGGTTAATGGCATTGGAGGAATAATGCAGAGAAACCACCCTACCCATCTTATGCTGATGTCTTCACCCTGGCCCTTGCCACTAATGCACACTGGTGCTGAATTTTCTCAGATGTCTGTTTTTCGGAGATGCAAGGCGGCCTGTCAAGTACACGCCAAGTCAAGAAATATGCCCTTGATAAACTTCCACTTGTACGGGTTTGCTTCTGTCTTGCTCTGCTGGTCTAAAAGGTTGTTCTGAGATGGAATGCAAGAAGCCTCCAGGGTCACTCATGATTCGTGGGGACCAGATTCCATGCGAGCACTGTCAAGTCTGTACAACATGTGGGAATGGATCCCTCCCCAGTTAAGATATCTCCATCACTGTGGGATTCTGATGATCTGCAAGAGATCTTGTTGCCAAATGGGCTTGAATGCTTCGACTGCTAGAAAGACTGCCAGCAGTTTAATGCTATGTCTCCCTCCTTTTAGTTTTGTCCCAGATCCCCTGTATCCTCCATCCTCCCATGCGGGCTCCCCAAGCAATCTCTGAGGAGTCCGTCTGCAGTAAACATCTGGGTAGTCAGGCCTAGCTTACAAGGCCCCCTCCCAATTCAGAACTTTTGCGGAATCCAACAGAAGAGCTCTTTTATGGTGTACAACAGTAGTACAAGGCCATACAAGGATTGGTTGTGTCAGCAACATCTGTTCCTCAGGTAAAGAATAGTTGTACAAAATCTTACCATAACTATAGATGTCCTCTTCCATGTTGCAGTATTCATAACATGAGGGAGAGTCTCCCTAGGTGACCTCAACATCCAGCCAGTATACCAAAGACTTAAGCTATTGCATGGTTCAGGCAACGCTGCACATAGAACAGCCAAGTGTCAGCCATAAAGTGATGTCAGCACACACTATCCTCAGAACTGAATGACCTATTGCATGGCACATGCAATGTTGCACATAGAACAGCCAAGTGTCGGCCATAAAGTGATGTTTGCATACACTATCCTCAGAACTGAATGACCTCGTCAGAACACCAGTCCAAGGATAACAAGTGAAACGAAAAAACAGACATATCCAAGGAAGAGCATGAACCAAGGGGGGAAAGAGGGTGGGATAGAATACTGCAACATGGAAGAGAAGGACATATATGGTTATATTGTAAGATTTAACACAACTATTCTATGTCTTTCTACTCTCATGTTGCAGGATTCATAACATGAGGGAGAATACCAAAGCTCATGACTGAGAAGGTGAAGCACAAGAAGTCTTCACAAATCCATGCAGAATTTTCTAGTAAATTCTTCTCTGGATCTGGAAACAGAATCCAGTTTGTAGTGTTTACTAAGTAGCTGCCTCTAGGATAAAGGCAGTGTCCAAGCCTTTAAAGAAGGCTCCAGAGGAGGCCACTGCTCTAGCAGAACGGGCCTCAACAGAGGAAGTATTATTCCCTAAGAAAGATAACAAAAGGTTACAGCCTTTGAAATCCACGATGAAATAAGTCTGTTTAGAGGCAGGTTTATCCAGCGCACTGGGGTGAAAGGAAACAATTGCTCAGCCTTTCTAATGGGTTTGGTTTTGTTCAGATAAAAATCTAAGTTGTCTGTGTACATCTCAAGTGTAGCAGCTCCCTCTCACTGGAGTTTTGAAGAGAAGGGAAGAAGGTGGGTAGATGAATAGATAGATTAAGGGACAAGTCATTAACCACTTTAGGCATGAACTAAGGGTTGGAACACAGGGACACCCTGTCCTTGCGGAAAATGAGAAAAGGTTGAAAAGTCATTAAAGCTTGGAGTTCTGAAACTCACCTAACAGAAGTAATGGCTACTAGTAAAACAGTTTTCCAAGTGCAGAACCTTAGGGAAGAGGAAGCAGCAGGCTTGAAAGGAGTCTGGGTCAGTTTTTGCAAGACAAAATTTAGGCCCCAGGGAGAAGGAACAGGTTTCCTGGGAGGTCTTATGTGAAAGATGCCTTTTAAGAAAAGTCTGACCTCTAACCTAGAAGCTAAGGGGGGAGACAAAGGCAGTCATGTGGAAATAAGCAACAAATGGGCTTTAGCTGAAGAAAGTGCAGTTGCGTACACTTATAAATGTAGATGTTCGAGTGCATTCACTGTTGCAGTCATCACATTTGGGTTATCTGCCTGCAGGTAGCCTTCAGTTGGCCTGAATACCAGAGTCTTGGGATTTCTGCGTTAGACGCTGTCGCTTCTTCCATGACGTTAGGTTGTCAGGGGTATAAAACATGCAGCTGACGCCATTACATCAGTTTTTCTTGACCCAGATGTCAGGCACCCCTAAATAGGAAGCAATTACATGGTGTGGAACACCCCCAACAAAAAGCAAATATCAATGATATACGGTACGGCAAACAAAAAGGATATGTAGAAGTAAAGAGAAGTCAGAGGGAGGGCTGGAGGGAGGGTAACCAAGACTGCAACAATGAATACACTCAAGCATCTACATTTATGGTAAGTGTACACAACTGTACTATGTTCTTCGTGTTTCACGGCTGCAGTCATCACATTTGGGTTGATTCCCAAAGCTGAGGATGGGAGAAGGCAGTCAAGAAGCCTTAGGGCTGGCAAGCAGGCCCTGCAAGACTGCTGTGGCAAATCCTGCTCTGGATTTAGAAAAGTGGCAATGCTTGGTGAGTGTGTGTACAGATTTCCAGGTTGTAGCTTCCAGGATACCCCTAATAGAGACTCCCCTGAGAGGATGTAGAGGTAGATGTAGCCCTAGTGGGATGTGTTCTGATCCCCTGTGGGGTAGGTTTCCCATGGTGTTTGTAGCAGAAATGGATGCAGTGTGCTATCCATTTAGAAATGGTTTGTTTTGAAATGGTCTTGCCCTCTGCCCCGCAGAAAAGCTGACTAGCAGGTGGTCAGTTTTCCTGAGAGGCTTAGTCCTGTCCAGACAGAACCTAAGCAGCCTGTGTACGTCCAGGGAGTGCAGGATCCTTTCCCCTTTTTTCTGAGGATTAGGGAAAAAAGCTGGCAAATTAATGGATTGGTTTAAAGCCACACTAGATACCATCTTGGGCATAAATGATGGGTTAGTCCTGAGGGAAACCCTGTCCGCATGTAAGATAATGAAGGGTTCCACGGCCACAAGGGCCTGCAATTCAGACACTCTTCTTGCTGAAGTGATGGCTAGAAGTAAGGCTATTTTCCATGAGTGTAATTTTAACTCTGCTGTAGCAGCAGGTTCAAAGGGAGGAAGCGTGAGCTTTTCCAATACAAAGTAAATGCCCAGGCTGGAGTGGGAGCTCTCCTTGGGGGGGGGGGGGGGGTCTTAAATTTTTGGCTCCCCTCAGGAACTGTTTGACCAGAAGATAAGGGAAGAGGGGTGGCTCATCATTATAATGAGCAGAGACTGCAGAGGCATGAATCTTAACTGAAGAGAAGGATAGGCCTTTGTGGAGCACTTCTGTTAAGTAATTTAGTATGAGGTAAGCTGGGCACAGTTGTGGCCATTCCCTGAGAGTGGCTCCAAGAACAGTATCTTTTCCACTTTTCCGAATAGGATTTTCTAGTACTAGGCCTCCTTGCCTCATGGATGACATCCAGCACCTGTTTGCTGAGGGTTGCTGGTGATGAGTTCAGTGGAAGAGCTAGGCTGCTAGGTTCAGGGTCTATAGCTGAAGATGCAAAATCTGGCCCTCCTGCTGGGACAGCAGGGAAGGGGTCTGAGGCAGGTGCCATGGTGGCACTACTGTCAGACTGCACAAAAGAGGATACCAGTGCTGGCGTGGCCAGTCTGGTGCAATCAGAACTGTCCTTGGCTTCTCCAGTTTGGTCTGTAGTAGAACCTTCGAGAGGAAGTTGGGAAGGCATAGATTGAGAGGTTTTCCCATGTAAAGGGCAGGGCATCCACTTTCCATGCTTGGCTATGGGGAGTTCTGGAGCAATACGTGCTCAATTGATAGTTCTGAGAGGAAGCAAAAAGATCCACCTCTGGTGCCCCCCACCTGTGCCTCAAAGGTTTGAATATGTTAGGTTCCAGTTTCCACTCGTGTGGGTCCATTAGATTTCTGCTCAAGTCATCTGCCAGTGATTTCAGTTTGCCTGGCAGGAATTGAGCTTGCAGGTGCCCTTGGTTGCTCAAGGATGTGTTCCACAAAGCCATGGCTAATCTGCCGAGTGGGTAGGAATGGGTTCCCCCCTGCTTGTTTATGTACCACATAAAGTACAGTTTTGTACCTACCATAAATGTAGATGTTCGAATGCTAATACAGCTGCAGTCATAACAGATGGGTTCTCCTGCCATCAGGCGGGTCCCTCGGTCGGCCGAATTCCAAAGTCTAGGTCCGGCGTCGGTTGTCGTCGCTTCTTCCCTGACGTCAGTGCGACAGGGGTATAAAAGAAGCAGCCGACGCCATTTTCTTCAGTTTTTCTTGCCCCAGATGTCAGGTGCCCCCAGAAGGAAGGCAATACATAAAATTATGTAATAATGCAATGCAATATAATCAAAAAACAGTAGTTGCAAGCAAATACACCATAAAAGAAAACCCCTAGAGAGGAAGGAGGGAGGGAAACCTGGACTGCAGCTGTATTAGCACTCGAACATCTACATTTATGGTAGGTACAAAACTGTACTATGTTCATCGTGCATACAGCTGCAGTCATAACAGATGGGTAGAATCCCAAAGCTAAGAAAGGGGTGGTAGGCACTAGGTGGAACTAGGAGGAGCCAAAATGCCCTGCAAGACTGCAGTGGCAAAGCCTGCTCTAGATTTGGAGTATAATGGTAGGCTGTAGTGCTTGGAGAAGGTATGCACAGAACTCCAAGTGGCTGCTTCCAAAATATCCTTGGTAGGTACTCCTCTGAGGAAGGCTGCAGAGGTGGCTGTGGCCCTGGTGGAATGGGTTCTAATGCCTGTAGGTACAGTTTTGCCATGAAAAGAATAGCAAAAGCGTATGCAGTGTGTTATCCATTTTGAGATTGTCTGTTTGGAAATTGGCTTTCCTTGAACTCCTACCACACAGGCCACAAAGAGCTGTTCTGCTTTTCTGAAAGGCTTTGTTCTGTCCAAATAATAACGCAGTTGTCTGTGGATGTCCAAGGAATGTAGTAATCTCTCCCCCTTGTTTTGAGGATTAGGATAAAAAGTAGGTAAATGTATGGCCTGATTTAAAGCTACCCTGGATACCACTTTAGGCATAAAGGACGGGTTGGTTCGTAAGGAAACTCTGTCCTGATGGAAGATGATAAAAGGCTGGACAACCATGAGAGCCTGTAGTTCTGAAACTCTACGAGCTGACGTGATAGCCAGAAGGAAAGCTGTTTTCCAGGACAAATATTGCAAATCTGATGAGGCAGCTGGCTCAAAAGGAGGCATGGTCAGTTTTTCCAGAATGAAATTAAGATCCCAAGCAGGTATTGGTGGTTTCCTTGGAGGTCTTAAATTCTTAGCCCCTCTGAGGAACTGTCTTAAGAGAGGGTGAGAGAATAAAGGTGGATCAGTGTTGTATTCTGCAGAAATGGCCGAGTCATGGATTTTGATGGAGGAGAACGAAAGTCCACTGCTTAGCAGTTCCGCCAAATATTGTAGTATTTGAGGTAAATTCAGCTTTCCAGGGTCCTGGCCCTTTTTCTCATTCCAGACGCAAAAATGTTTCCATTTTGCGGAGTAAGCTTTTCTAGTTGATGGCCTTCTGGCCTCCAAAATGACATCCTGCACCTCCTTGGAGAGTAGGGCCTGCTGTGATGCTAAGGAATCTTCCATGCAGCTAGATTGAGTGTTTTTAGCTGACTGTGAAGAGTTTTGAAGCTGTGCTGAGTCAGAAGAAGAGGCATTAGAGGCAGGGTCCATGGTGGGGAATGCGTCAGGCTCCTCAGGAGTGGGTACCAGTGTTGCCTTGGCCAGTCCGGAGCAATGAGGATCATCTTTGGTCTGTCTGCTCTGGTCTTCAATAGGACTTTGGGCAGCAGAGGAAGAGGCGGGAAGGCATAGTCATTGGTGTCCAACTGAAAGAGAGAGCATCCACTCTCCAGGCCTTTGGATGGAAGATCCTTGAGCAGAATTTTGTCAATTGATGATTTTTGTGGGAGGCAAAGAGATCTATGTCTGGCCTTCCTCATTCTTGGATTATTTCTGTAAAAACTTTTGGATGCAATTTCCATTTGTGTGGATCTGTCATATTCCTGCTTAGGTTGTCTGCCAGCGTGTTTTCCTTGCCTGGCAAGTACTGTGCTTGTAGTTCCATTTGTAAGTCCATGGCCATGTTCCAAAGTGACATGGCCAGTCTGCATAGGGGGTAAGAATGTGTTCCTCCCTGCTTGTTTATGTACCACATAACTGTGGTGTTGCCCGTTCTTATCAATAGTTGACCTGGTTGAAGAAGGTCCTTGAAAGCTATAATAGCATTTATTACTGCTAGCATTTCTTTTTGATTGATGTGAAGGTGCTTTTCTTTTTGGGACGATTTGCCCTGAATGCACTGGTCTGTCATGTGCGCCCCCCAGGCGTAGTCCGAGGCGTCTGTTGTGATGACTTGATTTTCTTGAGGCTTGCTGAATGGAAGACCTGTGTTTGTTTGACATGCTTGAGCCCACCACAGAAATTCCTTTTGCAGACAAGGAATTAGTGGTATTATTGTTTCCAAACTGTGGCTGTGTTGAGACCATATGTTTTTAGGTACCATTGTAGTTCTCATATGCAGCTTTGCACATGGGATTAGTAAGATGCAAGATGCCATGAATCCCAGAGCCTGCAGGATTTTCCTAGCAGTCAGCCTGGTGCAATTCGCCAGTGTTCTGAAGTATTGAATTAGTTGCCCCTGCTTCTCTGGCGTGAGGTAGGCCATCTGGGTGTTTGTGTCCAAATTGGTACCCAGGAAAATTATCTTCCGATAGGGTATTAGCCTTGATTTCTCTTTGTTGACTGTGTATCCCAGAGAGTTTAATAACATTATTACACAAGCCAGATGTTTCAGAAGAATGTGCTTGCTGTCCGCTTGGATCAGGCAGTCGTCCAAATAAGGGTATATTTGTATCCCTTGAAGTCTGCAGTAGGCAATTACTGATGCCAGGCATTTCATGAATACTCTGGGTGCAGTAGATAAGCCAAAGGGCAATGCAGAGAATTGATAATGGGTTGAACCTGCAAGAAATCTGAGGTATCTTCTGCAATTTTGTCTGATTGGGACATGCAGGTATGCCTCCTTGAGGTCCAATGTTACCAGCCAAGACTCCTTGCCCAGCATGGGAAGAAGTTGCTGTAGAGTGAGCATCTTGAATTTTGGTACGAGTAGGAATGTGTTTAGGATGGAAAGATCCAAAATAGGTCTCCGATCTTTTCCCTTCCTTGGCACCAGAAATAGCCTGGAATTAAAACCTTGACCTTGTTCGTGTGTAGGTACCTCTTGAATAGCTTTCATGTTTAAGAGATCTGAAATTTGCCTTTGTGCCTCTGCCCTTTGTGTGGCAGGTTTGGCATGCCTCTCATTTTTGGAAGGGTATGAAAATGGAATTTGTAGCCTCTGTTTATAATGTCCAGGATCCATTTGTCCTTTGTGACAACATGCCAATTTTTTGAAAATAGTGCCAGCTTTCCTCCTAAGGGGGCTGCCATTTGAGACCTGGTTGGCATGCAAAGGGGAAAGTCATTGGGTTTGCTTTCTGAAAGATTGCGAGTTGTCCTCACCACCTCTTTGTGTAGGAGCTTGCCATTGTCTGCCTCTATACAATCCTTGTGATTGTCCTCTGCCCCTCAGGCGCCTGTATCTGCCTCTTTGGGGTCTGTCTGTGGCAGGAAAAGACCAGTTTTTGGAAGGCCAATTTCTACTAAAACGTGGGGGTTGAACCTGCAGAAATTCTTTCACAGTTTGCATTGATTTAGCCTTTTCCTCCATTTTCCGTAATACTTCCTCAGCATTAGCCCCAAATAGTACATCCTTTTGAAGAGGGGCGTCTAGTAATTTGGCTTTGACATGATCAGGCAAGGCTTGTTCCTTGAGCCAGGCATGCCTACGTATGACTGAGCCTGTAACAGCAGCTCTACATGAGGCCTCTAGAGAATCAAAACCACATTGTAAGGTATGTTTACCCACTTGTTCTGCACTATGCATCAAATCCTGCAACTCCTTCAAGTCTGGTTGTTCAGGTTGTGACATTTTACTTTTCAATTGTGATAACAAAAACTGTTGGTATTTTAGCTTATGAAACTGACAGTTTAAGGCCCTCATGGATAAGGTAGCCGAGGTGTATACCTTTTTTCCCCACCTTTCTAAGGATCTGGAATCTCTCTCGGAAGGCAATGGATTTTTGGCAATGGAGGCCTCAACTCCCTTGGGCCCTTGTGAGATAGTTTCTAGGTCAGCAGCATGGCTTTTGTATAGAAATTGGTGTGAATCAGGAACCCTGTAGTACCAGTCAGGCTTAACTGGAGCTGGAGGTAGAGAGTCCGGGTTAAGGCAGGCCTCCGAGTAAACATCATCTAGGATGTCCAAGACAGGAGGTATAGCCAGAGGCTTGTGCTGGGGTAACAAAAGAAATTCCCTGAGCCTTTCTTGGAATCTGAATAATCCTGGCCTTCCCAGTGGAAGTGTTCCCTTAAGGTATGCAAAGTTTCCCCAAATGAGTAATCCTCAGGGGGGGATACAGAAGGAATAGACTCCTCTGCATCAGAGTCTTCAAAAGGGGAGTAAGACTGTTCCTGATCAACAGAGTGTTCTGAAATAATGGAGCCCTGATCAGAGGAGGGGGAATCTTCCTCCACTCTGGGCCTTTTGTCCGGAGGTGGCTGAGAACCTCTGATTAGAGTAATTAAATCCTCAGCCATTTTAAGCATCTGTTTCTTAGGCATGGGGCCTGGAGATGGGCCCTGTGTAGCTGGTCTCAGAGTGCATGGATGCATTAGACTTGGTGAAAGCCTTGATGGAGAAAGAAGAGGAAGGTCTGAAGACACCTTGAGTGGAGGTGGACCTGTCCACAGTCTGTGTTTCAACGCCAAGAGTGGCGTCGGTATCTGTAGTTGGGGTGTGGGCCGAGGAGCCTGCGACCTCGGGTACAGGAGACACCGCCAAAGATGCGTCGTCGGTAATCAGGGGCTGCGTAGGCGCCTCGCTGAGAACCGGACCACGTGGAGTCAGCTTTGGCGTGGTGTCGGTAGAGGCCGCGGACCTCGAGTGTTGGTCCTTGTCTTTGCGTTTTTTTAGACAAAACCGGAGTCAGAGTATCTGACGACATAGTATAGTTAAATGCTTTCCCAAAAAAATGCTGGGCGAACTCCGCCCGACGCTTAATAGTGCGTTTGTTGAATGTAGCACAAAAGCGACAGACCGAGACGTCGTGGTCTGGGCCTAAGCAAGGAATACAGAGGGAATGGAAATCCTTATGCGGTATTTGTTTCCCACAAGAAATACAATTATTAACTTTGTCTGACATCGGTCTGAGGCAAGAAAAGTTTCCCCAACAAGGTACTTAGCTTTTAAGAAGACTTCGGTTTCCAAATTTTCGTAATCTCAGGAGCTGGCCGACAGGCACTTGCGAACTGCTTCTGCTTCGGGCACCGCACGGCAAGAAAGACTGAAGAAAATGGCGTCGGCTGGTTCTTTTATACCCCTGTCGCACTGACGTCAGGGAAGAAGCCACGACAACCGACGCCGGACCTAGACTTTGGAATTCGGCCGACCGAGGACCCGCCTGACGGCAGGAGAACCCATCTGTTATGACTGCAGCTGTATGCACGATGAACATCTGTGATGTTGTCCTGTATACCATTTCTTTTTGATTGATATCCAGGTGCATCTGCTTTGGGCTCCATTAGCCTTGAATGCATTTGTCCTGCCATGTGAGCCCCCCATGCATAGTCTGATGCGTCTGTTGTTGGGATGTGAGCGGCAGGGAGTTAAGTGAAAGGGAGTCCTTGGTTGTGGTAGCAGGCATCTGCCGACCAAAGGAACTCTGTCCTTAGGCAAGGAATGATAGGAATCATTGTTTCCAGGTCTTGAGAATGTTGACACCAGAGACTTTTTAAGTATCACTGAAGTTTCCTCATATGCAGTCTTGCATATGGAATTAGTAGAATGCAAGAGGCCATGAGCCCTCGGGGCTTGCATATAGCTGGGTTCGGTGGCCAGTAGATTGAAGTAGTTTGCCAAAAAAAATGTATTTTTCTGGAGTGAGGAATGCCATCTGGGAAGTTGTGTTCAAGCTTGCTCCCAGGAATACAATCTGTTGGCTGGGCACCAGATGTGATTTCCTTTCATTGATGGTGCACCCCAGTGAAGTCAGTCTGTTTACAAATGTCGGGTGTTGTAGTAGCAAATTCCTGACTGTCCGCCTGAATCAGGTAATTGTCCAAGTATGGGTAAATTTGAATTCTTCTCTGCCTGCAATATGCAATGGCAGTAGATAAGCCAAAGGGAAGTGCAAAGAACTGATAGTGCATAGCGCCTGCTCTGAAACGTAGACCTTTCCTGCACAATTCCCTTATGGGGATGTGCAGATAAGCTTTCGGGTCTAGGATGGCTAGCCAGGAGTCCTTGGTTAGTATAGAAAGCAGCTGTTGGAGAGTAAGCATTTTGAATTTTGGAATCACCAGAAAGGTGTTGAGAATAGACAGATCCAGGATAGGGTGCCAAGAGTTTTCTTTTCTGGGTAACAAACAGTCTGGAATAAAAGCCTTGTCCCCCTTTGCTCAGCTGGGACAGGTTGAATAGGTTCATAGGTTGGTACTAGCCTATCGACCCTAAGGCATATGCAAGCATAGTCATAACAATTCCCTGGAAATTTCTTCCCACAATATTTACTTCTCTGGGCCCATGTCTAGCAGGGCGACTGACATGATCCCCGGGGTGAATTTCCCATCTCCCATCCAATCATCAAGGTTTCTTTTGAAGAGGGCCAATGAGGTGCTCTGCTTGACATGTATGGGCAAGTCTATTCCAGAGTATGGGGAGTCTCTGGGTCAGGAACCTATCCCTCCAGCATGTTTTGTTCATTGTGATAAAGTTTAGATCCCTGGAGCGTGTGGCTCTGAGGGATTGGGATTTCTTTAAGTGGAGCATGTCCAACAGCTCAAGGTTTGACATGGCCTTGTATGTTAAGCAGAGATTTCCTCTGAGTAGACGATATGCCACAGAGTATAGCTGGAGTTTTTTTAGATGGTCAGCATATGACATCTGCTTTAGGCCTGTGATTCTTTTAGTGAGGTATTTCTGTGGCCTTTCCAGCTGTTGCAGATGTCTTGTGAGGTACATACCAAATGGGGCTTTATACTCTATAATGGGTCTAATGAGGGATGAGTACAGTGGGACAATGACCTCCTTTTTTCTGGATGAAAAACCCTTAGTGATGAAGTGTGCCACATAGAAGGATATCCCGATGGTTGTGGCGATGTGGTTATCGAAAGTGACACCACTTTCGATGTTTAGTGTCCTGCCACCTATATGGTAGTTCATGGCTACATGCTTTTTTCCAAAGGGGATAACTATACATTTCTTGGCATTAAGCTTGAGCCCATGGCTCTGGCACCAGGCATCTGTTTCTGTAAGGCCCTTTTGTAGAATATCCACAACATTTGGGGATTCAATAATGGCTCCCAGTTTGAAGTCATGTGCAAACTTTGTTAGCCAAAGTCCCTTAGTGTTGGCCTGTACTTCAGAGACGTAGATGCCAAACAAAAGTGGTCCCAGGACTGAACCCTGAGGTACTCCACTTGTCTGGAGCTAGATTTGGAGTCTGCTACTTTTACAGTCTGGGTTCTGTCAGTAAGCCAGTTGGCAACCTATCGAGTGACGTAGGGATTTATGCCCAGCTTAGTAAGTTTATCTATGACTCCAGAGTGGGGGATGGTATTGAAGGCCTTGGCGAGGTCCAAATAGGCTGTGTGGACCGCCTTACCCTCATCCACAGCTCTGGAGACCAATTCGAAGTCGTCAATCGGATTCAGGAGACAAGATCGGCCCTTCACAAACCCAAACTAGGTGGGGTCCAGTGTTTGAAGGTTGCCAATGTCTTTGTTTATAAGTTCCATGATAATGCGTTCCATGCCATTGCAGATCAGGCTTGTCAGACTGATGGGACAGTAGTTCCTGGGATCCAAGGCAGATCCTCCCTTGTGGAGCGGGATAACTGTAGCTGTGTGCCACTCAGTGGGCACGAAGCCTGAGGTGAGGCTATGATTAAACATGACACTTAGGTGGGGTGCCAGTTCATTTTGTAGTTCATACAGTACACAGCCTGGGATGTCATCCGGTCCCATGGATGCTGTATTCTTAGCTTTGGAGAGTGCTGTTTCTACCTGTGTGGCTGTGATTATCTGAATTTGGCAATCTTTTGGTATTGAGATGGGCCCTTTTGGGGGTGAGAGGGGGGTGAAGTTGGCACTAAATCGATCTGCCAGTATATTGGCACTATCCTTGGGATCAGTATATTTAATGCCATTCTGAGCATTTCCATTTAGATTCTTGACATAACTATAGAATGCCTTGTGGTTGTCTTTGGAATCTTTGGCAATTTTACTTTCGTAACTAGCTTTTGAGGATTTTATGAGAGATCTCAGCTTCTTACTGAGGCTGGTGAGGGAGTTTTTTGCATCATGCGATTTTCCTCTTTTCTGCAACAGTTTCTTCCTTCTGTTGTATAGTTTGTTTATAGCAGGGGACCACCAGATTGGCTTCCTTTTTTTGGAGAAGAGCATCTTGGTTCTATTTGGGATGGCACGATTCATGCACGAGTGGATGTGCTCGTACAGTGCCTTAGTGTAGGATTCTGCAGTCGAACTTCCAGATCCCGTCTGTGTGGGTGTCGTGAAGTTTGTCGCTTCTGACTTCAGTAGCATGAAGTTGGCTTTGGAGAAGTTTTTTTAAGGAGGTTTCCTTACTGGGGGTGTGGGGGTGGAATGTGGATGTCAAGGGTGATTTGCTTATGGTCAGACCTGACCAATTAGGGGGTGACCACTGGTGTGGAGCATCTATCTCCCATGTTGGTAATGACCAGGTCTAGGATATTGGAGCCCCTGGTAGGATAATGGATTAGTTGATCCAGGGCGTTGGAATTTATGAATTCCAAGAACCATTGGGAGAAGGAGTTGGTACCCGAGTAGTTTTCCCAATTAATGGCAGGGTAGTTGAAATCACCCAGTATTAGGGTGTTTGGTTGTATCTTAATATTTTCCAGTATGTTTAGGAAGGTGTAGTGAAAATCTTGGGGTACGGTGGGGGATCTGTAGCAAGCTACAATTTGGATTGCAGTCTTACCTAGTGTTAAGTTGCACCTGGAGAATTTCAGATGCATTGTGTTGGGCAACTAGCCTGGAGGTGTGAATATCCTTGGTGAATATGGACACTCCTCCAACTTTAGTGTTTCGGTCTTGGTTTTGTGACCAAAAAGTGTGGTAGAATTGTAGTCTGGTATTGCAGGGGTGCTCTCTTCAGCCTTGAACCAGGTCTCAGTCACTGCACAGATATCAATGTTCCCCATTTTTTAGGGGTGCCTCGAGAGAGTGCATTTCGAGGTTTAGACTTGTAGCATTACCTTCAGATTTTGCATGCTTGTATCCGTTACGGTGGTGGTTTTATCCTTTGAACCTTGCCTAAAAAAGGCACTATAGGGGTGGCAAGAGCTTTAGCCAGTAACCTGAATCCCAGGGGTGACAGGTGCAGACCATCTCTGGCAAAGCATTGTGGTTGGTCTATCATGTCTTCCCAGGCAGAGAAATACTGGATGCCCTTTGAATGACACCAGAAGCTTAACCAATTGCTGACGTCAATCATTTTGTCCTTATATTGTGGTATCATTCTGGGCGAAGGCAGGATGCTACTCAGGGCTAGGGTCATACCTGCCTGGGTCACATGATCCAAGAGCTCTTCCATGTCTCTTTTCATGTAGTCCAGGGGGGTACATCTCAAGTCATTCACTCCGGCATGGACAATGACAGGATCATATTTGTACTTGTTGTGGAGTGACTTGAGTGCATGCGTTACGTGGTGGATCCTGGCACCCGACAGGCAGCTGACTGTAATTTTCTCCTTGTTCAGCCTGGTGAGTGGGACATCAGTGTGCCTGACTATAGAGTCACCTATGACTAAAGCGTCGGGTACATTGTCTTGCCTTAGGGGCTGTTGTTGGGTGGCATACTGGTGTTGTGAGCTGTGTGTCACTTTGGTTGTGACTGATGTTTGTTTGCGTTTCAGCTTCGGAGGTCCTTGTTGCTTGGGCAGGTTAATGTTAAGGGCCTCCGCATATGTGGGTTTAGTGTTGCTATGTGTGGGTGTTGATGGTGTGGGTTTTGAAGGGCTATGAGTTGCTAGAGGTGTAATTCAGCCTAGCCTTGATATTGAGAAGAGAAAGAACTTGCTTTTGGGCCTCTGCCCACTGGTTTGGGGGTCTGGCCATCCGCTTGGGGTTGGCAGTGAGTGGAAGTGGAATCTGTATCTCTGGGAAACAATGTTTAAGACCCATCTGTCCTGGGTAATGTACTCCCAGTTTTTTGCATGCAGGGCATGTTTTCCTACTAAAGGTGCAAATACTTGAGCAAGGCTTGGAAGAGTTAAGGATAAGTCATTGTGAGATTTTACCATAGGATGGCAGCTTACTACTCCCCATTTTAGAGGTGGGAGCACTTCACTGTGCGTACCTCGAGACTGTAGTCTTGGTGGTCTGTTGCCCTTGGGTTTGGACTGAAGGTCCGGGAGGGACTGGAAAATACCAGTTTTTTGAAGGTCAATGCCTACTGAATCTAGGTGGCTGTACCTGTAGGAAATCTAATAGTTTGCATAGATTTAGCCTTTTCCTCCATTCTTTTGTGGACATCTGCTTTATTGCCAAAAAGACATTCTTGGTTTAATGGTACATCTAGTAATTTTGCTTTGACATGGTCTGGCAAAGTTTGTTCCTTAAGCCAAGCATGGCTTCTAAGAACAGACCCAGTGACAGTAGCCTGCAAGATGCTTCAAAGGCATCAAAACCACATTGTAAAGTATGCTTTCCAACTTGGTTAGCAGAATGCATTAACTCTTGTAAATTATGTTCTGCACAATCAGGAATCAACACCATTTCCTGCTTAATTAGTTCCATAATATATTGCTGATACTTTAACATATGAAACTGGCAATTTAAAGCCCTGATGGCAAGAGTAGCAGAGGTGTATACCTTCTTACCCCATCTGTCTAAAGCCCCAGAGTCCCTGTCTGAAGGGGTAGGGTTTTTGGCTGTTGTAGCCTTAATGCCTTTAGGTCCATGGGAAATGGTTTCTGGATCCGCAGTAGGATTTTTAAAGAATAATTTGTGGGAGTCAGGTACTCTGTAGTACCTGCCAGGTTTCCTGGGAGCTGGGGCAAAGTATCAGGGGCAAGGCTGGATACCAAGAAGACATCTACAATTTTCAGAACAGGAGATATAGCTAGAGGCCTGCGCTGAGGCAAGTTTAAAAATTCCCAGGGTCTCTTTTTGGACTGAGTAGTGCTGGCACTCCCAGCAGAAATGTTCTCTAAGAGTATGTAAGGTTTCTCCAAAGGAAAAATCCTTTGGTGGGAGAAGCAGAGGGAATGGCATCATCTGCGTCAGAATCCTCATAGATAGATAAGGGTATGTCCTGGTAATCAGACAGCTTAGTCAACAGACTCATGATCTGAACTATCGGACGGAAAATCAGTTGTCTTTTTGAAGGGGGAGGCTGGCTTCCGCTAATTAAAGTAATAAGATCTTCAGCCATTCTAAGCATTTGTTTGAGGCATGTGGGCCTGAGAGAGCGCTTTGGTCGTCGGTTTCCTAGGCGTAGTGTGAACTCTGGCCCTGAGAAATTCAGGATTTTTGGTTTGAAGTAGTCTGTTTAATATGAAAATCTGAAGGCTTGAAAACAACCTCAGAAGCCGGTGCCTGCCCAGCAGCTCTGGACCCATCCAACGTAGACATCCACAGGATCCATAGTCGAAGAAGCCTCACACGGCTTGTGTAAATGGGTCTCCGTAGAGGCCTGCGAATCTGTAGAAGCAGGTATCAGGGGCTACGAAGGCGCCTCACTGAGTACTGGCCTATGCGGTCTGTCTTTATCCTTGCATTTTTTTCAACGGATCGGTATTCGGATGGCTTATCAAAGCCATTGCAGAATACGGAGAAAGACAGCGAAAGAATTTAGCGACAAAGATAGCCCAACGACGAATAGTTTGGGCATTAAAGCACAAAACCTACAGCGAGGAATGTCGTGGTCTGGGCCTAAACAGATGATGCAGCAAGAATGAAAATCTCTGAGGTACTTGCTTTCCACAGGCAAGACAATTGTTACTTTTTCTGACACTGGCAGAGCACGAAAAAAGGATCCCCAACGGGGTACTTATCTTTTTTGAAGACTTCGGGTCTGAACTCGAAAATTAAAATTTCAGGAGTCAGCCGACCAGCACTTGCGAACTGCTTCTGCTTCAGGCACTGCACGGCAAGAAAGACTGATGTAATGGCGTCGGCAGCATGTTTTATACCCTGACGACCTAACATCATGGAAGAAGCGGCAGCATCCAACGCAGAAATCCCAAGACTCTGGTATTCAGGCCGACTGAGGGCTACCTGCAGGCAGATGACCCAAAAGTGATCAACTGCAACAGTGAAACACAAAGAACAAGCAGCCAGTCCAGCTTTAAGCAGTTCACATAAAGAAAGGACTATTGGAGAACCTCTTCCGTTTGGACAAGTAGGATCTCCTTGTTATTAGGCTTCCTGGCGTGTAGGGCTAAAAGCACATCCTCAAAAAAAAAAAAAAAAAAAAAAAAAAAAAAAAAGCTCTCATTACCCACAAGGTCAGGTTTAGTGTTGCCAAATGTGGGTGAATGAGAGATCCCTTGTCTTGTGTGAGTAGATCCACCCAATCAATGAGGTAACTTGTGATGATTGCCCTTGGCTAACTGCAGAAGCAGGAACCAATGCTGTCTTGTCCAAAAGGATATCACCAACAAAAGTTTTGGTTTGTCCTCATGTATTTTTCAGGACGACTTTCTGAATTGGGGGGGGGCTGCATAGAGAAACATCCCCTTCCAGAAGGATGAAAGGGCATCCACCTTCCAAACCAGAGGATGTGGGACTCTGGCACAGAACTTTGGAAGCTGTCTGTTCAAAGGGGAAGCAAAAAGATCTATTTGAGAAATACCCCACAGGTGGAAAATGTCCAGAAACACATCCCTGTGGATCATCCATTCATGGGCTTGTGTCATGGATCTGCTCAAGAGTGTCTGCCTCAACATTTAGAGCCGATGAGATGTAAACCGCAGTTAAACTCACCGTTCCTTGAAGAGCAATCTCCCAGGCTTGGATTCCTAATCTGCAGAGTAGGTATGACTCCCCCCCTCCCCATTCATATACCCGTAAACCACGGTGTTGTCTGTGAACAGTTTCAAAGGACCTGGAAGGATGGATGGAGGACCTGAAGAGCTTAAGGGTCGGGATCATAGCCCTCACCTCTTTGATGTTGATGTGTTGCTTCCTTATGGAGGGCAACCATGTCTTGGACTTTCAGGTTTCCCAGGGTTGTCCCCACCCCAGATCTGAAGCATCTGTGAACATTTCCTGAAGGGGGTCGTGCTGCAAGGGAAGTCTTGGGTTTTGAGTAATCTGGTGAATCCACCACTGCAATTCCTTCTTTAGGCAATGCAGCAGTGGGAGGACAAATTCTAGAGGTTGAGCATGCTGGCACCACAGTATCTTCAAGTACAACTGGAATTTTTGTACGTGGAGTCTGGCTAGGGGTCGCACTGGTATTACCGAAGCCATGAAGTCTTGCAAGAGAAGGTACAGGAAAGCAACAGATGGAAGTAAGTCTGCAGAGACTGCACCTTTTGAGAGGGCAGGAAGGCCATCATGATGTCTGTTCTTAGCCTGCAACCCAGGAACACCTGGTCCTGAGAGGGAATTAGGGAAGATTTGCTGCAGTTGAGGGTGAAACACAGACTGAGAAGCAAGAAGATGGTGGTTTAAAGGTTATGTCGCAGGGTGACTGGATGTTCTGCTTGAATGAGCAGGTCGTTCAGGTAAGGAAAAATGAGAATCCACTGGAGTCTGCAAAAGGCAATGGAAGGAGCCAAATATTTTATGAATACCCTTTGTGCTGTAGAGAGTTCAAAGGGCAAAGCACATAACTGAAAATGACAGTACTCAACACAGAAATGTAAGAATTTCCTGAAGAGGTTGGATGGGAATGTGAAGGTATGCATAATTTATGTATAAGGAAATCAGGTGGGCCTGGGGTAATAAAACATGAAACAGAATTTGTAGGGTAAGCATCCTGAGGGATGGTACTTGAAGGAATAACTTGAGTTGGGACAAGTCTAAAATTGGTCTCCGATGGCCATCTTTCCTGGGAACTAACATTCTTGAAGAGTACCCTTTTCCTCTTTCCAAAGCAGGAACCTCCTGTACGGCACCTAGTGCCTGCAAGTCTTGAATGGCTCGAGGAAAAAGGTGGATCTGGTCCTTTGGAGGTTGTGGAATCCACATGAAGGGAGGACTGGACTTCTAGATCATGTAATATCCTCTTAGAACAATGGAGAGGACTATTTGTCTGTGGTAATGCTTGTCCAAACCGAAAGGGAGTGAGAAAGGTGTTGGGAAAGGGGGATTTCTAATGAGGTTGCCAAGTAGTCACAGACTACCTGGCTTATTAGATGTCATTCGGACTGGTGGCAGAGTAGTTCTGAGGATGGTACATGCAGACGTCACTTTTTATGGCAGATGTTTGGCTGTACTATATGCAGCGTTGCGCTTACCTTGCAGTAGCGCAAGTCTTTGGTATACTGGCTGCATGTTTGAGTTGCCTAGGTGGAGTCTCCCTCATGTTACAAATACTGTAACATGGGAACAGCAAGACATTAATGCAGCCTCCTCAAATGCAGCTATGCTAGGGGTATCAAAATGCAACAGGCCATGAAGACCAATACTCTCTCAAACTCTCCTCCAGTAATTTGATGAGAAAACCACTCTGAGGGGAGAGGCACCTTATGCTGCTTTATGCTTAGCAGTGCTTCTAAGAAAATGGCTTATTTGCTGTGTATGGGATTTAGAAGACCACCTAGATTTTGAAAAGTCAGAATGAACTGTATAGCCTACTGAATCTCTTCCAGATTTGCTACTTGAAGGGGGCAGTCACCCATGTAAGGGAATAAATGGATGCCCTCAATTCCACAGTAAGCAATTTCTGAGCTACGTACTTTGATTTATCTACTGTATTCAGGGTATTCACAAAGAGCTAGAAGGTGAACTGGTAATGGCATCCACCTGCTCTGAATCCAAGAAATTGTCTGTCCACCCTGACTATGGGTATATATAGTTCAGAATCCTGCAATTCCAGGGTGGCATCTAAACCTGATTAGAACAAGAGAGGTAGCAGGCCCTGCAAGCTTAGCAATTTGAATTCTGGTATCTTCAGAAACTTGGTTTAGCCTTAAGAGGTCCAAGAAAAGTCTCACTGTGCCTTTTTTTTTTCTTGCAAGCAAAGAACTTTCTGTAGTAGAAGCCTGCTCCTTTTGGTACTCTCTCTGACTCACTGGAACAGGTGATCGATCTTGTTGCAGGGGCTGGGTTTTGTCTCTGGGGACCACAAGGATACTCAAGAGCTTTGGTCTTAAGAACTGTACTCTATATCCCTGCCTTAAAGATAAAAGTACACATAGGTTTCTGGTGATTTCATCCATTTTACAGAGATGATTAAATGACCCCTTATTTATTATGTGAGAAGGTCACAAGATGGGTTGCAAACTGGCTTAAGGACAGAACCCACAGGGTTAGAGTTGCTGGTGCTATGTCAGACTCCAAGCCGGTCACAAGTGGTGTCCCACGGGGCTCTGTCCTTGGCCCCCTATTGTTCGGCATCTACTTCTCAGAAGTACAGGCCAACATGGGAGGACTTTGGCTGACAAAGTTTGCAGATGTCTGCAAACTGGGCGCCATAATGGAAAGTGCATCAGACACGGATATGCTTCAGAGGGGACTCACGGAAAAGTACAGTTTTGTACCTACCATAAATGTAGATGTTCGAAGATCCACATTGCTGCAGTCCTGACATATGGGTAGTCCGCTGTCCTCGGTCGGCCCGAATACCAAAGTATAAGGCTGACGTCGGTCAAGGCGCTTAAAACTGACATCAGGACGTCAGGGTACAAAAGCGCATGACCGACGTCATATCCTCAGTCTTTTCTTGCCACAGATGTCAGAAGGCCCTAAAAAGAAAGGCCAAAACCAAAAGACAGCAAAAAACCAACCAACCACCCCTGCACTAATCCTATTTACAATATTTACAATATTCACAACCCAAACCCCACAACCGCCTCTAACTACAGAGGGAAGGAGGGAGGTAAATTGGACTGCAGCAATGTGGATCTTGAACATCTACATTTATGGTAGGTACAAAACTGTACTATGTTCTTCATCTCACATTGCTGCAGTCCTGACATATGGGTAGAATCCCAAAGCAGAGGTAAGGGAGGATGGCAAAACTATAAAGCATTAGGAGCTGCCAAAATGCCCTGTAAAATTGCAGTGGCAAAACCAGCCCTAGATTTAGAGTAAAGTGGAAGGTGGTAATGCTTAGAGAAAGTATGCACTGAACTCCAAGTAGCTGCCTCCAAAATATCTTTAGTTGCCACCCCTTAAAAAGCTGTAGAAGTGGCAGTAGCCCTAGTGGAATGAGGCCTAATCCCAGCTGGAATCTCCTTACCATGATGGGAATAACAGAAAGCAATACAAAACCCAATCCACTTAGAAATAGTTTGTTTTGAAACAGGCTTGCCCTGAGAACCCAAAGCAAATGAAACAAATAACTGCTGAGACTGCCTGAACCCTTTAGTTCTGCTCAAATAATATCGCAACTGCCTGTGTATATCCAAAGTGTGCAAAATCTTTTCCCCTTTATTTTGGGGGTTTGCATAAAAAGTAGGCAAATGAATAGTTTGGTTTAAAGCCACACTAGAAACCACTTTAGGCATAAAGGAAGGATTAGTACGTAAAGATACCCTATCCTTATGGAAAATTAAGAAAGGCTCAACCGCCATAAGGGCCTGTAATTCAGAAACCCTTCTCGCAGAGGTAATGGCCAACAAAAAAGCAGTCTTCCATGATAAATATTTCAACTCGGCAGTAGCTGCAGGCTCAAAAGGTTGTAGAGTGAGTTTCTCCAACACAAAATTGAGATCCCAAGCAGGAGTAGGAGCTCTACGTGGGGGTCTTATATTCTTTGCCCCTCTAAGGAATTGTTTAAACAAAGGATGAGAAAACAATGGTGGGTCACAGTCATAGTGAGCAGAAATTGCTGCAGCATGAACTGACAAACCTTTGTCCAGTAACTCAGTAAGATATTGAAGAGCCACACTTAAATTAGGCTTAGAAACATCAAATTCCTTTGCTGTACTCCAAAATAAAAATCTCCTCCATTTATCTGCGTACACCTTCCTTGTACTAGGCCTTCTGGCCTCCAAAATAACATTCACAACTTGCTGTGGAAGCTGAGACCCTCCAGGGTTTAAAACAGAATATGCCAGGCTGTTAGATGTAGAGAGTGAAGTTTGACATTGAGTAAATGACTGTTCTCCTGAGACAGCAGGTGTGGAATCGAAGGCAAAGGCCATGGAGGCTCCCATACCAGACTTCTCAGTAATGGGTACCAGTGCTGTTGAGGCCAATCTGGAGCTATTAAAATCATCTTTGGCTTGTCCTGTCTGACCTTCAGGAGTACCTTTGGGAGGAGAGGCAGAGGTGGAAAGGCATACACATGAAGATTGCTCCAATTGAATGAGAGAGCATCCACTTTCCAAGCTGTGGGATGAAACCTTTTTGTGCAAAACTTTGGCAGCTGGTAGTTTAGTGGAGAAGCGAACAGATCTATGTCTGGAGTTCCCCATAACACTGTCAATTTCTGAAACACGAGGATCCAATTTCCACTCGTGGGGATCCATAATTTGTCTGCTCAACACATCTGCTAAGGAGTTCTGTGCTCCCGGCAGAAACCTTGCCTGAAGATTTAGCTGTAAACTGAGAGCAGTCTCCCACAAAATCATTGCTTGTCTGCATAGAGGATAAGAATGCGTTCCCCCTTGCTTGTTGATGTACCACATGACAGTTGTGTTGTCTGTTAGAACCAACACCTGCCCTGGAAGAAGTAAATCCTTGAAAGCTATTAATGCAAATTGGACTGCTAACATCTCCTTCAAGTTGATATGTAGATGTTGAAGTCTGGCAGGCCACGTGTCTTGTACCCACTTTCCATTTAGATGAGCTCCCCAAGCTTTGTCTGAGGCATCTGTCGTTAGAATCTGACTCGCCTCTGGCCGGGTCACAGAGAGTCCCTTGTTTAGGTGACATTCCTGAGCCCACCACAAAAATTCCTTTTGAATGCAAGGTATTATCTGAATGACAGTGTCCATATCTTGGCAGTGCTGTGTCCATACATTTTTGAGATACCATTGTAGCTTCCTCATATGCAGTTTGGCATTGGGAAGCACCAGAATACAAGATGCCATGAACCCCAAGGCTTGAAGGACTGTCCTTGCAGTCAGCCTGGACTGATGAGACAATTGATGGAAGTAAAGAGAAAGATTCTTTTGTTTGTCCGGGGTCAAAAGGCCATCTGGGATGCTGTATTCAGTCTCACACCCAGAAAGCACATGTCCTGAGAGGGTACTAGACTGGACTTTATTTCGTTCACAGAATACCCCAGGCATCTTAGCACTGCTAACACATACTGTAAATGATGAAGAAGTTCGTCCTTTCCTTGGGCCAGAATCAGGCAATCGTCCAAATAAGGATAGATCTGTATTCCTCTTAGCCTGAAGAAAGCTATCACTGGAGCCAGAACCTTCGTGAACACTCTGGGCGCAGTAGATAAGCCAAAGGGCAATGCAGAGAACTGATAATGAGAAGTCCCAGCCCGAAAACGCAGATACTTTCTGCAACTGAGCCTGATAGGAACATGAAGGTAAGCCTCCTTGAGATCCAGAGTCACCATCCAGTGATCTTTGCCCAGCAGAGGTAAAAGCTGTTGTAACGCCAACATTTTGAACTTGGGAATGTCCAGATATGTGTTGAGGATAGATAAATCCAAGATTGGTCTCCACGTGTTCCCTTTCTTTGGTACTAGGAACAGGCGAGAATAAAATCCTAGGCCCACTTCTGGCAGAGGGACCGGTTGTATGGCCCCTATTTGAAGTAGCAGAGAAATTTGTTTGTGAGCCTCTAGTCTTTGCTGAGGAGGAACGTCCGGCATGCCTTTGAAAGGAGGCAAGGTATGGAAATAAAACTTGTAACCTCGGTGTATGATATCCAATACCCATTTGTCTTGGGTAATCAAATTCCAATTTTCCTTGAAGAGTGCCAACCTTCCTCCCAAAGGAGCTGCCAGGCAAGAAGGATCTGGCAGCTGAAAAGGTAGGTCATTGGGCCTGTTTACGAAAGGACTGGCCCCTGCCCTCACCAAGATTGTGCAGGTGAACTCCCTGTTCTAGGTCTGAAAGAACACTGAGCTCTGCCCCTACCACGCCTAGATCTACCCCTAGACTGAGAATCATAAGAAGGATACGCCCACCCCTTAGCAGGCCAATTCCTACGAAACTTTGGAGGCTGTACTTGCAAAAATCTTTAACAGCCTGCATGGACTTAGCCTTGTCTTCCATTTTCTTCAAGACTGACTCCACAGGTGAACCAAACAACACATCAGACTGTAAAGGAGCATCCAAAATCCTTGTCTTAACATGGTCAGATAAATTCTGATCCCTCAGCCATGCGTGCCTGCGAAGAACTGAACCAGTGGCAGCCACCCTAGACGAGGCCTGTACAGCATCAAAACCACATTGTAAAGAATGCTTACCCACCTGCTCTGAAACATGCACCAAATCTTGTAACTCTTTACACTCAATGCCTTCCGCCAGAGCATCCACCTTAGACTTCAATTGAGAAAGAAGATAGTTTTGATATTTCAACATATGAAACTGGCAATTCAAAGCCCTCATAGCTAGGGTAGAAGATGTATAGACTTTCTTTCCCCATCTATCCAAAGCTCTGGCCTCTTTATCTGGAGGAACCGGATTTTTTACAACAGAGGCCTTGACACCCTTAGGTCCCTGACTAACAGTTTCTGGGTCCGCCCTAGGACTCTTATAAAGATATTTATGAGCCTCAGGCACCCTGTAATACCTATCCGGTTTAACAGGAGCAGGAGGCAGAGAATCAGGATTAAGTGAAGCCTCTGCAAACACATCTTCCACAACATCCAGAACAGGAGGTATAGCCAGGGGCCTATGCTGGGGTAAAAGCAAAAATTCCCTAAGCCTTTTCCTGGAATCAGAGAAGTCCTGACCTTCCCACTTAAAATGTTCCCTCATAGAATGAAGAGTCTCTGAAAAAAAAAATCCTCTGGAGGAGAAGCAGAAGGAGTCGAATCATCTGCATCAGAATCAGAATAAGGAGAGTACTCCTGCAAGTCTTCAGCCGAAGACTCAGAAACATCCGAAGCCTGCTCAAAACTCCCCAACTCTGGCTCCACCCTAGGCCTCTTATCAGGAGGGGGCAAAGAACCTCTAATCAGAGTAATCAAATCTTCTGCCATTTTAAGCATGTGCTTCTTGGGCACAGACCCTGCTGCACTAGGAGTGACACCAACAGAAGCTAAACCTGGCCTGCCTCTGGGGGAAGCCTTGGAAACAGAAGGAGAGGGCCTAACCACCCTAGGAAGGGAGGGGAGTACAGTAACTTGGGAAGCCCCTTCAGCCTGACCTGCCTCCTGAGAGGCCACATCCTGCAATATCAAAGTCTCCCCCTGGGACTCCAGAGAAGCCTCCGTCGGAACCACCGGTTCCACTGACGCCTCTAAAGAACCGACGTCCGGAACGGACGACTCTTCTTGCCTGGGTTTAACTGCTTTGTCTTTGCGCTTCTTCGAAGAAGCGGGCGCCGGAGAATCCGACGGCATATTATAATTGCACCGCTTCCCGAAGACCAGCCTAGCACAATCTAACCTTCGCTTAATAGTGCGCTTATTGAACCTAGCACAAAAGCGACACCCAACAACGTCGTGCTCAGGCCCCAAACAAGGAATACACAAAGAATGATAATCCCTATGCGGTATCTGTTTCCCACAAGAAATACAGTTATTCACTTTTTCTGACATCCGGTAAAACACTGAGGCAAGAAAAAAACAAAATATTCCCCAACGGGGTACTTAGCCAACTTTGATTCGGTCTGAAACTCCGAACTCGAAAAATTTCAGAACGCCGAACGGCACTTGCAACGCTGCTTCTGCATCGGACCATGCGGCAAAAAAGACTGAGGATATGACATCGGTCATGCGCTTTTGTACCCTGACGTCCTGATGTCAGTTTTAAGCGCCTTGACCGACGTCAGCCTTATACTTTGGTATTCGGGCCGACCGAGGACAGCGGACTACCCATATGTCAGGACTGCAGCAATGTGAGATGAAGAACATCTGATAGCTGGTGCCAGAGCCATGGCCTGAAGTTAAACGCCAAAACATGTATAGTCATACCCTGCGGGAAAAACAAGGTAACCCCAAGCTACCATATAGGTGGCAATCCTCTAAGCACAGAAGAGGTTATCAGGGACCTGGGGACCCAGATTGACAGTGGCCTTTCTTTTGACACTCACGTTGCTAAAGTGGTTAGAAAGACCTTCTACATTGCCCACCTGATCATGAAGGGATTCACATCCAGATCTAGTGAGGTAATTGTTCCCCTGTACTCTTCACTTATCAGACCAATGATAGAGTACAATGCCCCATTCGGGATGCATCTCACCCGACATCTGCAGCAATTTAAGAGACCCCAAAAGTACCTCACCAAAAGGATAAAGGGACTCCAAAATCTGTCATATGCTGCCAGATTGAAGAAACTCCAGCTCTATTCAGTCGCATACCGTCTGCTCAGAGGTGACATGTGCCTGACGTACAAGGCCATGTCAAACCAGGAATTAATGGACATGCTCCACCTCAAAAAATCCAAATCCACCAGAACCACTAGAGCAAGCGACTTAAACCTTAGCACGGATATAAATAGGACGTGCTGGAGGGATAGATTTATCACTCAGAGACTCCCTATGCTGTGGAATAGAATCCCGGTCCATGTGAGGCAGAGCACCTCGCTGGCTCTGTTCAAGAGAAATCTTGACCTGTGGATGGGAGATCGTAGGTTTACCCCGGGAATCATCTCTGTGTCGCTGCTGGACAGAGGCACAACAAACTAATGGGCACAGTATTTTTTTCATATAAGGGGTGGCGCAAGCCGCAAAACTCTGGGCTAGGCTTATAAATACCTTAGGGCAGATAGCCTAGTATAAACCTATGAACCTAGGTAAAAGGGAGGATTTGGACTGGTGGGAGGGATAAGCATCTATAAGTCAGACGTCCCCTCCCTGGTCTTGGTCCTGAGGACCACAGGTTCGCATTTTGGTCTGTTAGCCATATTTTCCTATGGCAGCCTCTTACTCATCTACAGCTCCACTTTTCATTGTGGTACAAAGGGGAGCTTTTGTAAATTTATTTCTGCTGTAATTTGGTTCAGAGAAATACAAAAACATATTTACACAGACTGTACAGTTTTCCACTTCTCCAGTCTTTTTAACCACCTTTTCTGTGGGTGGGTGCGGGGGACGGGGGAGTCGAGAGAGAAGCTCCGTCTCCACTGGGGTTTAAGGAGCTTTCCTTTAACATGGTCTGTCAGGGATGATGTTCTCATCCTGCCATGCCTCCTTAAGACTAGCTCAGTAGCTACTGCACTGCATAATGCATCTGCTGCACCACAGCCATAACCAAGAATGCCTGGCCCCTTGAGAACGGAGAAGGTTCAAGTTTAGCATTCTCTCTCAGGTCCTTGTCTTTCATAGGGTCTATATTAGGTGATCGAAACTTTAGGAAATCGAATACCTAAAGATTGACACCTAAACAGCTAAAGCTGTAAATATCAAACGGCCACTTCCCGCAAATTCTTTCGTAGGGAAAGAATTTGCTTGGCCATTATCGGGAATGTGCCCTTTTCTCCACTGTAGAGCGATCTTGCAGTTGGTACATTTAATTGGGGGGGGGGGGTCGATTAGGGTTTGAAATTTTTTTTCTCTCCAGCCAAGCAAATTCTTCCCCTATGAAAGAATTTGTGAAGTGGCCGTTCGATGTTTACAGCTTTAGCTGTTTAGATGTTGAGCTTTAGGTATTCGATTATCTAAAGCTTTGACTTTATAATATAGACCCTCTTCCATCTCCTCAGACTTTCAATTTAGTTGGCAGGAGAGTACTTCCATTATGCAAGTTTGGCAAATAAGATCCTTGAAAGCCAGGGTAATAAAGGTGTAGATTTTCCTTCCAAATTTGTTACGGATAATAATCTATCATTGGGAAATACATTCTTGGTTGCAAACGCAGTTATTCCCTTGCTGGAATCCATGTAATTGTATTTGAAGGAATCACCACCAATCATATAAAAATGGTAATTTTCCCTGGAAGCAAGGGGTTGGGAATATGGCTCAAGGCATGCATTTGCAAAGGCATTCCTTTAAGTCTTAACTAGAAGAATGCTTAAGGGAATAGGCTCAGACAGGCCCAGAAGCCCCATATAACTTCTCTGGTCTGGTCAAAATTCCTTAGCCTTTCATTTGAAATAATCCCTCATTCTATGAAATACATCCCCAAATGAGATGTTCTCTGGTGGAATGGAAGATTGCAAGGTATCCTCAATATCAAACTCTTATACAGAAGGGGAGCACATTTGGTCAATGTGGGCCAGTTCCTCCACCTCAGAAATCGGTCAAAATCCTTGGTGGGAGGCAGTGGGAGACACTTATTTCCTCTTCTGAGAAGACAACAGGGACTCCTGATACTGGCAGTTGTTCAGAGGAAAACTGCTGGGTCTACGAGAAATGTACAAAAAAAAAAAAAAAAACATTCTGGGCTAGCATCATGAGATCTTGTAAGGAAATCTGGGATGGAATGAAGGGCCACCCAGCTCACACTGTGGCAAACTGTCAGAAGTCCATTTTTTTCTGGACTGTTTTGTCCCTGGCCTTGGGATTACAGAATGGCTTAGAAGCCCAAAGTCCTGGGCAGCAGAGCCCTCAAACTTATTACTGCTCACAATGTCTGCTCAGACCAAGAGAATGCTACAAACACCCTCAAATATACTATGGGTATCAGAACCATAAGACCCTGGACTTATCTCCAGCCAGTGCAAGTTGTGTAAAATCTTACCATAACAATAGATGTCCTTCTTTTCACTGTTGCAATATTCCTAACCTTAGGCATCTCCTGCCAAGGAAAGCCCAACATCTAACCAGTATACCAAACCCTTTAGAAGTTGTATGCACTGTATGCAACATTTGCTCTCCACACAGGATGTAGGGCATAAAGGTGACACATGGACTCAGTTATCTGAAACTTTTGCCAGTAGAGAACAGTCTCCACAGGAAAAAAAGGAGGCTATGCACATCCAAGTGGAGAATATGTAGACAGAAAAGAGGGGACCCTCAACCAGGTGAGTAACTAAAGAAAAACCCAAAAGAAAAAATGGGGGATGGAAGGAGCGACCGAATACAGCAACAGTGAAAATTACATCTACTGTTATGGTAAGATTTTATACAACTGTACAATTGTCCTCCTATATCACAGTTGTAGTATTCTTAACCTTAGGGAGAGTGCAAAAATCTCAACAAAAAGAAGAGTGGGATGTGGAAGGCTGGGAAGAGCCCTCAACAAACTAATGCAGGATAGCCCTAGCAAAACTTGCTCTGGCTCTAGAAACCATATCCAATTTATAATGCTTAATAAAGGTATGCACAGTGGACCAAGTAGCAGCTTCAAGGATGGAAACAGTGTCCAAACCCTTGAAGAAAGCACCAGAAGCAACAGCCCTAGTGGAAAGAGCTCTAACTGAAGTAGACACTTGCCATGAAAAGAACAGGCCTTAGATATCCAGGAGGAGATGGTTTGCTTTGAAACAGCTAAACCCAAACTCCTGGGATGAAAAGAAATAAAGCAGACTTGGGTCTCAGTTTTAAACACCTGAGCTATCTGTGCAAATCCAAGGTATGCAAGACACTCCCACTAGCAGACAACAAGAGAAGGAAAAATGGAAGTGGGTTGTACTGCTTGGTTTAAGGACATCTCATTAACAACCTTGGTGCATAAAAGAAGGATTAGTACAAAGACTGTGTGAAGGGGAAAACAAAAAGGAAGAATGGCCATGTGGACCTAAAGCTCAGAAACCCTCTAAGCAGAGGTAAGAGCAAGCAACAAGACCGCCTTCCAGGTACAGTGTTGCAGAAAATCTGAAACTGCAGGCTCAAAAGGAGCTTAGGCCAATTTTTCTAAAACAAAATTAAAGTTCCAAGGAGAAGGAACAAGCTTCCTTGGGGACCTAAGATGGAGGACACCTTTAAGAAACTGTTTGACCAAAAAAATGAGAAGCCAAAGGAGGATTCAAGGGCAGACAGGCAGAAAAGTTGACAAATGGGCCTTTACAGAAGAACAGAGCAAGGGGGACTGGAGCAACTCACAAATAAGACGGCATCAGAGGGACTCCAATGAAAAATGGTCCTAGCTATATGAGCATGGAACCAGACCAAAAAAACTTCTCCATTTGGACAGATTTTCTGGTTGCAGGCTTTTTGCCTCCTGTAAAACCCTGAGCAAGTCCTCAGAAAAGAGGTGCCTATAAAAGGGATCAAAACCATATCACCACAGTGTCAGCTGAGGAGTAGACAAGTGAGAATGGATGAGTGACACCTTGTCCTATGTGAGGAGGTCCAACTGCTGAGGTAGCTTGTGGTGACTGACCCTGGCCAAATGCATTAAGGGGGTAGCCAGTGCTGTCTTAGCCAAAAGAGAGTCACTATCAAGATTTTTGGGGAGTCCAAATTAATCTTCTGCAGGACGCTTAGAAGTAGAGGAAGGGGAGGGAAGGCATTAAGAAATATCCCCTTCCAAGGAAAAGAAAGGGAGCAAGGTTTCCACACCAGATAGCATGGCACTTGAACAGACAACTGGGAGCTGCCAGTTCAGAGGAGAGGCAAGAAAATCTACCCGAGGAAGAAACCACTGATAGACTATGTCCAGAAACATCTCTGAAGTATCCATGGATAAGCCTGTACTTTGGGCATGCTCAGAGAATCTGCCACTAGATTGCGCAACAAAAAAATATATACTGCATGAAGAGTTAACTGATGGCCAGATCCCAGGCCTGAAGAGTCAGCTTGCAAATATAAGACTTTGTGCCTCCCTGCTTGTTGACAAAGTATGAGGATTAGTTCAAATTGCAGCCCCACGTCATCCATGGAAGCGCTAGATAGAAACACTGAAGCAGCCATAGACCTAACAGAATGGGCTCTTAAAGGGTTTGGTAAGATTAGACCCACCTTGTTGTAAACATATGATATGCAATCTGTCAGCCATCTGGCTACAGTTACCTTTGCAACTGATCTGCCCAATTTAGAACCTGCGAAGGACACACAATTGATCGATTAATTTCTTTTGTTCTATGCAATTTTAAAGGTCAATGCTTGAAGTTCCAAAATTCTTCTTGCAGAGGTAATGGCCACTAGAAAGATAGTTTTCCAAGTCAAGATCACATTTAGCTGCTGGTACAAAGGGAGAATGAATTAAGGCCTGCAATACCAAGTTCCAATCGCATGGAGAAGTAGGATCTATATACCAAGGGCTTAACAGTAGTGTGACTCAAAAATGCTTTACAAAGTTTAGAAGAGGCCACAGAAGAGTTTTCAAAACCAATATGAAAGTGTGAGTGCTGCTAATTGAACTAATTGTAGAGGAGCTAGCTCACTTATTAAAAATCACTGCCAGAAATTCAAGTATACTATGTACAGGAGCTGAAAAAGGTTCAATGTGTTTTTGTTGTGCCCAGCAAATGAACCTTTTCCATTTACTTGTGAAATGTTTTCTTGTAGAAAGCTTGAGGGAAGATAAGAATATGATGAACAAGGAAAGACCGCTTTGGTTGTCTGGCTATTAATGGAATTGGAGAAGCCACGCTGTCAGCTTGAGGTATGAGATATCTGGATGAATCACACCTGTCAGGTGAGACAGAAGGCCTAGAATCGGATCCATTAAGCCAAGTTTGGTAAATCAGATGAGGCTATAGAAAAGGGAATCAAATCTTTCAAGGTCAGTAAGTTGCAATGAGGATGACTTTGCTCTTCAACATGGCAGCTTTCAGCAAGAATTTTGGAATTAGGGGAATTGTTGGGTAAGCAAAGTAGACTGGGAGGAGAGGGGGCAATCGTGCAGTACAGCATCCCCCAGTGATTCCTCTGGGGGAGATTAGGGCAAAGTAGCTGCTGCATTTTTTTTTTGTTTAGGGGGAGGCTGGCCCCATTAATGGAAAATCATTTGTCACTTTCTTGAGAGACCACTCGTGAGGTAGAACAATGGACCTGCTCATTTTCTCTATCACACCGGACTTCCCCGGAAAGCACTTGCTATGAGAAAGCAGACAGATGACATCATCCATTGCCAAACTCTGAAGTGCTTCGACATAAGGAGCAAGTTCTGGTTCTTCTTTGTTTGTTAATGTACCAAACTACTGACATTGTCTGTTAGAATATCAATTGTCCCTAAAGGGAGAGCGTCCTCATCTCTAGAACACGGATATGCAAATTGGCCTCCTCGGGAGACCAAGTGCCTTGGACTGTTTTCTCCAGGAAGTACCCCGCCCCACTCTAAGGGGCATAGTCACTATGGCCTTGGGTTGAGGGAGAATGAAAGGCTGGGCCTTTTAGAAAGTATAGTTGTGTACACTTACCATAAATGTAGATGTTAGAGTGTATTCACTGTTGCAGTCCTAACTAATGGGTTACCCGGCTCCCGGTAGCCCGCGATCGGCCAGAAAACCAAAGGTAAGTAAATATGACATCGATTGCTGTCAGCTGTAAAGGACGTCAGGACGTCCGATACAAAAGGAGGCAGCCGTCACTTCCTCGGTCTTGCCATAACAGTCAGAAGCCCCCAGAAAACAAGGCTTAAACTAAAAGCAATTTTAGCAAATATTAACAAATTTAGCCTGTACCTTAGGAAAAGAGAATAGGAGAGGACCAAACAAGGGGGGAGGAGGAGGGAGGGAAACCAGGACTGCAACAGTGAATACACTCAAGAACATCTACATTTATGGCAAGTGTACTCGACTGTGCTATGTTCATCGTGTTTCACTGTTGCAGTCCTAACTAATGGGTTGATTACCAAAGCCCAGAGAAATGAGAGGAGAAACCAACAGAAAAAAAAGGTTGGAGATAATGCCCTGCAGAACAGCAGTGGCAAACCCTGCCCTGGCTCTGGAAAACAAACGCAAATTATATGCTTTGTGAAAGTGAGAAGAGAAAATAAGCAAACAAACTTCTCAAAAGTCCAAAAACCAAAAATGGCAAACAAAAGACAGAGGACAAAGTAGATTCAATCTATAAACTTTTACTAAAAAAAAAAAATACACGATAAACATGAAGCGCTTTGTATTCAATAAGACGAAAAGCGCTGTTTATCATGCATTTTTTTTTAGTAAAAGTTTATAGAGTGAATCTAGTTTGTCCTCTGCCTTTTCTTTGCCATTTTTGGTTTTTAAAGTGTGAAGAGAAGACCATGTGGCAGCCTCCAAAATGTCTAATAGGGACACCCCTTAAAAAGGCTGTAGAAGTGGAAGCTGCTCTAGTAGAGTGGGTCCTGACCCCTTGAGGAGGAACACTGCCATGAAAGGAATAACAAAAAGTAATGCAATGTGCAACCCATTTAGAAATGGTTTGATTAGAAATAGCCTTGCCCTGGACCCCAGGGGCAAAACTGACCTGTGCTGATTTCTGAAGGTCTTTAGTCCTGTCCAGGTAAAACCTAAGCTGTTTGTGCAAATCAAGAGTATGTAGGATCCTTTCACCTCTATTTCAAGGATTAGGAAAGAAGGTAGGAAGGTGTATGGACTGATTAAGAGTCAGGCTAGAAACCACCTTAGGCATAAAGGAGGGATTAGTTCTCAGAGAGACCCTATCTGCATGGAAAAGAAAAGACTCCACAGCCATCAAAGCTTGCAGCTCTGAAACCCTCCTTGCTGAAGTTATAGCAAAGAGGAAGGTAGTCTTCCAAGAGAGAAGCTTTAAATCCACAGTGGCAGCTGGCACAAAAGGAGGAAGAGTGAATTTCTCCAGAACAAAATTAAGATCCCAGGCTGGAGTAGGTGCCCTTCTGGGAGGTTTTAAGTTGCAAGCACCTCTGAGAAACATTTTCATCAGGGGATGAGAGAAAAAGGGTTGCTTAAAAGAACAATGAGCAGAAATGGCTGAAGCATGGATCTTGATAGAGGTAAAAGAAAGACCACTCTGAAGCAAATCAGCCAGGTAATTCCAGGATCAAAGGCAGGGTAGGCTGAGAAGAAGATTCCCCTCTAGCATGCATCCAATGAGACAATCTTTCCCACTTGCCAATGTAGGATTTCCTAATGCTAGGCCTCCTGGTCTCCCTCAGCACATCAACCACCTGCTGGGAAAGGGAAGAAGAAAAGGATGGAGTTGTACAATGAGCCATGCTGCCAAATGGAGAGACTGAAGATGAGGATGTAGAATGTTTCCGCCTTCCTGAACAAAAAGATCTGGCTTCAGAGGAAGATGCCAAGGAGGAAACTGGGAGAGACTGCAAAGCAGTGGATACCAATGCTGTCTGGGCCAGTCTGGAACTGTAAGAATAGTCATTGGTCGTACATCCCTGATCTTCAAAATACTCTGGGAAGAGGAGGGAAGGCATAAACTGACAGTAGTGTCCAAGGGAAGGACAGAGCATCCACTTTCCAGGCTCTGCTGTGATGCTGTCTGGTGCAAAAAAGAGGTAGAAGATGGCTGTGCGGGGAGGAGAAAAGATCCACCTGAGGTGTGCCCCAACATTGAATGATGCTGTAAAAGACTGCTCTGTTCAGCTTCCACTCGTGAGGATCCAGGGTTTGTCTGCTCAACTGGTCTGCCAAAACAGTGAGCCTTCCAGGAAGAAACTGAGCTAGGAGATGCAGGCCCCAGGGATGCTGCTATGGTCCAGAGATTCATGCTCTTCCTGCACAGGGGGTAAGAATGCGTCCCTCCCTGCTTGTTGATGTACCACATACATGACTGTGGTGTTGTCTGTTCTGACGAGCAGGGTTCCTGGAGAAAGATGATGCCTGAAAGCTAGTAAAACCTACTCAACTGCTATCGACTCCTTCAGATTTATGTGCAGGTGCATTTACTGGGCATTCCAACATCCCTGTATGCCTCTGCCATCCAAGTGAACTCCCCAGGCGTAGTCAGATGCATCTGTGGTAAGAACTTGAGTGGCAGGAGGTGGGCGAAAAGGCATGGCTGTTTAGTAGACAGGCTGTTGCCCACCATAGAAACTCTGCAGAGATGGAAGCAGAGGAATCATCATATCCAGGTCCTGTGTGTGTTGACACCAAATACTCTTGAGGTACTATTGCAATTTCCTAGTATGCAGTCTTGCATATGGAATCATGAGAATGCAAGAGGCCATGTATCCCAGAGCCTGCAGGTATTTCCTTGCAGGGAGCTGGGAAAGGCTTGCCAAATCCTTGAAGTAAACTGAAAGAGCTGTCTGCTTCTCCTGGGTGAGATATATCATCTGGGCAGCTGTGTTCAGACTCGCTCCCAGGAATGTTATCGCCTTGGATGGCAACATTTTTGATTTTTCCTTGTTGAGAGTATAACCCAGGGAAGAGAGAAGAGTCTTTACAGATTCTAGAGCCTTTAACAGCTGTTCCTGAGAGTTTGCTTGAATTAGAGTCGACCAAGTATAGATAAATCTGAATTTTCTTCTGCCTGCAAAAAGCAATGACTGGAGCCAGGCACTTTGTGAAAACTCTGGAAGCAGTAGATAAGCCAAAGGGCAGCGCAGAGAATTGATAATGTTGCTTGCCCACCATGAAACTAAGGTATTGCCTGCAACTCTCCCTGATAGAGATGTGCAGACAAGCTTCTTTGAGATACAAGTTTACCAAGCCAAGAATCATTTTCTAACATTGGAAGCAACTGTTGCAGAGTGAGCATTTTGAACTTTGGAATTAACAAGAAAGAGTTCAGAATGGATAGATCTAGGATAGGACGACAGGTGCCTTCTTTTTTTGGAACTAAGAAAAATCTGGAATAGAAACCCTGGCCTACCTGCTGAACCGGAACTGATTTGACTGCTCCCAGATGAAACAGACAAAAATTGTTTTTCTACTTCTGCCCTTTGGTTTGGAGGAGCATCCAGGAATCCTCTGGGAACTGGAAAGGTGTGGAAAGCAAACTTATGCCCTAGTGATACAGTTCTGAGTACCCATTTGTCGTTCGTGATAGTGGCCCAGACATTTAAAAAAAAAAAAAAAAGCCAACCTTCCCCCTTAAAGGACTCTCCAGGCAGGCAAGAACAGGCAGAAATTGGATAAAGTCATTGAGTGTGTTTAGATTAAGATGTAGGCTTAGAATATCCCGCCTTGGAAGTGGAAGCCTGCCAACGTTTTTAGACCTTTGAGGGATAGCCACCTGCCCCCTAGAAGATTTGTAACTTCTAGTCCTAGAACAGTTCTGTCTGCTAGAATCAGGAAACGTCCAACTCTTAGAAAGGTAATTCCTTCTAAAGCGAGGAGGCAGAACTTGCAGAAAATCCTTAACAGCTTGCACAGACTCGGCCTTATCCTCCATTTTTTGAGCACTTCCTCTGCTTTGCTGCCAAAAAGACTGTCCTTATGCAAAGGTACATCTAAAAGCTTAGCTTAGCTCCAGAGTTTTCACAAAGTGCTCTGAATCTAAAAGTTGCTGCTAATGCTTTAACCTATCCCATCACCATCCTGATTAACAGAACCATTGAAGAAGGCTACATTCCTTCACTCTGGAAAATATCTCATATTATTCCCCTTCATAAAGGGGGAAAAGTCAACTGAACTCTCCAACTACCAACCCATAGCCTCGCTCTCTCCTCTTGCTAAAATCATGGAAAATGTTGTCCAGAAGCAACTTCTGAATCACCTGTTAACTAACAATCTGTTAGCTAATTGTCAACATGGCTTTAGACTCTACCATAGCACCACCTCTGCCCTCCTCTCCTTCATAGACTGCATCAATAAAAATAGGAACAATAATGCCCTTAGCTCTGCTATATTTATTGATCTATCCAAAGCCTTTGATATGGTCAATCATGAAATACTGTTAAACTTACTTAAATCATTTGCACTAGACACAAGTTCAATTAAGTGGTTCCACTCTTACCTGCACAACAGACAACAGGCTGTGCGGTGGCATAATAAATTATCCAACCACCTCCCCATTACTCTAGGACTCCCCCAAGGCTCAATTCCTGGCCCTCTCCTCTTTTCAATTTTCATTAATGATCTTCATACTCATATTTCTCCTGCCACCTGTATACAATATGCAGATGATTCTACTTTAATCCGTTCTGCCTCATCCCCCTCTGAACTGCACTCTCTCACCCAAAAGTCTTTCGAAACCATAGAGATGTGGTTCCTCAAACAATGCTTAATTTCACCCCCCCCCCCCAAAAAAAACAAATTATCACTTTTTTCACCAACCCGAAAATCCTCTCCATTGAACTTGTGTCACATCAAATAATGGCACCAACATATCACCCGATCCAACTACCAAACACCTCGGAGTTGAGATAGACAACAATCTGACCTTTGACACGCACATCAATACTATAAAATTAGTTTAACAGAAAACTAGGCTCCCGCTATAGAATTAAATCATTCCTTACCCCACTTGCCAGAACCTCCATTGCTCATTCCCATCTTATTTCCACCTTCCTGTATATGCCTCCCCTATCTACACTTCAGTATCCAAAACTAATCTCAGCAAATTCTCTGTTGCCTACAACAATATTGCCAGATTTGCCACTAACTCTACTTTTAGAACACATCACTGCCAAAACTTAAGGCAACTACGATGGCTCGAACTACAAAGCCCAATTCTATTTCACCAGCTCTCCTTAGCCCATTCTTTACAAACCCACAAACACTCCCATTCTCACTTCACTTATCACTCCTTACTGCAGTCTGAAAAGCCTTCATTCCTCTGACAAACTACTGATATCCACTAGTAAACCCAATAACACAGCCGGCAAATCCTTGTTCTCCAACACAGTAGGAAAAATCTGGAACACTCTTCCTCACAATCTCACAGCAATCTCCTATCTTCCCTGCTTTAAATCCCAACTCAAAACTCACCTCAAAACCCACTGGCTCTGCCCCTGTAGCAACCCTGACTAGCTTTACCTTGACTATCTAGGTAGTCTCAACTTTTCTGCTTTAACTGATTAGCTTTCCTTGAATATCTAGGTACTCTCAAGTCTTTTTTGCTTTAAGAAACTTAACAAAACACACTTTTTACTTCTCATCTTCTGTTTTTTGTAGTTAATATCCAATGTGTTTTGATGTATACAATATATGCTTAATTTGTACCTTACTAATGTTTGCATGTGGAGCTTTTCTCTCCCGTGCCTCTGCTGAAAATGGACATATATCCAGTCCAGGGTTGCCAGAGGTAGGGACAAAAAAAAAAAAAAAAAAGAAGGTCTCTTACGGCAAAGTGAAGACCAAAAAAAAAACAAAAAACAAAAAAAAGTCTTCGGCGGCAACTGAAGACCAAAAAAAAAAAAAAAAAAGAACTAAAGAACTGAGCTCACTCTGCCTGCAATAAACACGGAGCTTCTCGTGTTTAATGCATTGCAGTTCCGCATTAAACACGAGAAGCTCCGTGTTTAGCGATTTTTGATTGGCCCGTATACCGGCATATGGGCCAATCAAAACACGGAGCTTCGTGTTTAATACGGAACACAAGAAGCTCGCTTAGCAATTTAAAAAAAAAAAAACAAAGTGGAGGCTGGCCAGGATTTAAACCGGCAGGGCGGGACTCGGGATCAGGCTACTGATCTCGGGACAGTCCCGCCCAAATAGGGACGTCTGGCAACCCTGATCCAGTCTGACTAGCCCGGTCAACAAATGTAAAATAAAATAAAATAAATTAGCCTTGACAAACTCTGGTAGGGGCTGCTCCCTGAGCCAAGCGTGCCTTCTGATAACAGATCCAGTTGATGTAGCCCTGCAGGAGGCTTCTAGAATGTCAAAACCACAATGTAAAGAATGCTTATTGACAAGACTGGCAGAATTCGGCAAATCATGTATATCCTTACTCTCTGCCAACAGAGGCACACTTGCTATCCTAGACTTAATAGCCTCCAAGGTGTGCTGCTGGTACTTCAGCATATGAAAAAGACTACTAGTAGATCTAATAGCAAGAGTAGCAGAGGTATAAATTTTTTACTCCACCTATCTAGGTTCCTAAATTCACGGTCAGAGGGAACAGGATTTTTGGTAATAGTGGCCTTAACTCCTTTAGGGCCCTAAGAAATAACCTCTGGATCAGCCAACGGACTCCTGAAAAGAAACAGATGAGAATTTGGGACTCTATAGTACCTGTCAGGTTTCCTGGGAGCTGGAGGAACCGAATTTCGAGTCAAGGAATTTTCCAGAAAAACCATCAACCATTTCCAACACTGAGGGAAACAGCCAGAGGCTTGTGCTGAGGTAAATCCAAAAACTCCCTAATCCTCCCGACTTTCCCATTTAAAATACTCCTTGAGGGTATTCAAAGTATCACCAAAAGAGAAATCCTCTGGGGGAGGAGCAGAAGGGATGGACTCCTCTGCATCTGAATCCTCAAAAGGAGAAAAAGCCTGAAAAATTTCCTCTTCATCAGCAGAAATGCTAGAAGAATCAGAACCAGAAAAAGACAAAGCCTCAGGGCAAACATCCCAACTCCTTTTAGGAGGAGGAGGCTGTAAACCCCCAATAAGTCAAAAGGTCATTAGCCATTTTAACCATTTGGGATTGAGGGGAACGATTAGAAACTCGAGCATGCTTTTTCACAGGCTTACAAATGGAAGATTTACCTGCAAGTCTGAAGGACTAGGGAGGCCTGGCAACCGCCGAAGTTGCAGTAGAGGTAGTCTGTATGACGGAGGCCTCAGAAAACGGAGTCAACTTAGCAGCCCCATCTGAAGAGGCAAAAAGCGAAAGGTCAGAAGGCAAAATGGAAACCGGAGGCCTGGGGGACTCGGAAATAACCTCAACCGAGGCCTGCGGTTGAAAATCTGCAGACTGCAGGGGCTGCAAAGGCACCTCACTGGCTACCGCATGACTGATGACCATCTTATCATCATCCGAGGACTTAACCTTCTGAAGCCTGTCACGGTGCTTATCCTTGCGTTTCATGGGGATACCCGAAGCCTGAAGACCGGCAGATGCCATAACGACAAACTTAGGCCAAACTCCAAAATGTTTAGCTAAAAGCTTAGCCCGACGACTAATAGTACCCGGATTAAAAGAGGCACAGAGATCACAATTAGGAATGTCGTGGTCAAGGCCTAAACAAATAATGCAATAGGAATGAAAATCTCTATGGGGAATCAGATAAGACAATTAACTTTTTCTGACATTTAAGGCAAGAAAAGAGGATCCCCAACGGGGTACTTAGCTGTAGTTGACTTCAACTTTGTAGTCTGAAACCAACCGGTACTCGTGCATGAAATGCTTCTGCTTCAGGCTCCACGGCAAGGAAGACTGAGGAAGTGACATTGGCTGCCTCCTTTTGTATCGGACGTCTTGACGTCCTTTACAACTGACAGCAGTCGATGTCATATTTACTTACCTTTCGTATTCTGGCCGATCAAGGGCTACCGGGAGCTGGACAACCCATTAGTTAGGACTGCAACAGTGAAACACGAACATCCTGATCTGACTGAATTCACCACCAGAGCCATCTCCTGCATGTCTGAGTAATTCTTATTTTTGCTGGGAAAGCACTGACCACTGTCTTAACAACCAATGAAGAATTCTCATATGAAATCTTGCTAGAGGAACTAAGATTATGGCAGGTGACCTGACTCCAAAGCTTGAAGGATCAACTGGGTTGCAATTTTAGTGCTGCAGATTATTTTCCTGACCTGGAATCTGATATTCTGTACTCTTGAGAGAGAGGTAGAAAAGCTATCACTGATGTTGTGTTGAAGACTGCCCCTAGGAATTCTAGTTTAAGCTGGTTGTAACAGACTTCTCGTAATTTATGGTTACCCCAAGATGAGAACAAATCTGAAAAATGTGATATCTTGCTCTTGTCAGTAGATGCCTGGTTGGGGTGGTAATGAGCCAGTCATCTAGACAAACACCTGGAATCCCTCCAGTCCCAGGTGAGCTGCTACCACTGCCATGCATTTGGTGACCACCCTGGGGGCTGTGGTATGCCCAAAGGACAGTGCCCTGAACTGATGGATGACTGGCTCCCAGCTGGAAATGTAAATACCTTCTGGATTATCTGCTCATTTTTCCGTGATAGTACGCATCCTTAAAGTCTATTGAGCACATCCAGTCGTCATTGCCCAAGAAGTATAGAATGAATTGAACTGTGGCCATTCGAAACTTTGTACGTCAAACTGCATGTTCAAAGTGCCGAGATCCAAAATTGGTCTCCAGTTCCTTGCTTTCTTCGGAACTAAAGAATCTTGAGT
Source organism: Protopterus annectens (assembly GCF_019279795.1). Taxonomy (NCBI): domain Eukaryota; kingdom Metazoa; phylum Chordata; order Ceratodontiformes; family Protopteridae; genus Protopterus; species Protopterus annectens. The sequence continues at coordinate 981,947,965 of NC_056727.1, read as the reverse complement.
AGGTTCCGGATTCTAACTGGTCTGTTGGGACCTCTTGGATGACTCTTTTCTAGCAGCATTTGTATTTCTAGTGCTGCTGCTATCCTCTGACTGGGTGGAACATCAGGAATTTTGCATACAGTTGGGGTGGTAGGGAAAAAGGTATTGTATAACCTCTGGAAATAATTCTCTGCACCCAAGTATCTCTTATCTCTAGCCAAGGTCTCTGATACAGGGGATAGTCTACCCCCCATTGCCTCCAGAGGTGGAGGATGGGACCTCCTTTCAGGAGTGTGGCAGGGTCTATCAGAGAAAGAATCTCTAGATCCCTGTTTTTTTAGTGTCCATTAGATTCCCCCTCCCTTTCCCCTAGGGGAACTATTTCCACATGTGTACTGGAAAGGACCCTGGGACTTTCTGAACCACATCTTCTGACCCCCTCGTTGATTCCTAGAAAAAGATCTTTGAGGGATCGAAATATGTATGCCTACTACAGAGAGGGTCTTTTCCATCCTTCTGACATCTGCAGTGTGTCCCCTTCACTTTTGGGCCAAAGAATGAACTGTCAAAGGGTGCATTGATGAACAAGGGCTTAAAAGACTCCACAAAATCACATAAATGCACCCAGGCATGCTTCCTAATGGATATGCCTGAACCCACTGTCCTTGAGGCACCTTTGGCTGCATACAAGATAAACCTAATGGAGAAATATGAAATGGATTGAAGGGTACCCAACTGAGAGGCCACAGAAAATTGAGCCTCAGCAGTAATGGTCCTGGAAAGGGATTTTGAAAGTTCCTTAATAGAGTCCCTTTGTAGCCTAGTAAAAAGTGCCAAATAGTTCAGCGACCCAAGAGCAAATGTTGCTGACGCAAAAACTCGCTTCCCAAATCTGTCCATTGCCCTACACTCCCTATTAGGGGGACAAACAGTTGAACTCTGTTCAGCAAGTTCCTTCTTGGTGGCTGCTGCCATGACATCCACTGGCACCCCCTTAGTCCAGAATTCCTTCCCGACAGGTGGAGCCAGAATCTGATCTGGCCTATTAGGGATTGGCTCGAATGAGTCAAGATTCCTTCCATGCCAGCCTAGAGACCAAGTCAATGAGCTCATCAGAGGGCAAAGTAACCCAGGAGGTAGACGGACCAGCTCAAAAACCTTCCAGAAAAAGATTCCTCCGGTGAAGTGTTGCTGGAGGACCAAACCACCTCTCTGCTTAAGGATCTCCAGAAAGTCTCCAAATGAGAGGCCTTCCGGAGGTGATCATGAAGACCCTCCATCAAAATCAGTATTCTCAGTGACTGTGCCTCCTGTTGCACTTCCTCTTTTAAGGGACTTCCTTGCTGGGATGTTCAGGGAAGTATCGGAAAAGATTTTAAGACCCTGTTGAGTGGTCTGGATACCTTGAGCTCACTGTCCCTGTGGCAAAGAATGATGATACTCTAAGTGCAGAGACATCTGAGAACCAGACTGGAGATCCGAGGGGCTGGATCCATCATCCTGTCAGAAGAGAAAACATCCTCTTCACTACCTTGAAAGCAGATCACTCCGGAGAGAAAGATGACAGCGACTCCGAGAAGGCAGGCTTCTGGAGGACTGTTTCTCTCTGTCCCATGAGCAAACTCCCTGAGATGGAAGTCTGAGCCAAGGTATCCAATGCTAAAGCTCCGAAGGACAGAGACCACTCAGAAAACCTCAAAGTCAACCCTAATGCCTCAGGACCTGACAAGGCAGCTTTGGCTCAAAGAATATGGATCCAAAGAAGTCAGAGCCAATGCACTCACAGAATTTTTCGGATCCAAAGATAAAGTGCAGTCAAGTAAAATCATACCATAAGAGTAGATGTCCTTCTCTTCACTGTTGCAGCATTCTTGAAATAAGTTATGTCCTATCCCAAGTACCCCATCACTCGGCCAAGTACTGAAAAGCTTGAAAGGATTTTATTTGCACTTTATGTCCTATTTATGTTCCTCACACAAAATATAGGCATAAAAGGGACATTCAGACACAAGTACCCAGAAATGAACTGTCCTAGGACAGAACAATCCTCATAGGACAAACGAGCCCATGCACATCCAGAAGGAAAAAAGGCAGAATAAATACGAGGGGGTTGGGGGGAGGGAACGAATACTGCAACAGTGAAGAGGACCATCTACTAGTATAGCAAGATTTTACACAACTATTATATCCTTCCATATCACTGTTGCAGTATTCTTGAAAAGAAGGGAGAGTAAAAAAGTTAAAAAAAAAAAAAAAAAAAACGAGAATGGGAGGTGGAAGGCTGAGAACAGTCCTCAGCAAATCTGCATAAAATGGTTTCAGCAAAACCTGCTCTGGCCCTAGAAACCACATCCAACTCATAATGCTTAGTAATGGTATGCACTGAAGACCAAGTAGCAGTTTCAGGGATTGAACTGGTGTCCAACCCTTTGAAGAAGGCACCAGAAGAGGCAACAGCCCTAGCAGAATGAGCTCTAACAAAAGCAGACAGACTTGCCATGAAAATAATAAAAAGAAATTGCTTTAGACATCAAGGAGGAGAGGGTCTGCTTACAAACAACTAAACCTAAAGACCTGGGATGAAAGAAAAAAAACCTGATCTGACTTATGAATAGTCCTAATTTTATCCAAATAGTAGCAGAGCTGTCTGTGCAAATCCAATGCATTCAGGACCCTCTCGGTAGCAGAGTAAGGGGGGGGGGGGGGGAAAGAATTGTACAGACTGATTTAAAGGACAACTCATGTACTACCTTGGGCATAAAAGGGGGAATAGTATGAAGGGACACCCTGTCCTTGTGAAAAATCAAAAAAAGGAGGAATTGCCGTAACGGCCTGGAGCTCAGAAACCCCCTGAGCAGAAGTAAGAGCAAGCAACAAAAGTGTCTTTCAGGTACAATTTTGCAAAGCAGCAGAAACCGCAGGCTCAAAAGGAGCCAAAGTCAATTTTTCCAAAACAAAATTAACTCATTCACTCCAATGGAGATCAGGAAGTTTGCACTGCAACTTCCAATGGGCAGAGCCAAAGCCTTTGGACAAAATCAAATCACGTCCTCACATTTCAAACAAATGTTTACATCACTGGAACCATAGGGGTTTTGAAAGAAGTATAAATGGCAAACCCTTCAGCACAAAAGTATTTTTATAGTGGTAGCACTCCCAAGTTCTATGTCTTAAACTTAATTTTAAAAGTCACAGTAAACACAGTAACTATTACATTTGTAATATTTTGTAAACAACTTACACTATCTTAACAAGCACTCAAGTTACACACTGTAAAAGCAGTGTTTTACTCACCTAGCTGAGAGCTTTCATATGAGGTTAAGGAGTTCTGTCTGTGTTAATTGGTTGAGATATTTGCAAAATTATAACTATATAAATGAATATCATTAAACAGTTAATATAATATCTCTTTACGTGCACTAGACAGAGGTGAAATATTAATGCAGTTGAGTTTGCCATCATGCAAGCTTTAAGATGAAATCTTTTAAAACTTTGTACATAGCATGGTTCTGGATTTCTTGATGCATATATGAACAAGCAATTGACACCTAGAGGCGTCATTAGGAGTTAACTGCAGATGCACCTGGAGGTGTCAATCGGATGTAACGAGTTAAGGTCCCAAGGAGGAGGAATAAGTTTTCTTGAAGGCCTAATATGCAGGACACCTTTAAGAAATTGTTTGACCTCAAAATTATAAGTCAAAGGAAGATTAGTCAAGGGCAGACAAGCAGAAATGGCTGACAAACAGGCCAAGCCAGACTGGAGCAAGTCACACAAATAAGAGTGGACCACAGGGACCCCCCACTGAAAGGGTCCTGGTTATGAGCATTGCATCAGACCAAAAATCTCTTCCATATGGACATACGATTTTCTGGTTGAAGGTTTCCTTGCCTCCTGTAAAACCCTGGGCATGTCCTCAGAAAAGAGGTGCCAGAAAGTGATCAAAATCCAATCACCCATAATGTCAGTTGCAGAGTGGACAAGTAGGGATGGATGAGAGACCTCCTGTCCTGTGTGAGAAGATCCATCCGGTCAGGTAACTTGCAATGATTGCCCTTGGCCAGATGCATTAATAGGAGGAAAACAGTGCTGTTGCAGCCAAAAGGGAGTCAAGTAACAAGATTTTGTGAATCTGCAAGACTCTTGGAAGTAGAAGAGGAGGAGGGAAGGCATAAAGAAACTTCCCCTTCCATGGAAAGGACAGGGTGCCCTTTTTCCAAGCCAGATGGCATGGCACTCTAACAGGAGAGAGGAAGCTGCCTGTTCAGAGGGGAGGTAAAAGACCTACTTGAATAGCCCACAGATGGACAATGTCCAGAAAAACATTTCTGTGAAGCATGCATTCATGAGCCTGTATTTTGAACCTGCTCAGAGTGTCTGCCACAAGACTGTGCTCTGAAGAAATGTAGACTGCCTGAAGATTTAACTGATAATGGAGAGCCACATCTGAAGCGTCATCCTGCACAGGAGGTAAGATTTTGTGCCACCCTGTGAGTGTTGTCTGTGTACACTTTCAAAGGGCCTGGAGGGAACATGGGGTGAAAAGCCTGAAGGGTCAGAATCAGAGAAGTCATCTCTTTGATGTTGATATGGTCTGATTTCTGATGGGGAGGCCACAGATCCTGAACTTTCAGGTGATCAAGAGATACCCCCCCACCATGTCCGAGGCATTGAACAGCTCCTGCGAAGGGACTGGATGCTGAAAGGGCCGGCCTGGGTTGAGAGTGAACTATTGAATTCACCACTCAAAATTTCTTCTTGAGATAGGGAAGTAGAGGGACACAGTCAGAGGATGACGATGTTGGAGCCAAACCAACTAGATGTACTACTGAAGCTTCTGCATATGTTGTCTGGCAAAAGAAAGCATTGGAATAAAGAGACCATGAATCCCAGGGCCTGAAGAAACTCCCTGGCTGCCAGGGCAGTTCGGAAGAACAGACTGAAAGAAGACTGTCAATGACAATACCTTTGGAGGCAGAAAATATACCAACATTGGCATCGTCTGAATTTTGCAACCCAGATCCGACTCGGCCGTATACTACAGCTCTAGGATCTGAAAATCTGAGCTCCTCCCCTACTCATAATGCCCTGCTCTCCCCTCAGATCGCGTCTGCTGCTCACAGTCTTATCTAGTGTTTACAACAAAAGGTTTTAAATATATGATCCTGAATAGTAGAGAAAAAGAGCACTTCAGGAGCTCAAACAGATAAAGGGATATCCATATCCAAATTTGGAAATGGGATGGAGGGAGGGAAAGTTGAAGACAAATGAAAAACCAACAACTCAGATGGAACATTAAGTAGGTACACAACTTCTTTACCTGAAGTTGTTTTTCATTTGATCTTCAACCTGTGGCACAAAGTCCCTAGCTACAGAAGGGGAGGCTCTCAAGGAAGGATATTCTGGGGCACAGCAGAATGAAATGAGACCCTGTTCCTGGAAATAATGTCCAATTTGTAATGAGATATAAAGCTATGTGAATTAGACGGAGTAGCAGCACAGCAGATATCATCAATAGGAAAGCTAGACCAAAAGGCAGCAGAAGCAGACACAGACCTGGGTAAAACGAGTCTTGATCAGTACAGGTAAAGGTACTCCTTTAATGGAATGCACAAGTGAAATCAGCTTGTAGGCCAACTGGACAGCCACGTTGCAAATTGCTTTTGCTAAATTAGCTTTTGAGAAGGATACAAAGAGGTGGTCAGACTTCCTGAAATGTTTAGGTCTATCCAAATAAAATGGTAATAGTCTATGTACATCTAGCATATGGAGTTTGTTTTCCCTTTTGGTTTGAAAACTGGGAGATTGATGACCTGATTGAGGTTAGCCTTAAATGCAACCTTGAGCAGAAAAGGACTGGTAAAGCTAAATCACTCTGTTCTTCTGGGAGATCAAATAAGGTGGCTTAACAGATAACACCTGCAGTTCAGACACTCTCTTAGTTAAGTGATGGCTACTAAGGCAGTCTTCCATGACAAAAACTTCAAATCAACTTTAGCTGCTGGTTCAAAAGGAGGCAGGAACCAATGCTTACAAAACCATAGTGAGGTCCCATGGGAGAGTGAGATCCTTGATAGGTGGCTGAAGAAGAAATGTGCCCTTAAGAAAGGTCTTGCATAACTTAGATGAGGCCAAAGGTGATTAATTTTCCCCAATGTGAAAATTAGAAATGGCTGCCAATTGCACTTTCACAGTAGAAAAACTAGCTCTGCTATGAAAAATACATACTAGAAAGTCTAAAACAGCAGGAAAGGGAGCTGTAAAGGGATCCAGCTGACTTTGGTGAGTCCAAATGGAAAACCTCTTGCACTTGCTGTTATATATTTTCCTGGTGGAAGCTTTATGTGCTGCAACTAAATTTTTTCTAATTGGGGAAGAGACAAGGCTTTCTAGCAATCACTGGAACTGGAGCAACCAAGCAGTCAATTACAGTCTGGATAAATCTGGGAGAGGGTGTCAGGAAGGATGGGGCAAAAGATCTGAAATGGGATCTGGAGTCCATGGTGGACAAATTAGGTAGCACCAAAGAAAAGGAAACCAAACTGCAGAGGCCAAAAAGGAACAATGAGGGATTACTCTGCACTTCAGCCTCCAATCTTTCTGGAGGAATTTGGGAAGAGGAAGGCAAGCATAACACTGACCCACTGGGCCAAGCATGGACTACAGCATCTCAGACTGTCCCTGAAGAAGCATCAGGGCAAAAAAATAGAAGTTATGTTCTTACCATAACGTTCCATGTTAGTTGTCTTCTTCTCGCCTTCTTCTTGCTGGATGGGTTCGGAGCCGACCTCGGCTCCGACTCGGCCACTCTAAAAGCTCGAGAGTTGGTTCCACCGGCTCGAGGCTCCCCTTATATCCCACAATGCTAGGCGAGAGTTACCTCAGATCTCGTTTGTAAGCTAACCCCAGCTTATAATAGTAACAGAATAACTCTAAACAGAGTCCACCTCTAACAATAGGGAGAAAGAAGGGTGACCTATATCCTGATTCAGGAAATATGCAAGCAGCATATGCCTAAGAAAAGAGGTGGTAGAAAGAGAGGTCACAATCACAACTCCTCTAGGTCTGTCCAGGCCAGGGGGAAGGAGGGTGGGACGCAAGAAGAAGGCGAGAAGAAGACAACTAACATGGAACGTTATGGTAAGAACATAACTTCTATATGTTAAGTTGTCTATCTCGCCTTCATTCTTGCTGGATGGGACCGTCCCTAGCACCTTGTCCCGGGTGGTCTAACGGAACAGACTCCTGAGAACAGTGGAACCAAAGTTAGCTCTATGCCTAGAAGCTAAATCCAACTTATAATGAGAAATGAAAGTGTGAGGAGTAGCCCAAGTAGCCGCTGCACAAATGGTGTCAATAGGCAGTCTGTCTTGGAAGGCTAAGGAAGTAGCCAAAGCTCTGGTAGAATGGGCCTTAGGTTTATTAGGCAGCTTTTGGTGTCTAATCTCATAAACAAGGGTAATCAGAGATGTAAGCCATCTAGATAATGATACCTTTGAAACTGAAAGTCCCTTTCTGCCTTCTGCATAGGAGATAAACAGTTGGTCAGATTTTCTGAATTGTTTTGTTCTATCCAAATAGTACCTCAACTGACGATGAACATCTAGCCAGTGTAATTTTTGTTCAGACCTATTGGAATATTCTGGAAAAAGACAGGAGGTCAATGCTTTGATTTAGATTTGACGCCGAGACTACCTTAGGCAAAAGGACGGGTTGGTTCGTAAGGATACCCTGTCCTTATGGAACAATAGATAAGGAGGTCGACAGCTGAGTGCATGAAGTTCTGAGACTCTTCTAGCTGAAGTAATAGCTACCAGAAAGAGAGTCTTCCATGATAGCAATTTTAAAGAACAGGAGGCTGCAGGTTCGAAAGGGGAAGAATCAAAGAAGTAAGAACTAAATTTAGGTCCCAAGGAGAAGGAGGATTTCTTATAGGAGGTCTGAGAAGAAAACACCTTTCAAAAAGGCTTTGCAAAGCTTGTGGGACATTAAGGCAGACTCAGAAATACCCACATGAAAGTTAGAGATAGCTGCCAATTGAACTTTAAGAGTAGAAGGGGATGAACCTGCATGGAAGAGTTCAGCTAGAAAATCAAGGACTATTTGGATGGAAGCAGTGAAAGGATCTATGTCCCTTCCTTGAGCCCAATATGTGAAACGCTTCCACTTACTCAAATAAATCTTCCTAGTGGAAGATTTATGGGAAGCTATCAAAATATCTCGAACAGAGTGAGATAATTGAGGAAGCCTGGCTAAGGTTGGAACTGGAGGAACCAAGCAGTGAGGTTCAGAGAGGGAGGGAGCGATGTAACTGACCCGATTGATGGATCAAAAGGTCTGGAACTAGGTCCAGATGCCAAGGTCGCTCCAGTAGAAATTGATGTAGAAAGGGGAACCACACCTGTCGAGGCCAGTAAGGAGCAATGAGGATCAACGAGGCCTTCTGAGCGATAGCTTTCTGTATCACTTGAGAGATTAGTGGGAAGGGAGGAAATGCATACAGAAGTCCCGGGCCAAACTTGGACTAGAGCGTCTCTGCTGGGTTGGCCTGGTAAAGGGAATAGAGTGAAATAATGTCTGCACTTGCTGTTTTGGGGAGTAGCAAAAAGATCGCAGCAAGGCTGACCCCACTTGAGAAAAATCTCTCACAACAGAGTCTTTCAGAGACCACTCGTGAGGCATGAGGATAGCTCTCCTCAATTTGTCCGCTATTTGATTGGACTTCCGGGATGTGCGTTGCTATCAGAAAACGCTGAGAAGAAATCGCCCATTGCCACAATCTGAGTGCTTCTCGATACAGGGGTAGGACCTGGTTCCGCCTTGTTTGTTGATGTACCACACTACAGACATATTGTCTGTCTGGATTGCAATCGTTCCCAAGGGGAGAGAGTCTTGAAGGGCTTGCAACGCTAAAAGCACTGCTCTCATCTCCAGAACATTTATGTGCAAGTGGCATTCGTCTGGTTGCCATGTGCCCTGGACCGTCCTGCCCTGATAATGCCCCCCCCACCCGATCAGGGAGGCGTCCGTTGTCAGAGTAGCAACCGGAGGGGGAGGAACAAAGGGTCTTCCCAACCAGAGCTGAGGGGAAGACATCCACCACATGAGATGATTTCTGCACGCCTGCGTGATCATAATGGTGTGGGACATTGGAAGTTGCTGGTATGACCATTGTGTAAAGAGCATCCAATGAAGAATTCGCATGTGGAATCTGGCTAATGGAAGCAGAGGTATGGCAGCCGCCATAATTCCCAACACTTTCAGAACTAACCTGGCTTTGATTCTGTTGTTGTTGAAAAGGAGCGAGACCAGTCTGTGTATGTCTGTGATTCTCTGATCTGTTAGCCTCGCAGACATGTCTACTGTGTCTAGATTTGCGCCTATGAAGGTAATAGTACGACAAGGCGACAAAACAGACTTTTCGCAATTTATTGAAATGCCTAACTTTTGACAAATGCGAAAAGTGTAATCCCTGGCCATCAGAAGGAGATGCTTGGTGGGAGCTGTGAGGAGCCAGTCGTCCAAATATGGAAACACCTGGAATCCTTGTCGTCTCAGGTGAGAAGCTACCACTGCCATGCATTTGGTAAACACCCGGGGGGCAGTGGTGAGACCAAAGGGCAGGGCCCTGAATTGAAAATGACTGGTTCCCAGCCTGAAGCGGAGGAATCTTCTGGAGCGTCTGTTCATTTTTATGTGATAGTACGCATCCTGAAGGTCTATAGAGCACAATCAGTTTCCTTTTCCCAATAGGGGAAGGATGGACTGCAACGTGACCATCCGAAATCTTGTTTTCTTGACTGATCTGTTCAAGATACTGAGATCCAAAATTGGTCTCCAGTCCCCTGTTTTCTTTGGAACTAAAAAGAACCTTGAGTAGATTCCGGATCCTTGCTGGTCTGCTGGAACTGGCTGAATTGCTCTTTTTGCAAGCAGTTTTGAAATTTCCAAAACCGCTAGATCCCTTTGAGCGGGTGGAACATCTGGAAGGGATTTTTTTGATTGTTTCGGAATGCGAAGAAAGGGGATAGAATAGCCTTCGGAAATGACGGACTGTACCCATTTGTCTTGAGTCAGGGATAGCCAGGCTTTTGGGTACAGTGACAACCTTCCCCCGACTGCCTCCGAAGGTGGGCAGCCGGGCAACACCTCAGGGATGCTGAAAGGGCTTATCAGAGAAGGCTTCTCGATTGCCCTGGTTCTCGGAGCCCCTGCCTTGAGGGCGGCGTCTACCATTGTTACTCCCGCCTCTGCCCCTGGCGGGGTAACGACTTTGTGCATCAGGCGAAGTCCCTTGAGATTGTTTACGGAACCACATTTTCCCACTTTTCTGGCCTTTGGGGTAGGGCCTAGAAGGAGTAGAAAAACGGACTCAGACGGCAGAAAGAGTCTTGCCATCAGTCTCGCACCTAGTCAAGGTTTCTTTCACTTGAGGACCAAAGAGAGATGATCCATCAAACGGGAGTTAGTGAAAGACGCCTTGAAGGGTCCGCAAAATTGCATAGCCGCATCCAGGCATGCCTACGTAAGGCCACACCTGTCCCTGCGTTCTACTCGCTCCATCAGCCGCATAAGAAAGGAGGCGCATGGAGGAGTTGGCTATGAAGTTAAGGGTAGCCAGCTGAGTGTTCATTTTATCTTGAAAACCCGCAGCTGTAGGATCCTTCAACATGTCACTCGCTTCTTTAATCAAGTCCCTTTGAAGACGAGTGAAATGGCACAGGTAGTTCAGCTTAACGCATAGTAAATGTCGCTGACGAGAACATCCGCTTCCCGTACCTGTCCATGGACCTAGATTCCTTGTTAGGTGGATGGACAGGTACTGAAGGATCAGCTAGTTCCTTCTTAGTGGCAGCAGCTACCACCATAGCATCCACAGAAACTCCTTTTGTCAAGAACTGTTTGTCTGCTGGTGCCGTTATGAATTTGGAGGGTCTCCTGGGAGTGGGGTCCACTGAATCAGGAGCCGTCCATGCCTTTTTAGCAACCACCTGCATGAGGGGGTCAAAAGGGGGGGACACCCAGGAGGTGGAAGGGCGAGAGCCAAACGCCTTAAGATATACAGATTCATCCTCCGAAGGGTTAAGGGCTGGCCAATTTCCCCTCTGCTTCAGGATCTCTAGAATGTCTGCAAAGGAGACATCTTCAGAAGGGGAACGGGGGGAACCCTCGGAATCATCTAAATCTGTGTCAGATGTGATGGACTCAGGTGAGTCAATGTGTTTCCTCTTACACTTCCTCTTCCGAGGGGCTCTTCTGCGAAATCAGGAGAGGCCTCGGAAGAGGATGAAATCCCCACAGGGGGTTCCTGAGGAGCTGGCTCTCTGCGGTCCGGGATGAGGGAGTGAGTCGACTTGACCTGAGGCAGAGGGAGGGGCGGACGGAGCCGACTGTGGAGTAGAGCCAGGCTCTAACACACTCCGCATGACCTCGAACGCACCCCTGTCAGGCAAAGCCAGAGGTCCCCGCCCGAGAAGCTGAGAACCTCCTCGGCACAGACAGTGATGGCTCCGAGGCGATGTCGGAGCCGAACTCACCAGCGCCGAAGCTCCGAGAGGAAGAGCGGGGTCGGACAAGGGTCCGATGCCACTCACCCTCGAGCCGACGATGGAAGTCGGCGCCGAGATTCTTCTAAGGAAGAAATCGGAGCCGACGATGGAGCCGAAGACAATTGTATCGGCTCCGACGCTACCACAGTCTCGGTTCCGACACGACCCGGCTCCGAGCTCAACGGAGTCGGAGGAGGAATATATTGATGGACAGGGGCAGGCATCGACTGATGAGTCGGGCTCTGAAGCATCTGGGCCAGTGCCTCGGACTTAAGAAGTCGACTCACTACCCTCTGAAGGTCATGATCCGACAGCCTCGATGACCTAGAGGAATGAGATTTATGGCTCCGGTCAGACAGCAGGGGAGATCCTGGAGCCGAATGAACGGAGCCAAGGGATGGTGACCTGGACCTCTTCCTCGATGTCGGCTCCGAAGATCTGGTCGGAGCCGACACGGGAATGTCTATTACCTCGGCTCCAGCCGGAGCCGAGGGAACCACAGAAACTGTGGACTGAGACTCATCGGCTCCAGCCGGAGCCGATGTAGGCGGAGGTTTAGAAGCCTTAGGTCTCGGCTCAGTTGCTGGAGCCGAAGACCTAGAAGCCTTGGAGGGCTTCCCTGAAGACACAGTAAGGGAATCCTCAGGCTTGAGTAAACCTCTTAAAATTAATTTATTTTTTCTTTCCTGCAGGACCCTGGGACTGAAGCCATGGCAAACAGCACAGGAGTCCTGCAGGTGCAAAGGCCCCAGGCAGTAGACACAAGAAGTGTGACCGTCTGTCAGAGACATTTTCTGACAGCACGCATCACACTTCTTGAAGCCTGAGACCTTTGATTCTTTAGACATCCCGAAAGTGCAATCACACACACAGTCAAAAAACACACTGATTACACCCTGTCTAGTTTTAACTTAAAATAAAACAACTGACTAGGTTTTAAATTAAGAAAAATAACACACACACCCACCCACTAGGGAAGGAAGAAGGCCTGAAGGCCCGAGGGAAGAACTTAAAGTTCTTGTGGGGAAAAAACAGGAATTTTAAGAAAAAGGGGCAAGAAATCCTCTAAACTAAGGGAAGTAAGTATAAAATTTAAAATTAAAGGGGTTTAAATACACTAACTTTACAAGAAAGTCACTTACCAAGAACCGGTAGAAAACCAACACCTCGATCGCTGTAGCGGCAAACGAGATCTGAGGTAACTCTCGCCTAGCATTGTGGGATATAAGGGGAGCCTCGAGCCGGTGGAACCAACTCTCGAGCTTTTAGAGTGGCCGAGTCGGAGCCGAGGTCGGCTCCGAACCCATCCAGCAAGAATGAAGGCGAGATAGACAACTTAACATCTTGCTATATTTGGTGTTTGGAGGAGACGTGAGGAGATCACAGCAAGGTTGACCCCATTTTGGGAAGATCGTGTTTGCCACTGAAGAGTTCACAGACCACTCATGAGACATAAGAATGGCCCTGCTGAACCTGTCCACTAGAATGTTTGACTATGACCACTAGAAACCAGTTGGAAGAGATTGTGCATTGCCACAACCGCATGGCCTCTCGACATAAGGGGTAAGATATGGTTCCTCCTTGCTTGTTGATGTACTAAACTGACATGTCTGTCTGAATTGCAATGGCTCCTGTGGGAAGAGGTCTGAAGGGCTTACAACGCTAGGAGCACTGCTCTCATCTCCAGCATGTTTACATGCAAACTGGTCTCTAATGGGGACCAGGTGCCTTGGACTGTCTGACCCAGGTAATGCCCCTCCCACCTGAGCTGAGAAGCATCTGTGTTCACTGTGGCCTTTGGGGGAGGAAGGATAAAGGGACTACCTTGTTTGAGAACCTGCGATTGAAAACACCAGAGAAGAGATGCCTTACATAACTGAGTTAGTCTGACCAGATGATTTAGAGGATAACACAGAAAAGACCATTGCACCGCTAGTGTCCACTGAAGTATTCACATATGAAGACGAATTGTAAGAATAAGTTATGGTGGCAGCCATGGAATACAATGCTCTTATTACAAGATATGCTGAAGATGAAGGGATGTCTAGAATCTTTTTGACGTGAAGTCAGAGTGCAGAACCTGTCTGGAGGGAGAAGAACTAAGCAATGTGCTGTGTCCAGATGGCCTCCAATGAAATCCATCACCCGGACTGGATGAAGATGCAATTTCTTTAGACTGATGGAGATGCCCAAGGTTGAGGCTAGTTGAAAGAGGTAGTTTCTGGCCTGGTAAGAGCAGTGAGGGGCCAAATGTCCAGATAGGGAAACATGTGGAATCCTTGCAGTCTTAGGTGAACTGCCACTACTGCCATGCATTTGAACACCCCTGGGGGCTGTGGTGAGACCAAAAGGGAATACGCTGAACAGGTAAAGATGGGCTCCCAGTCAGAAGCAGAGAAGCCTTCTGGAGCGCCTGTTCACTTTGATGTGACAGTACGCATCCTGAAGGTCTACAGAGCACATCCAGTCATCCCTTCTGTAGGAAAAACTTGTTGGATAGATTAGACAGGATGCTTCATGCTCACCAGATGATTTATAAAAATCAGTGTACACCAAGATTATATATTCCCCGTTCCAAAGGAGGGATGAGCCTCCTTGAAATTCATTACATGTACAGATCTGCAATCGTGGGACTCCACACATCTGCTGACCTCAAGATCCAAACGTACTGAAAGTTTTGAAATATGAGGAGACTAAATCTAAGATGTCTTCCCTGCTTAGGCTAGCAGAAGCATATTGGTGTCAAGCAGGAATGGAAATCAAGCCACAAGTGGATAAAAAACCAGGCAACTGAAGGTGCAAAAGAAAGAATACAAAATGAAGGACCAGATGAGAAAGCAAGAAATGTGTAAAATGCATAAATATACTTGCAAGTATAGAAAACTTCTGGAAGAACCTCATGTTGATCAGGAACGAACTCAGGAATGGTTAAGGAGAGGCAAATTCAAACCAAGAGATGAAAGGTTAATACTGGCGGCACAAGATAGTGGGCTACATACATGTTGGTTTACAGAGTCCATTGAACATGTGGGAGAAACATACAAATGTAGGTTTTGCAAAACAGAATTGGAAACAGTCGCACACCTTGTTGCTGGTTGTGACATACTAATGGCAGAAAGACTGTATAGTGAAAGGAATAATAATGTGGCAAGACTGTTGCACTGGGGATTGCGCAAACGTTATGGTACTGAAGTGGCTGAAAAACACTGGAAACATGATCCACAAAGCATCATAGAAAATGATTAAGTCTACATCACATGGGATCATCCATTACCAAACAGTTCAAAAGATAGATGCTAGAAAAACAGATATAGTGGTCCAAGAAAAGGCAAAAGTAGCACTGATCATTGAAATCGCCATACCCAGTGACTATAGTGTCTTGTATAGAAAGAAAGAGACAAAGTCATAAAATATCAGGATTTGCAAGCAGAAACAAGAGAAATGTGGAATATACCCAGACAGTTCCAACAGTAGTAGTAGGAGCAACAGGTCTTATAAAAAGAGAGTCATATTTAGATGTGTTACCAAAACATGCAACTCCATATGAATTGCAGGAGTTTTCATTACTGGGCACATTGCGGGTGCTGCGAAGAGCACTTCTGTCTGACATTAAAGAGTGAAACAGTACTAATTTAATGAACTTTAATTGTACTTTGACTTAGGAATGGGGTCCATTCCCATCACGTTATTAGAAACCCAAAAGATTTGGAGAAATTAAAAAACAGGACGGGCAGAATGGAGTGAATTGTGACCATTCAGAACTTTAAATAAGCAACTGATTTGTTCAGGGTTCTAAGATCCAAAATGGGTCTGAGGTCCCCATTTTCTTGGGCGCTAAAAAGAATCTGGAGTAGATGCCTGATCCGAGCTGGTCTACAGGGACAGTCTGGATAACTTTTTGCGAACAGCTTTGAAATTTCAAATGCTGCAGCCTAGCTCTGATTGGGTGGAACACTGGGGAGGGTCTTGATCGAAGCAGGAGTTTGGGAAAAGGGTATGACATGACCTCTGGATATGATGTTTAACACTAAATGGTCGCTTGTGATGGCTTTCAGGTGTAGAAATAAATGTCCCCAGACTACCTCCAGAGACCGACAGTCTTTCAGGATCACTGACAGGGCCTGTCAGAGAAGGTATCTAGAGATCCCTGGTTCATCGTTCCCCCCTCTGCCACGAGGGTCAAGTCTGCCATTTGCGCTACTCCCCCTCTGCCTCTGGAGGAAAAAAATCTCCCTGTGATTCCTGAAAAGGACCTTGAGATCTTCAGAACCATAACTTTCCAAGTGCCCTTTTGCACATGCTCTTACGATAGGCCTCCTTGGTGGAGTGCTCTGGCGAGGTATTGGCAAACTCAGGGTGTTCCAATTGGGAAGTGACCAGGAAGCCCTTCTGGGCAGACTGTCCGGGGAGGTGACAGAAGAGATGACTCAGGCACAAACTCTCCAGAGGAGGGAGCAGACTCCGAAGAAGGGAGAGTCAAGGCTTTCCTAGGTGCAGAGAGCCCTCTCCACCACTTCAAATACCTATGGCAAACAGGGATCCAAGGGCACATCCGCCAAACACAAAGCTGTCGAAGGAAAGGTCCTGCGGGCCACCACCACTCCCAGATCCGAGAGGGGACTCAGAGCAGAGCTAGCAAACGCAGAGGCAGTGAGGGGGAAGAGACGGCTCCAAAAAGTTTGTTGCTGAAATCAAGCCCTCAGACCCGATGCCCATTATACAGCTCCGAGAGTCACCCTGCTCAGAGATGGGTGGGGCCATACTACTCAGGGAAAACGAAGTCGAGGTATCAGTGCCTGTAGGTTCTGACATCTCGACTCTTGGGATCCTCGGACCAGACAACTCTGAAGCTGGGGGTCAGCTTGGAGGAGGAGAAATGGGAACAAATGAAGGCGGATGGCTCACGGATCCACCAGGGGATGGAGCAGGCAAAACTCCCAATTGAATCTGTGCCTTGAGAAACCTCTGCTTCAGATAGACTTTAAGAGGACCTGATTGAAGATGCCACAGAATGTGGCCTGTAGACTGGCCTGGGAGACTGCAATACAGGCAACTTGGGCCTAGAGGTAACTGGCTCCGGGGAGAACCTTGGAGACCGAAGCTGAGAAGAGTCTTCAAACAATCGTACCAGAATCTTTGTGACCTGATGGCTTGGTAGGTTTCCAAGGAGGTTCTCCGGGCATAGGAGCTCAGTCCGGGGACAGTTTGTTCTCTCTCTGATTCTTGGAGGGGGTTTGAGCCTCTGAAGTCGATGGAGTCAAAGAGGAGGAAGAAGCAACAGATGGTAAAAGGCCCTTCAAAATAAGCTTATTCTTCCTATCAATAAGAGCATGCTGGTTAAAGCCAGTGCATATGGCATAGGAGGAATCCAAATAAGCCGGCCCTAAGCACTACACACTCCATGTGGGCATCTGACAGAAGGATCTTGTGCCCACACACAGCACACTTTTTAAAACTAGCTGGCTTTTCTGACAATGAAAAATTAAAAGAGAACACAAATAACCCACAAGAGCTCAGAATATCACATTCCTAATCCTGATAAGAATGTGGCAAACAAGATCTGAGGGGATGAGGGGAGAGCAGGAGCTCAGGTTTTGGCATCCTAGAGCTGTAGTACATGGCCGAGTCGGGTGTGATGTTGGATCCGAACCCACTGGTTGAAGATCAAATGAAAAACAAGAACTTCAGATGCATATGCTACAATTCTATACACTTGTTCTTTTCATTTTAAATCTACAATAGTTAATCTTCCCATGTTTGCTAAATTTACATCTAATATCTTTACTGCATTTCTGCAGAACACAGCTATTCCAGAAAAACTGTCACTTCCCAAACTCCAGATTCTTTCCTCCATATAGTTTCTCTGTTTGCAATCTTTCATTTGTTAAAATATCTTCCTCCTCCTTATATAAATTACATCTACATCACATGTATTACACCACTCCAAAATTCCTATTCTTACTATATTCTCAATACTATTCACATTTAAAGAAAACACTCGAATTTTCATTTTACTTCGATTTATGGTTTCATAAGTTCACAGCTAACTACTAGGCCAGCTTTCTTAATAGGCCATTCTAAGCTTAACCAATTTCCTTTCCAAAAGTAAGGATCAAACACTGTACCTTGCTCTCCGAGTCGCACACTAATTATACCAAGCCCCGATCTTTAGCTGTATATATTCTTTAGCTTTACATATTCTTTCATTTATGTCCTTTTTTTCTTTTGTACGTTAACACCTTTAAATTTTCTTTCTTTTACCGGTTTACCAATAGAATTCTCGTCTTCCCTTTTACTACTTCCCAGTTTGTCTTCTTTATCACTTACTTCAGAACCTTTTTCTATGTCCTCTTTTTCTTATCTAATTTTTCTATTTCTACAACTTCTAAAAGTTCTTCTCTTGGCTCATTTTCTTCCCTCTCGTTCTGTACTGGTTATTTTCATTTTTGCAATTCATTCATAAAATGTCCATTTTATGACAGTTATAACATTTTTTGTATCGTATCTCAATTCCTCATATAACATTTCTTTTGTCACAGCTACTTATCAAATATCCTTTTCCACAAAAGAAACGTGTTTTGGATTGTCCCCAGTATTTTACAACACCCCTACTCCCTTCTACATTTATCGTGCTTGGCATATGTATAAATTTTCTCTCTATTTTTAACACAATATTACAATCCCAGCCACCAGTCCATAAACCTCTTTTGTCAAACTATTGACATGTTCAATGCTTCTTATGATCATAGGAAGCTACAAGGCTATTGACCCCAATGCCCTTACAAGCCTAGCCAAGAATTTAGCCCATGTTCCAACAAGTCAGCACCCTAAGCCACTATCCAGCAGGGACACAGGTAGAATTTCAGGGGTGTATTTTCTCTTTCCCATCCAGTTATCCAGGTTGCGCTTAAAAAGGGTTAATGAGGTACTTTGCTTTACATGGAGAGGGAGTCTATTCCACAAAAGGGGGAGTCTCTGGGACGCAAATCTGTCCCGCCAACAAGTCCTGTTGATGTCACAGACCAGGTTGAGGTCGTGCATGCGGGCACTCAAGTGGAGCTCGACTTTTGGATATGCAGCAGTCTCATTAGGGCAGGGCCTGAGACTGCTTTGTATGCCAGACAGAGGTCACCTCTGAGGAGTCTGTAGGAGACTGAGTAGAAGGACATGGCTTTTAGCCTATCTGTGTAGGGTAGATGTTTGAGGCCCTGGATTCTCCGGGTGAGGTAACTCTGCGATCTCTCCAACTGCTGCATGTACTTTGCGAGTTACATGCTGAAAGGGGCACTGCACTCAATAATGGGTCTTATAAGGGAAGAATACAGAAATGTTATGACAACCTTGAGATACCCTTATTAATGAGGTGGGCCATGTAGAAAGCTCTCTGTACAACAGGGGCAATATGGTGGCCAAAAGTCAGTTTGCAATCAACCTGGATGCACAAGTCCCTCACAATTGATTAGTTTAGGACCTTGTTATTAATGTGATAATTTGTGGGGACATCACTCTCCCCAAAGGGGATGATGCATTTTTTGGCATTCAGTTTGAGGCCACGTTTTTGACACACTCAACATTGACAAGTAAGGGAAGTTCTTGATGCCCTGACCAGATTTCCTCTAGTAATAAAAATACCACAAGTCTCACCTGAAAAGAGGCTACTAGCCTAGTGGGACTAACATGGTGAACAAAGGATAAATGAAACAAATGTTCACTTTCTCAGTATCTGATATTTTTATTACCAGCCCACACAAGAGACTTTACCTTACCAAAGTAGTACAGGTTGATGCTATGGTGGTGGCGGCGGCAGCCGCCAATTAGGAATTTTCAGAGACTTCATCTGTTCATCCTCCTAATAGGAAATCTAGGATTACGGACAGATACAGGAAGCGTATGTTCAGTTTAGCTGCCTTCGTTTTTCGATCACTGAACTACCTCACATTTTACTAGGTTACACAGGGATCTCCTGAATGAGCTAGGAGATGCCCTACAGGGTTCAGTAGCTGTGGGAGTTTCGGACAAGGTAACTTCCCAGCTCTCCACTCTTAATTCGATAGTGAACTCTTCCAGCAACCTGTTGTCTTATGCAACCGATGGTACGAGCAGGGCAGCGGGTAAAAACATTCAATGTGTCCATCAGTAATGGACATCTTTTGCCCACAGCTAGGGCACTTCTTGAAGCCAGACTTGACTTTCTCTTTTTCCTGGTGTGACATCTTCAACAGCAAAAACAATATTCAGACCACAACTATTCAAGTCTAAAACAAATCAGTACACACACGTTATATATGTACCCTGTGAGAAAAGAAGGGCTACAACTGCACTCTTAACACACCACACACAGTATACTAACACTAATAAGAAATAGAAACCCAATGGCCTAATAAAACAGCCACTAACTTCACTAAACAGGAAGTAAAGGTAAGTATACACCCTGTAAAAAAGGGCTAAACACACACTAAAAGGGAAGAAACTCTGTGCCCTATGAAAATTACGGGCTACAACTATTAAGCATACTATGTTAGAATATATATCTATATGCTCTAAGAAAGAGCTAACACACACTAAGCTAAAGAGAAAGGAGAAATAAAGGGCCTAATAAAAAATGCGGCCACTAATTTCTCTTAAACACACTAACTATACTAATTCAAGAGAGATAGGGGGAATAGAAGGCCTAACTACAAAAAACGGCCTTAAGGGCCAATTATCTAATCTAAAACTAACTATAAGAAGCTACACATCAACTACAATATTAATACTAAATTAATAAATTTTTACTAAAACTACAGCTATAATTTCAAGAAAAGTTTTTCACTGGCCAGAGCTGGTGAACATTCAATCTAGTTGCAGTGGCAAACGAGATTTGGGGAAAGATCAGGGTGCATCATGGGATAGGGAGTTGGCCTCGAACTGGTTGAAGACCTTGAGCTTTTGCAGTTGGCAGAGTCAGAGCAGAGGATCGGCTCCGAACCCATCAGTAAAGAATGAATGGCGAGATAGAACAACGTCACAGCAAATGTTCACTTTCTCATTATCCAATATTTTTTTCCGGCACCCAAGAGCTACTATCAAATATGTCAAATATATATAAAACTGTATTCAAAAATATACAACTGCTCCCCTACTGTGGACTTTTCAGCCAGCTCTAGAAGCTATGCTTAAACAGCCTGATGACACCTTCAGAACAAAGCATTTGATCTTGACTAAACTAGGCATCCACCTGGCCTGGTGGAGGGAGGGTGCCAAGCTTTGGAACTTGACTGGTCATTGGGCCATCTATAAAACAAATTCTAATAGTTACTACTGCAACAGTGAACTAAACATGGTGATCTGATTTAGTTCCAGTGGCCACCATTTTTTTCTGCCAGCATTGTGAAAGTGGCCCTCTTCAGATACCACTTGTGACTGCTTGTCAGCATTCCAAGGAGGGTGAGGTTCACAGAGTATGCAGAATATCCAGACACATCTATAACCGTAATGTTAACTCCCAGGCTTGCACTGCTAAACTGCAGAGGGGTTTACAAGTGGGTATAACCAGTTTATGTACCATAGGACTGTGGTGCTTTCCATGGTCAAGAGCAAAACCAGCCTACACAGAGCTTAAGGCTTTGAAAGTCAGAATAATGGAAATATTTCCTTCAAACTAATGAACAGCTTCTCTTCTGCAGGGGCCGATGGATTACATTTTTAAGATTGTCTGTATGTGCCTCCCAAAACTTGCCTGAAGCATCTGTTAAATTCTTACTGCATGTGAAGGGGATGAAGGAGCAACCCCAGACCTGCCCTCACATAAGCCAAACATCATTCTGACGGGTGGATGGAATATAGGCCATCTTTCTCTAGGAAGAGGGAATGGGGTTCACACCAGGCCTTCAAATTCCACTGAATTTTCTGCAACATGGAGTTTTGTCACCAGCACACAGCATTGCATAATAATTCAAGAGGAACATGAAATCCCAAAAACACTTTTGTTTACCCAACACAAGCTACATAAAAATTCAATAAGCACAGAATAAAAAATAAAGATCATTTTGTCTTAATACGCATGGAATGAAAAACAATGTGTTCTTTCAACACTTGATTAAAGCTTGGATTGAAATCAGAGTTTTGTTGCAAGTTTATAATCAAGAGTTGAGAGGTTTTTTTTTGGGAGGATGCATTGGTGTTTTGTCAAAGGCCCTATGAGAGTGACGGATCTCACTAATCTCAGGGCTCTGAAGAGATCCCCGTGCTACCTTGGGATGTCCTCCAAGGAGGTCATACTTTTGGTGGTAGGAAGAGATGGTGTCCAATTTGGCCCCCACAGAAACATCAGATGCACGGGGGGGGGGGGGGGGGTCAGTTGGCTGGAAAGAGGCGATTCAGGGAAAATCCACAGTTCTGTAGGGAGCAGAGGAAGTAGAGTTTTCCCTAAACACCCTACCCAAACTGAGCCTGCAGTAGATAATGGCCCAGTTGCAGAAAGATATGCATACCCCTTTTCCTTAGGAGTGCTAACACTGGGACAAAACAATTTATGAACACACTGAGGAGTGGAGATCTCAAAAGCAAAGTTTGGAAATGAAGTGGGTCTCCTGACCTGAACTGGAAATATCATGTGCACCCTACATATTGGAATACACAGTTAAGCATCTGGGGTCCAGAATGACAATGAAACCTCTGGGCAATGATAAGGGAAGGCGGGACTGCATAGTGAGCATTCTAAGCTCTGGTACTCAGAAGAATAGGTTCAGTAGTAATGGGTGTAGAAGGAGCCTCTATAGACAGTCTCCTCTGGAGAAGGACGAATAGACTGCTTCCACTCTTCCGCTGAAAACGTTTCTGACTCCTTAAGCTTGGAAGCAGTTGAGAAGGGGGGGGGGGGTAAAGACCAACTCCAATGGATCTGCATTACAACAAAACAGAATGGTCTTCAATTCTATTCAGTAACCCAGAGATCTTGATGACTTACCAATCTGATGTTATATGCCACTACTTTGCTTTTAAGAGGGCCATTTGGTCGCCCAAGAAGACAGGGACAGGATTAGCTGAAGTGGGGCTAAGGAAGGGAACAGCATGGCCTATCAAGTTATGATTCTTTGGAGGGCTAGTTGCCAGAAAGCCTCCAGAAAATGCCCTTGTTTTTGCCCTACAATTTTAAGGCATCTTCTGCTGGCCAAACTGCCCTCTTGTACACCTGTAGAAGGCTACATTTTTGATAGGCAATACTGTATCTGAGAACAGGCTGGTGGAAAAGTTGTTAGTTTTCATATCTTTCTTCCAGGTTTTTGATGACCTCCTGAGTTGTGGGACCAAAAAGGATGTTAAGTAGTTGCCCTTTAACATCTCTGCAGGGATTACATTTTCATCTGTGTGCTCCCTCTGATAACCAGTCCAGTGGCCAGTGCAACAGATGTCATGTCAAGAGAATTATAGGAAGAGAGTCATATCCAAACTTAAAATGTGTGACACATTCTGGGTAGTATGGACCACCAGGCCTGAAGGACAGGAAAGCTGATCTATAAACTTTCATCCCATATTTATCTAGTATTCTATTACCGAGGGTCCCAGGGGCCTCAGACTAATTTGAAGCCTTTAAGATCTCTCCCTTGAGATTCATGACTATGCTCCTTTCTGTACGCTTTCTTGGGAGGCAACAGCTCTTCCACTGTAGTGAGACCAGACTGAGACTTGTGTAATAAACTACAGCTTCTATTCCAATAACCAAACATGAAGACGTGATTCTCTGCCTCTCCATTTTTTCAGTGTAGAGCCTAAACCACACACCATAAAATAGGAAAAAAGAAAAAAAAAATGACTCCCCAGTGGGAGAGTTATTCTTAACAGACTTCAGCAGTTAGAAGCAAATGGGTCACAACCAGACAGAGACCATGAAATTTCTTGCCAAAAGAAGGCATACGCTTGTCACAAAAAAAGAATATCACTTTTACCCAGTAAGAACAAGCTTGTGCCGAGATGTCTGGAGAGGTCTTGGAGTCTAAGCTGAACTGGCAGATGTCCACCTGCAGTTAATACCCATACGTAATCAATAATACTGCAACACTGATCCCTAAGAACATCTACATTTCTTTTGACCAGAAACATGCTATCAATATGAGGCTTGCTATTCCCACTCCATTTTAGAGATGCTTTTGGGACACACTGGATAAAGAGGAAAGCAGAAGACACTGATTCCAGAAGGACAGACATGGAGTAGTCTTTCACTCTCAGACCTACTTAAAAGAGAAACTGGAGCTGAATTTGTGGAGCTGATGAATATCTTATGGAAATGTCTGTCCTTGGAATGCCCTACCTCCAACAATAGTCTAAAAGACCTTTTACAGTTTCCATTTGTGCAGGCTAAGGGATCTACTCCGATCATCTAACATGGCGTTTTGTTTGTTAGGTATGTCAACTCCCTGAACAGAGGAGCCCTGTTTGCACACCTATCTGCAAAGATTAACAGTGGATGACCCCTTGCTTGACATATCACATCACCAAAATGTTCTGTCATTATTTGTAGTGTGCCTCGGTCAAACACAGACATGCAAATCTGTAAAGCATAAATTACACTCACCACCACTTTCATATTTATATGCTTGGAGGTGGCATTGCTGGACCACTTCTCCACCATTATCAGGTTCCCTGTGTATGCTTCCTACACAAAGTCACAGGTATGCGTTTTCAGGGACTGAGTGGGATACAGAGTAAATAGGAAAATTCCTGGACTGTCTCTGACATACTATGCCCACCAGAGTTGCCATTTCTGACAGGAGTCAGTACTACAATTAACGCAGTTCCCACAGCACAAGACACATAGCAACACTAATGTCTCGCCTACCAAGCCCTTAAGGCGCAACACTTGTATACCAAATTTTCTTGTCACTGCAGACTCCATAACGAGACACATGGATCAGGTTAGATAAAGAGAAAGTCACAGTCAGCTGCCTGTTAAGTGCCAGGATTCGTCAGATCACACATGCACTCAGGTCTCTCCGCAATAAAGTACAGTTTTGTACCTACCACAAATGTAGATGTTCGAGTGTACACCCTGCTGCAGTCATCACACTTGGGTTATCTTGTCGTCAGGCGGTCCCGCAGTCGGCCTGAATTCCAAAGTCCTGGTCCGGCGTTGGTTGCTGTCGCTTCTTCCCTGACGTCAGTGCGCCAGGGGTATATATAATGCATCAGACGCCATTTTCTTCAGTTTTTCTTGCCCCAGATGTCAGGTGCCCACAAAAAGGTGGTCAATAGTTAGTACCAATTTAAGAAAATTTAGCACAAACACAAAATCTCTCCAGCTATAAGCAAATACATCAGGATGGTATTGTAAAGATTTAGCCGGTTAGATCAGAGGGGATGGAGGGAGGGTAACCTGGACTGCAGCAGGGTGTACACTCTAACATCTACATTTATGGCAGGTACAAAACTGTACTATGTTCATCATGTTACCCTGCTGCAGTCATCACACTTGGGTAGAATCCCAAAGCTAAGGATGGGTGGAGGAGTCAAAGAGGGTTATAGGAGGCTAGAAGGCCCTGCAGAACTGCAGTGGCGAAGCCAGCTCTAGTCTTAGAGTAAAGTGGTAAGTGATGGTGTTTGGTAAAGGTGTGTACTGAACTCCAAGTTGCAGCTTCCAAAATCTCCTTGGTTGGAACCCCCCCTGAAGAAGGCTGTAGATGTAGCTGTTGCCCTGGCAGAGTGGGGCCTTAAGGTAGCGGGAACTGGTTTTCCATGATGGGTATAGCAAAAACGAATGCAATGTCCTACCCATTTGGAAATGGTTTGTTTTGATATAGCCTTCCCTTGCGAAGCTGTAGCATAGGATACAAAGAGCTGGTCAGATTTTCTGAAAACCTTAGTTTTATCCAAGTAGTAACGAAGTTGTCTGTGAATGTCCAAGGAATGCAGGAGTCTTTCTCCTTTGTTCTGTGGATTTGGGAAGAAGGTGGGTAAGTGGATGGTTTGATTTAAAGCCACACTGGAAACCACCTTAGGCATGAAGGAAGGATTAGTTCGTAGAGAAACTCTGTCTTGATGGAAAATGAGGGAAGGTTCCACTGCCATTAGTGCCTGCAGCTCTGAGACTCTTCTGGCTGAAGTTATTGCTAGCAGCAGGGCAGTCTTCCATGATATAAACTGTAGATCAGCAGAGAAAACTGGTTCAAAGGGAGGTAGCGTAAGTTTTTCCAGAACAAAATTGAGGTCCCATGTTGGTGTAGGTGCTCTCCTGAGGGGGCCTAATGTTTTTTGCCCGTGTGAGGAACTGCCTTAGAAGTGGATGTGAAAATAAGGGTGGCTCCGTGTTGTAGGGGCTGAAATAGCTGATGCGTGGATTTTAATGGAAGAAAAAGAAAGTCCTTTGTGCAACATCTCAGTTAAATACTGTAGAATCTGAGGCATGTGAGGCTGAAGTGTATTTTGGCCTTTAGCTTGGTTCCAGGCGCAAAACCTTTTCCATTTGTCCGAGTAAGCCTTCCTGGTGCTGGGCCTCCTAGCTTCCAGAATAACATCCATAAAAGAGGAGCTGGCTGGATGCTTAGGTGATTTGCCATGCAGCCAGATTTAAGGTTTTGAGCTGGCTGTGTAGAATCTGATTGTTTTGCTGTGTGAGCAAATAGGTTCATAGGTTCATACTAGGCTATCTGCCCGAGGGCATTTACAAGCCTAGCCCATAGTTTTGTGGCTTACGCCACCCCTTTAGTATGGGGAACTATACCCATTATTTTGCTGTGCCTCTGTTGAGCAGTGACACTGAGGTAATCCCTGGGGTATATCTGCGATCTCCCATCCATTGGTCAAGATTTTTCTTGAACAAGGCCAGCGAGGTGCTCTGCCTCACATATACCGGGATTTTATTCCACAGCATAGGGAGTCTTTGGGTGATGAATCTATCCCTCCAGCACGTCCTATTAATAGCCGTGTCGAGGTTTAAGTCTCCGCCCTTGTGGCTCTGACGGATCTAGATTTTTGAGGTGACGATATTCATCAAATCTGGGTTTGACATGGCCTTGTATGTTAGGCAAAGGTCACCTCTGAGCAAGTGGTGCGACTGAATAGAGCTGGAGTTCTTTCAGTCGGGCAGCATAGGACAGATGTTTGAGACCCTTTATCCTTTTGGTGAGGAACTTTTGTGGCCTCTCCAGCTGCTGCAAGTGTCGGGTCAGATACATTCGAATGGGGCATTGTACTCAATCATTGGTCTGATGAGTGATGAGTATAGGGAGACTATGACCTCCCTTGATCTAGATGAGAATCCCTTCATGATAAGGTGGGCAATGTAGAAGGTCTTCCTAACTACTTTAGCTACATGGGTGTCGAATGACAGACTACTATCAACCTGGGTCCCCAGGTCCCTGATAACTTCTTCTGTACTCAGTGGATTGCCACCTATTTGGTAGCTAGGGGTAACCTTGTTTTTCCCGAAGGGTATGACTATGCATTTTTGGCATTTAACTTTAGGCCATGGCTCTGGCACCAGTTATCCATTTCTGTGAGACCCTTCTGAAGGATATCTGTGTCAGATGTGTTTTCTACTATGGCTTCAGTTTGCAGTCATCTGCAAACTTTGTCAGCCATAACCCTCCTGTGTTTGCTTGTACTTGGAAAAGTAGATGCCAAACAAGAGTGGGCCCAGGACTGAGCCCTGTGGTACACCACTTGTGACAGGCTTTGAGTCTGACATGGCGCCAGCAACTCTGACCCTGTGGGTTCTGTCACTCAGCCAGTTTGCAACCCATCTTGTGATGTATGGGTTAACATTTAAGCTGATGAGTTTTTCAATGATACCCGAGTGGGGTATTGTATCAAAGGCCTTCGCCAGATCGAGGTAGGCTGTATGGACTGCCTTTCCTCATCAATGGCTTTGGTTACTGTTTCAAAAAGTCAACCAAGTTTAGAAGGCATGATCTGCCTTTGACAAAGCCAAACTGGGATGGATCCAAAGTCTGCAAATTCCCTATGTCTTTATTTATGAGGTCCATTATGATCCTCTCCATGGCTTTGCAGATAAGGCTTGGCAAGCTAATGGGCGGTAATTTCCAGGGTCGGTGGAGGCACCGCCTTTGTGAAGTGGGACCACAGTTGCAGTGCGCCACTCCTGGAATGATCCAGAGGTAAGACTATGATTAAACAGCTGTCCTAGCTGTGGGTTTAATTCCTCGTTGAGTTCGTGGAGCACACAGCCGGGACACCATCAGGTCCCATGGATGCTGTGTTTTTGCTTTGGAGAGAGCAGTTCTCACTTGGGCGTTGGAGATGTTTGGGGGCTGCAATCGCTTGGTATAGATATCTCTCCTTTGGGGAGGGGAGAAGTTTGCACTGAACCTGTCAGCCAGTATGTTGGCAATGTCTGTAGGATCAGTAATCTTCACATCATTTTGAACTAGTTCTGAGCATATCTGGGAGTTTCCTCCCAGGTTTCTAACATAGCTAAAGAAGGCCTTATGATTGTCTTTTGAGTCTTTAGCTATTTTTCTCTCAAAATTTGCTTTGGATGATTTTATGAGAGCTCTTAGTTTTTACTTATAGTGATCAAGGGTGTCTTACCTTTTAAGGATTTTGCTCTATCTTGTAGTAGCTTCCTCCTTTTGTTGTAGAGTTTGTTTATGGCTGGGGTCCACCAGAGTGGACGCTTGCCTTTGGTACAAAGAGTCTTTGTTTTGCTTGGGATTGCCTTATCCATGCAGTCCTGCAGGTGCTGGTAGAAGGCATTTGTAAGTGATTCAGCGGCTTGAGTACTGTTTTCCGTCGGCTCGGGGCCTTAAAGGAGACCACACTAGTCTTTAGAAGTGTGAAGTCGGCTTTCGAGAAGTTCTTTACTGTGGTCTTTTTATTTCAGGTGGGGTGGGATGAGGACCTCCAGCGAGATTAGTTTGTGATCTGATCTCACCAGTGAGGGGTATACTTCGGTGTTGAACATTGTGCTCCCATGTTCGTGATGATGAGATCAAGTATGTTTTCTCCTCTTGTGGGGATGGTGACTAGTTGTTCCATGGCATTTGAGTTTATGAATTCCAGGAACTTTTGGGCTAGGGTGTTTG
Organism: Protopterus annectens; assembly: GCF_019279795.1. Classification (NCBI taxonomy): domain Eukaryota; kingdom Metazoa; phylum Chordata; order Ceratodontiformes; family Protopteridae; genus Protopterus; species Protopterus annectens. The sequence goes on along the minus strand of NC_056727.1, from coordinate 981,919,419 downwards.
GGCTTGAGTAGTGTTCCCAGTCTATATTAGGGTAATTGAAGTCACCTAGTATGATGGTGTTTGGTGATACATTTATCCCTCTAGTGTTTTCAGGAAGGCCATGTGAGGTTCCTGAGTTTGTGAGGGTGGCCTGTAACATGCTACAATTTGCAGAGCAGTCTTGCCTATGGTTAATTGCACCTGGATGGTCTCCGATGCATCGTGCGTTGCCACCAGTCTTGAGGTGTGGGTGTCTTTGATGAATATGGATACCCCTCCTTTCTTGGTATTGTCCGGATTTTGGGGCGGAACGCATGATAAGAGGTAAAACCTGATAGTGCTGGGGTGCTCTCAGGAGCCTTGAACCAGGTTTCTGTCACTGCACAGACATCGATGTTCTCCATACTGAGAAGGGCCTCGAGTGCGTGCATTTTGAGATTTAGACTTCTGGCATTGAGCAGCATTACCCTTAGTTTTTTCCTTTTTGTGTTCTAGGGTGGTAGGTTTAGAATTTGAGCCTTGCCTAAAAAGGCACTATGGGGTGGCAAGAGCCTTTGCCAATATCCGGAATCCCAGGGTGACAGGTGCAAGCCGTCCCTTGCGAAGCAGCGTGGCTTGTCCAGCATGTCATCCCAGGCAGACAGACATTGGATCCCCTTTGAATGACACCAGAGTTTAAGCCAATTGTTAAAGCTGATCATCTTATCTCTGTATTGTGGCATCATTCTTGGTGAAGGTAGGATACTGCTCAAGGTCAGGGTCATACCTGCCTGGGCTACATAATCAGAGAGCTCCTCAATGTCTCTTTTCATGTAGTCCAAGGAGGTACGCCTCAGGTCGCTTACACCAGCGTGGACAATGACTGAGTCATATTTGTACCTGCTGTTGAGAGACCTGAGTGCTTGCGTTATGTGGCGGATTCTAGCGCCCGACAGGCAACTTACTGTGACCTTCTCCTTACTCAGTCTGGTGAGCGGGACGCCAGTGTGTCTGACTATGGAGTCACCAATGACTAGTGTGTCTGGCATTGTGTTTGGCCTTAAGGGCTGTGACTGTTTGACACTCTGACTGTGAGGTCTATGTGTTGCAGGTGTTGTGTTCTGAGGTGGTGGTTGTTTGGGTGTCTGCTTTGGTGGCCTCTGCTGTTTTGGTAGATTTTTGATCAGAGCCGAGTATGTCTTTGTGTGTTTATGTGTATGATTTGAGGTTGTGATGGTACTATGTGAGACTGGGTCTATAGTGTGTGTGGTAACCTTCTCCTCCTGACTGGTCTTGCCAGTCCTATGTTGAGAGAGCTCAGCCTCCAGTTTGGCCGTATAGTTGCATCTCTCGCATGTATTTGTGTTTTGTGGGAGGAGGAGAGGGTTGTTCTGTGTACATGAGGCAATTGTAACATTGCCTCAATATTCCCAGGTTCACCAGCTGAGCAGGAGAGGACACTAGCAACTGATCCCTCGACATGCTAGAAGGACTAGACAAAAACTTTAAAAGAGATTCCGGGGACGGAGTGACCGAGAAATGGGGGTTTGCCTTTTGGGGTGCTATCTATAAGAGTGCCGTATCAAGGTAATAAGTACTGTAGGAGCAAGTGCTAGGTTTAACAGATAGAGAAAAGTCTACTTGGAGTCAAGTAGAGATGATCTTTTAGGTATTAGAGAAAGTGCTAGTAACAGGGATGCTTAAAGGTAAGACTGAAAAGAATGCACTCTGCAGTGTGCACTAGAGAAGTTAGATATGAAAGTAGGTAACTTGAGTTTTACCTGTTTAAAAGTTAAGGTTTAGTGGAGAGTTACTATTTTTAAAACAGCAAGATGGACTGAAAGGGGTGGTTACTTTTGTATTTTGGTACTATGAAATACTGTAGGATGGCCAATAAATTTAAATAATTGAAGGTGGGATTTCAAAAGTGATGGTTTTGTGATTACTCACATAAGCCAGTGAAAGTAGAGAGAAATGAGATATATGGTCAGATTAACATAAGAGGCGGGCAACTAGAAAGACAGTGGTATTTAACAAGACAACTTAAATGGGTGGGAGGGAGGGGAAAAATTCTGCCTGACTCAGAACAGAGAGAGCTGTGGTCTCTTTTGAAGTTTTAATATGCTGTTAAACAGAATGCAAGCAAAACACAAGGTAAAGGAAACAAACTACAGTATTCAAAATATAGAAAGGCAATACATAAATACAAAAAATAACAGCAAACTAACCTTTCCTTCACAGCAAAGTGTAGCAGAGTCTGGATGAGCCTTTCTGGTAAAGCAAAATGGGCAATTTGTGGTAAAATCCAAGGTGGGCCCCGGGCCACATTCCTTAACAGTGGGTACCAGTGCTGGCGTGGCCAGTCTGGGGCTATGAGCATCAGTCGTGGTCTCTCCTTTCTGACTTTCAGAAGCACCTTTGTGAGAAGAGGCAATGGAGGGAAGGCATATACTGTCAGGTTTTTCCAACTGAATGAGAGTGCGTCCACTTTCCAAGCTTGACAGTGAAGTGTCCTTGTACAAAATTTTGTTAGCTGATAGTTTTGGGGGCTGGCAAACAGGTCTATGTCTGGGAGGCCCCATTTTTGAGTTATCATTGCAAATACTTGTAGATCCAGTTTCCACTCGTGGGGATCCATGATGTTTCTGCTGAGGTCGTCTGCCAATGTGTTCTTTTTTCCTGGCAGGAATTGAGCTTGTAACTGAACTTAGTAAGCCAGTGTTGTGTTCCACAAGGTCATTGCTTGCCTGCATAGAGGGTAGGAGTGTGTACCCCCTTGTTTGTTTATGTACCACATTACTGTGGTGTTGTCCGTCCTCATTGTAAGTTATCCTGGATGTAATAGGTTCTTGAAGGCTGTCAGGGCATTCTGTACAGCTAGCATCTCTTTTTGATTGATGTGCAGATTTCTTTGATCTGCAGTCCATATGCCTTGAACGCACTGTTCTGCCATGTGTGCCCCCAGGCGTAGTCCGATGCATCTGTTGTCATAGTTTGCCTGGCTGGGGGGCAAGGTGAAAGGCTGACCCTTGTTGAGGTGACATGCCTGTGACCACCATAGAAACTCTTGTTGTAGGCAGGGAATGAGAGATATCATTGTGTCCAAGCTGTGGCTGTGTTGAGACCATACGCTTTTTAGGTACCACTGTAATTTCCTCATATGCAGCTTTGCAAATGGTTTTAGTAGTATGCGAGATGCCATGAAGCCCAAGGCCTGCAGAATTTTTCTTGCAGGGAGTTGGGTCTTTGTTGCCAATGTTTTGAAATACTGAGTCAGTTGTAGTTGTTTGTCTGGCGTCAGATAAGCCTTCTGGGCCGTTGTATTCAAGTTGGCACCCAGGAATGTCATATTTTGTGAGGGTACTAGTTTTGATTTCTTTTCGTTTACTGTGTACCCCAGGCAACTTAGAAGATGTTTTACAAAAGCCAGATGTTGTAAGAGGATGTCCTTGCTTTCTGCTTGGATGAGGCAGTCGCCCTGGTATGGGTATATTTGAATTCCTCCTTGTCTGCAGTATGCAATTACTGGTGCCAGGCATTTTGTGAAGACCATGGGTGCAGTGGATAAGCCAAAGGGCAGTGCAGAGAATTGGTAATGGGTTGAACCTGCAATGAAACGGAGGTATCTTCTGCAACTTTGTCTGCTAGGGACATGCAGGTATGCCTCCTTGAGGTCCAACGTTACTAGCCATGCTTTCTTGCCCAACATGGGAAGAAGCTTCTGTAGTGTTAGCATCTTGAATTTGGGCACTTGTAAGAAAGTGTTTAGAATGGAAAGGTCCAGAATTGTTCTCCAGGCATTGTCCTTTCTGGGGACTAGAGAGAGTCTTGAGTAAAATCCTTGGCCTTGCTCCCGTGTAGGTACCAGTTGAATGGCTCTCATGTCCATGAGAGCTGTAATTTGTTTTTCTGCCTCTGCCCATTGATTTTGTGGCAAGTTTGGCATTCCTCTTTTCATTGGCAAGGTGTGGAAATGGAATCTGTATCCTCGTGAAATTATGTCTAGGACCCATTTGTCCTTTGTGACAATGTGCCAGTTGTCTGAAAAAAGTGCGAGTTTTCCTCCCAAGGGAGCTGCCAAGAGAGTGTTGCTTGGCCAGATAAGGTGCAAGTCATTGAGTTTGCCTTCTAGTAGTTTGAGGCCTGTCTTCGCCTCCCTTCTGTGTTGCAGTGCCCCATTGTTGAGGTTTGTATTGGGCTTGTGGTTGCCCTCTGCCTCTTGGACGTCTGTATTTACCCCTCTGTGGTCTGTCAGTAGCTGGAAAGGACCAATTTTTTGTTGGCCAATTTCTGCTGAAGTGAGGGGGCTGTACCTGTAAAAAATCTTTGACTGTCTGCATAGATTTTGCCTTATCCTCCATTTTCTTTAAGACCTCTTCTGCTTTAACTCCAAATAGGACATCCTGCTGTAAGGGAGCATCTAGAAGCTTTGCTTTAACATGATCAGGCAGAGTTTGTTCCTTTAACCAAGCATGCCTACGTATAACAGACCCAGTGACAGCTGCTCTGCAGGAAGCCTCTAAAGAATCAAACCCACATTGTAAAGTATGTTTGCCCACCTGTTCAGTTGCATGCAACAGATCCTGCATTTCTTTCAATTCAGACTGTTGAGGGAGTGTGCTCATTTTTTGTCTTAACTGAGACATTAGAAATTGCTGATATTTTAGCATGTGAAATTGGCAATTTAGTGCTCTCATAGCTAGAGTGGCTGAGGTGTAAACCTTTTTCCCCCACCTATCTAGTGCTCTGGAGTCCCTTTCAGAGGGTACAGGATTTTTTGCCATAGAAGCCTTAGCCCCTTTGGGACCCTGGAAGATAGTCTCTGGATCAGCAACAGGGCTTTTATAAAGGAATTTGTGGGAGTCAAGCACTCGATAATATCTGTCTGGTTTGGCTGGAGCAGGAGGCAGAGAATCTGGGTTCAAACTAGATTCTAAGTAAACATCATCCACAATGTCTAAAACTGGGGGATGACAAGAGGTCTGTGCTGGAGGAGTAAAATAAACTCACTGAGCCTTTTCTTTGAGTCAGAGTAGTCCTGACCTTCCCAGTGAAAATGTTCCCTCATAGTGTGTAAAGTTTCCCCAAAGGAGTAGTCTTCAGGAGGAGAAGCTGAGGGAATGGAATCCTCAGCATTAGAATCTTCATAAGGGGGAAAAGAGTAATCTTGGTCCTCAGAGGAGCCTGAGGAAATAGACACTTGATCAGAGGCGGTATAATCTTCCTCTTGTCTAGGCCTTTTGTTGGGTGGAGGTTGGGAACCCCTGAATAAAGAGATCAAATCTTCCGCCATTTTAAGCATCTGTTTCTTAGGCATGGGGCCTTGAACTGGAGACTGAAGTGCAGTCTTTTTTGGTTTAATAGGAGTCTTAAGCTTAGGATACGTTTTTATGGTGGTGAGCGTTGTTGGTCTGAAGACGCCTTCAGAAACCGAAGGTGCTTCTGCAGCACCATCTCTTTCTGCAGTGTCGTCGGTAGGGGCTAAACAAAATGGCTGCGTCGGCCTAGCACTCTCTGCCAAAGGCTCCGAAGCGGTCTCCGGTTCCAAATCTGCGGTAGCCAGGGGCTGCGTAGGAGCCTCACTGAAAACTGGTGAACCGGAGACCGGCACAGCCAAGGCCTCGGAATCTGGCTTTGGTTTAGGCTGCCTGTCCTTATCCTTGCGTTTTTTGTGCACGCCGGTAGTCGGTTGCTCTGACGGCATTGTGTAGTTACATTTTCTACCGAAGTAGTGTCGTGCGAAATCAAAGCGTCTTTTTATAGTACGCTTACTGAACCTAGCACAAAAACGACAACCAGTAACGTTGTGGTCTGGGCCTAGGCAAGGTATGCAGTAAGAATGAAAATCCTTATGAGGTATTTGCTTCCCACAAGAAATACAATTGTTAACTTTTTCTGACATCGGTCTGAGGCAAGAAAAATTTCCACAACGGGGTACTTAGCTTTATTGAAGACTTCGGATCTGAAATTCGACTTCGAAAATCTCAGGAGTCAGCCGACAGGCACTTGCGAACTGCTTCTGCTTCGGGCACCGTGCGGCAAAAAAGACTGGAGAAAATGGTGTCGGGGAAGAAGCGACAGCAACTGACGCCGGACCAAGACTTTGGAATTCAGGCCGACTGCGGGACCACCTGACGACAAGATAACCCAAGTGTGATGACTGCAGCAGGGTAACACGATGAATATCTGCCATACGACTCTGTCATAGCTCATGGTGGAGTGAATGACCTCACTGGACTATATGAAGAGAGACATACTTGAACTCTGAGCACGTGTTCCAGGTAAGCACATCCCTAGCTTTCAGCAGCATATTACTCTCGCCTAGAATGACTCCACAGTTTTCTTCTTCTTTTGGCTTTTCCCAGTTAGGGGTCACCACAGTGGATCACCTTGTCCGCCCATGATTGGCAGTGGAGTTTTACAGTGTCGAGTTGCCAGCCCGGCACTCAACCTTCCACGGAAGGCACACCCACACACACATGCCTAGGGCCAATTTAGTGTGTCCAGTCCAAACAAAAAATGAGAGATTTCAATAACTGATTTAATTTTGGTGTCATTCAAAGGGGATTCAGTTTCTGTCAGTCTGGGATGACATGGTCGACAAATCGCACTGCTTTGCTAGTGACAGTTTGCACCTAAAGCACCATTAGGCTTTCTGTTGCTGGCAAAGGCTCCTGCCTCCCTCATGGTGCCTTTTTAAGCAAAGTCTCAAAAACAAAATTACCGACTTGAAAATTGACACTTACAACAAAAAAAGGAGTTACTCCAATATCAGATTACTGTGGGTAAGACCCCCATTCAAGTAATAGCTAGTCACAATGTTCTGATCTCAAGGACTATAAACAGCCTGATGAGTCACCTGAGCCTGGACAGCTAGATCCCGAACCTGAAGAGCAAGTCTGCACAAGGGGTAAGACAGTGTCCCCCCCCCCTTGCTTGTTGATGTACATCATTGTAGTATCGTCTGCAAAGATTTTGAGGGGCCCTGGAATGAACAGAGAATGGAAAGCCTGAAGGGCCAAAACAGCAGCCATAATGTCTGATGCTGATATGGTCCTTCTGATTAAGGGACCAAAGGCCCACAGCTTTCAGAGGGATGAAAAAGGTCTCCATCCCACATCAGAGGTATCCAAAAACAGTTTCCAAGAGGCAACTGAGGCTGAAAAGGAAGCTCTGGGTTGAGAGACACTTGAGTCCACCATTGAAGCTCTAACTTGAGCCATGAAAGAAGAGGAATTGGAAAGTCCAAAGGATGAGAATGTTGAAGTCAGACTGAATTTAGGAATCACTACAGCTTTTCTCATATGAAGCCTAGCTCATAGGTTCATAGGTGTGTACTAGGCTAATGGCCCTGGAGCCTTTACATGCCTAACCCTGGCATCGTGCCACCCAACCTTAGTTCCCAGTGCCTCTGTCGAGGAAAGCTACTGAAGTGATCCCTGGGGTGAATTTTCTATTTCCCATCCACTCATCAAGATTTCTCTTGAAGACGGCCAGTGATGTGCTCTGCTTGACATGTATGGGAAGTCTATTCCATAGCAAGGGCAGTCTCTGGGTTATGAACCTGTCCCTCCAGCATGTTTTGTTGATTGCGGTAATGAGGATGAGGTCTCTGGAGTGTGTGGTGCAGATGGATTGGAATTTCTTTAAACGTAGCATTTCTAACAGATCTGGGTCAGACATGGCTTTATAAGTCAATCAGAGATCGCCTCTAAGAAGGCGTTATGAGACCGAGAATAGTTGGAGTTTTTTTGAGTCTGTCCATATAGGACAAATGTTTAAGGCCTAGGATCCTCTTTGTGAGGTACTTTTGCGGCCTCTCCAGTTGCTGCAGGTGTTTAGTGAGGTACATACCAAATAGAGCAATGTACTCAATGACTGGCCTAATGAGGGAAGAGTAGAGGGAGACAATGACCTCTTTCTTCCTGGATGTAAAATCCTTAGTAATAAGATGTGCCACACAGGACTTTATGACCACAGTGGCAATGTGGTGGTCAAAAGAGAGGTTGCTGTCAACCTGTGTTCCCAGATCTCTTATAACGCCTTCTGTGTTCAGTGGACTACTATCGATGTGGTAATTCATGGGAACCGGGTTTTTCACAAAGGGGATGACGCCACATTTTTGGCACTGAGCTTAAGGCCATGGTTCTGACACCAGTCGTTGGTCTCAGTGATGCCCTTCTGTAGGATGTCATCACCACTTAGGGAGTTAATAATGGCTCCCAACTTGCAACTGTCACTTCGTGTTGGCCTGGACTTCAAAGTAGATACCAAACAGAAGAGGGGACCCAGGACCAAACCCTGTGGGACTCCACTGGTGACTGGTCGGCAGTCTGACTTGGAGTCAGCTACTTTCACACTGTGGGTTCTATATGTGAGCCGGTTTGCAACCCACCTAGTGATACAGGGGTTGATGCCTAGCTTAGTGAGCTTTCCTATGATTCCTGAGTGGGGAATGGTATCAAAGGCCTTGGCCAGATCAAGGTAGGCTGTATGAACCACCTTGCCTTCATCCACAGCTCCTGTGACTGACTCGAAGTCAACCAAGTAGAGCAGGCATGATCTACCCTTCACAAAACCAAACTGTGTGGGATCCAGAGTTTGGGGATTTTCTATATCCTTGTTTATTAGGTCCATGATGATGTGTTCCATAGCTTTGCATATCAGACTCGTCAGGCTAATGGGGCAACAGTTCCCAGGGTCTGTAGTCACTCCTTTGTGGAGAGGGATGACTGTAGCAGTGTGTCATTCGGTAGGGACAAAGCCTGAGGTGAGGCTGTAGTTGAACAGGGCACACAGGTGAGATGCCAGTTCACTCTGTAGTTCATGTAGAACACAGCCAGGGATATTGTCAGGTCTCATAGAAGCTGTATTCTTGGCCTTGGACAGAGTTGTTTTAACTTGTGTAGCAGTAATACTGGGTGCCTGGCAATCTACTGGTATTGTGATTGGTCCTTGGGGGGAGTAAAGTTGGCACTGAATCTGTCGGCCGGTATACTGGCAATATCTGTTGGATTAGTATAAGAGGTACCATTGTGCAGTAGCTCAGAGCAAATCTGGGTATTGCCATGGTGATTCTTTACATAACTATAGAAGGCCTTGTGGTTGTCTAATCTGCTGCAATTCTACTGTCATAGCTAGCTTTAGAGAATTTGATGATGGATCTCAGCATTCTGTTGAGGCTGATAAGGGAGTTTCTCCAGTCTTGGGACTTCACCTTATTCCGCATCAGTTTCCTCCTTCTGTTGTAGAGTTTGTTTATGGCAGAGGACCACCAGATTGGCTTTCTTTCTTTGGAGGAGCTCATCTTGGTTCGATTGAGTATGGCGAGATCCATGCAATTGTGTATGTGTTCATACAGTGCACTGGTATATGATTCGACGGTCATGAAACTATTATCCATTTGCATGGGTATTGTAAAGTTAGCCACCTCTGGTTTTAAGGAGCCCAAAGTTAGCTTTGGAGAAGTTTTTCATGGTGGTTACCTGTGTGTGTGTGTGTGTGTGTGTGTGTGTGTGTGTGTGTGTGTGTGGGGGTGGATTTCCAAGGTGATTAGTTTGTGGTTAGATCTAACCAGGGAGGAGTTGACTATTGGTGTAAAGCAACGGTCGCCCATGCTAGTAATGACCAGGTCAAGGATGTTGCTACCTCTAGCTGGGGTACGAACGAGCTGGTCCAGGGCACTGGAATTAATGAATCCCAGGAAACGTTGGGCAAGTGTATTGTTGCAGGAGTAGTTTTCCCAGTTAATGGAGGGGTAGCTGAAGTCGCAGAGTATGAGTGTGTTAGGTTGGACCCCAACATTCTCCAGGGTGCTTAGGAATGTGGAGTGCGAGTCTTGGGACATGGTTGGGGACCTATAGCAGGCTACGATGTTAGCTTCACCTGAAGTATCTCTGATGTGTTATGTTGGGCTACCAGCTAGAGAAAGCATAGGAATGGTGGAGGCCCTGAACCCCTAGAGTCCTTAGAAACGCTCCGGAGTGATTCGTAATTGTGAAAGGACAAAGAAAGAGCTAGAGGAACTTGGCTGAGGAGAGAGAGAGGGAAGACTAATGTCAAACAGAACCTGGCTTGCTGGGAAAAGGAGGCTTCTGAGCTGTAGGAATCTGAGTAGGCTTATTAGCAGGAGGGGCCCTTCCGGTACTCTTTTTACCCTTGAGAGGAGGGTGAGACTGTCCACGTACAAAGGCACACTTGGCAGGAGAATTCCTCTGAAATTTGGAAACGGGAAACAAAAATGTTTTAATTCCTGCATAGCTTTGCCCTTCTTCTGAGCAGACTTACAAAGCTCAGCAGCTGCAGAATGACATATTTTTGTCAAAAGGAGCATCCATCACAGCTTGGCCTTATCTTCAGGCAGAGGCTGAAGGCAAAGCCAAGAATAATGCCCTAACAGAACCAAAGTCATCAGCTGTGTCGTAACTACACCTAATGGAATGACAAAGCTACTTGAGAACAGGACCCCAACAAAGAGGACTGAAGCCTTCCCCTCAGAATCTGGAAGGTTCAAAATAACTTGAAAAGCCTGAGACAGAAGGGATAAAGCATACCTGGTCATATGGGTCTGGCAACTGACAGCCCTGAAGGCCAGACCAGCATAAGTGAATACCTTTTTGCCCAATCTTTCTATGGTTCTACTGTCCTTATCAGAAGGAAGCAGTTTAGTAGACGGCAGAAGCTTGAAAGGCTTGTCAGAAGAAGCAGAAACAGATGGGTCAGCAGAGGAACACTTTCTTATAAAGAAGTTTACAAACAAGCACCTCATAAAACCTACCAGTTTTTAGGAGCAGGGGGATGGGAATCAGGAGCCTGAGAAGAAGCAAGAACAGGAGGAACAGCAGAGGCCTTAGGAGACTGGGTGCAGTCCCACTTAAAATATTCCATCATACGAGAGAGTATCCCCAAAAGAAATCTCCTCAAAAGGAGAATCTGGACTAAGAGTTATCCTCCTTGGAACCATAATCCAATGGAGAGGGAATCTGGAAGGAACAGGCCAAAGACCCTTCATCACAGTCCAACTCCTCATCAGAAGAGTCCTGTTCCCTGGGCCTCTTAAGAGGAGTAGAGGACCAATGAGGGTCAGGAACAGACTCACTGAAGGGGCTTCAAAGCTATGACAGCATTAAATAACCCCTGTGTAAAATCCTGCCATTCATATGCTGGGGATTCTTAGGAGAAGGGGGAAGTGTGTTTTGTCTTCTGCTTCTCCTTTAAAGGGATGTCTGCCCTAAACATCTTAGGAGGTTTGGACCCCTGCAGGCAAACAACGTAGTGGGAATCTCCTCCCAACAAGGACCTGTGGAACACCCCTTGGTCCATTGGATATAATCAGCCACAGTTCCCCTGAGCATCCAAAATGGACATCTGCAGAGCCTCTGAGGACATGAGAAGATGGATCAACACTGGCCTCAGAACTGGTCATGGAAGAGGAATCCGATAGAGACACAGGGCAATCCCTCCAGGTTTTCACCAGCCTCGAGACAGACGTCCAGGGAAGGAGGTATAGCAGACGAATCTGGCCTACCTTTTTTGTCTGCCTTCTTAGCAGATGACTGACCCTTGGGTTGGGACGATTCCACCATTGTATCCTGCGCCAACATTTTAAGATGCTGGTTTTCCAGGTAGATAAGGAGGAGAGACTAAGGAGAGTTTTAGGTACAAACACCTGACAAACAGGGCACACACTGTATGGTCATAACAAGCAAGGAAAACAAACACTGCTTGTGATGGTCCTTATGGGGAATCTGTCTCCCACACTGGCATTTTTCCTTTCTAGACATGTAACCATACAACCAAACTAAAAGGTAGTAATAAAAAGCAAAACCCCAGTTAGGCACTTATCTGAAGCAGCTTGGTAACCAGCAGACAGTGTGTGCAGTCCGGTGACTGAAGATGGTGTTCAGACCAGCAGCAAAATTGTTCCGAGGAAGGTAACATCTGTACGTCACATTTATAACCCTATGCTAGCAGCATATGTATGATGTACAATGTTCTTATTACAACCTAAGGCTTTGGTATATTAGCCAAACGTCAGGCTACTCTTGGCAGGGGATCCTTAGTGTAATGAACACTGCAACAGTGATATAGGGGGACATAATTAAGTAAATGGCTTTCTTCTGGTGAAGTTGTATTTTATATGCCAAAGACATTCCACAGATGTAACGGCAATCTAAAATTTCCCAAAGATATGCATTCCCAGAGTGTCAGGAGGAGCTTCAACTCCCTGTAAAGGTTGCACTGAATTAAGATGAATCCATGAGAAATTTTAATTCTTGCCTCTTAGAACATACCTATAAGGACCTATCATAGAACAGCTACATTTTCTTAGTCTGCAGTTCTACACATGGACATATTTCCTGCTGGGTAGTCTCCATTTGGATTATACTGTTAATGACTAAAGAAATATTTTTTTCCATTTTCAAGTTTAACTATCTACATTCAGTGAGGATCCCAAAGCCAGTGAATGTTTCTCCATGTGCTTAATGACTTCTCTAGCTATTCCAAATAGCAATATATTTAACATAAAGCCTTACCCAACATTAGTCCCCAACCACTATATGTTCACAGGTAGTTACTAAGCATGCAGTCCTGGGGAGCCATTGAACAGCCTAATTTCCCAATGGCACAAAAACATTAAATGACTTGCTCAATCACACAGAAGGCAAATAAAGGCTGAGGGAATCGAAACCTAAACTACAGGCAGCAACCTTGTTAACAGGCTTACAGCTTTAACCATCTGTGACAACTGCCAGAAAAATGCCACGTTGTCCTGGAATTAAACCTTAGCTTCCCCATGTTGCAGTCAAGAATTCTACCACTGCACATTTATTCCTCTAAAATTCCTGTTTTGGAAACATCACCAATTGCAAAACAGAGAGAAAAGAATGCATCCACATCTAGAATCATTATCTATGGAGTGTTATACAACAAGCTTTGCTTTGTGGTAATGGAATCACAGTAATATAATACACCTGTCATCTCAGATAAGCCAAGTCCACGCAAGACAAGTAATCATGGAAAAGCTGATTTTTCAAATGCTTTTTCTATACAAAACAGTGACTGTGAAGGAAGACGGTAGCTATCTCACAAACTGCCTTACATGGTATACATTTGACATGAAAACCTAAAGACAGGATCTCACCAATAGTTCGGGTGGGCCATCTTCTGCATCCTCAGGAGACTGCTCCTCTCCAATTTTGCTGTTAAAATATAATCACAATAAGACAGTAGCTCTTCATTTGTTATTTCCTTATCACTCCAGTATAGTCATAACACATCAGTTTCCATCTATAACCATACAAATGTCCCATATACTCTTGGGGTGCCTCCTGCATTTGTTTAAGACCATTTTACTTTAAAAACATCAAATTACAAAGGTAACTGATGAAATGATGAAAAAAATGACACCAATGAAACTCTGCAATATGTCAAACCTTATTTTACACAAGAAATTGTCTAAACTGAGAAACCCCTAAGGGATGAAGGTGGATTTCATATACAGCTACTGCATTTCATGTGCACTTAGTCATTCAAGTTATTCAATCATTTCCTTTCATGCTTTTCATTTGAAGGACAATACAACAGGCTTACACTTCTGTACATGTCTGTATTCACTTCACGCAGCAGCTGGCCACATCCAAAAGATGATCACAGTTACAGGCATATATGCCATACACTTCAGACTGAGTTGAACAGATGAGAATGTGGTAAATACCATACCAAGCAAAAGGCAACCATTGGTGAAAAATGTCAACACTTTCTTCACAAACCTGAAAACACAAAGCAATGGAGGAAGAACATAGAATGATTGATTACTTCCCGACAAGCAATTTCCCAAAGCCTACAGCTTTAAACAATCTTATGTTACTTATTAGTAAAGTCAAGGACTTGTCTCCTCCCTAACAGGTCATGACTTCACAATGTGAGGGACAGAGATCGGACAATGACCCTTTACCCTCCCACAAAACTGCATATTAGTTGTCACCCTCACATTGGTGAATCTAAATTCTAGTTGTCTGGAGGACTGGTCAGTCATTCACAGATGACAAACTTCACAGAAATCAATATTCTTTTTTACTGACACTGCCAAATTTGAGATTCAGACCAAAATGTGAAGGAATCACTCTATATACATCATATGCTAGACAGCAATTCTCTAGTAAAACTTTAGTGAAGTCAAAAAATGCTGTATGTAAATGGAATAAACTGTTTTACTTGTTTTAGAGCACAGATTCATTTTACTGCATTTTTAACTGCAAAAGGCAATCTGGGATTTAGGATAGAGATGGAGGGAAATATTAAAGCAGTGTTTGACAACTTCAGATTTAGAATAGTTGGGAGTTGCCAGATAAGGGTCGCATTGCTTCAGAAATATACCCTACATTCAAAAGCGGTTGATCAAAACTGCTCATGGTGTACAAACACTAAAAACGTAAACTACTTCACCTTGTTGTCTCATGCTTACTATTAAGAATGCAGTTTATCAATTTACAATGCACATATGTATGTACAACAAAGTCCACCTCATGCATACACTTTACCCTCACTGCCTGTTGACCATCATCAACCTCTTGGTCAAATGGTCCATTGATCACTCATCACCATGGCGAAGTAACTGTTTGAAATGTCAGGACTCAATGTCCAAAAATGTGGAGAATGAATGACCAAAAATCTGGACTTGCATAGGTCTGGGATTGCAATTTCTCAGAATACTCCTTTTCCCATGAGATATGGCAAATTGTGTGCGTGCGCGCGTGTGGGCGTGTAAATATACTGCATATGTCGGGGGAGGGGGTGCAGTGGAGCTTGCATCCCTGCAATAATCAATCAGTTTTACAGCAGATGAGCAATACTCTCTCTCCCTGGAACTGTGTGTGTGTTCTGAGACTCTGCACCCTGCGCATCCGCATCCAAGGTATGTACAATCCTTTCCCCCTTTTGGACAGCCATTCGGAGTGGTTTGAGCATATTCTGTTCAAACTCTACTATTCTCTGCAGATGCTCTGCTTGCAGAGCTAAAGGGGAAATGCAATGAGCTATTTGTACTGATCATGTCTTACTTTTACAAGGGATACTGCCAGGAATTAGTCTCCCTTCTCTAAAGCAAGGGAGATGATTTTCTTGGTCTCCACTGGAAAAAAAAATTCACACTTCCCTGTGTGTGCTATGAACACTCCTTTCCCTTCTTCTCTACATTCCAAAGAGAAGTGAACAGGCCACATCTCCTTCAATCCTCTCTCTCTCAGCCCAGCTCTACCAGTGCCATGGCCAGTAGTCAAACCCTGGTCACTTGTGTCACAGTAAGAGCTTCATTTCTATGCATCACAGAACCAGGCATGTGTACTACAAAAAGCTGAATTCAGCAACATATCTGTACATACACACATAGTATTGACTGTATAAGCTGCTCCACACACAGAAAATGCTCATTCTTCAACTAGCAAAGCTATTTCTGCATAATTTCCTCCAATCAAAATTGTCTTATCTTCTGTTTATATTTAAACCACACTGGCTCAGGTCATGTCTGAAGGGGTTCTCGCGCTTGTCTAGTCAGGAGAAAACAGAGGAGTCTTTGTGGTTTCTGTTCAAGCAGCTTTATGTACAAACTTATAAACAAACTAGCTATTATACTCATACATGCTCTCTCTGGCTGCACTCTCAAAATGGCACCGAAGCTAGTACATGCTTCCTATTTATATGCACATTCAGTCCTTGAAACGCTTCTTAAAGACACAGCACACACACTGTTCTACATCCTCCCTCCGAGAAATAAGTCATGAAATGTTGATGACATTAACTGACATGCAATCAATACAAAATTCTTTGTCATGCAATTATACAAAACTAAATACGCAAACAATTATGTCCAGGTTGCTGTGTATTTCACACTAGGTCTGGAAATATGACCAACACGTCTGACATAAAAATTAAAATTATGTCTAGCAACTGGAACCGTCTATGCTGAATGTTGAACTTTAGGGACATAAGGAACACCAGGAATGGAAGTACACGTTAAGACATGTTCTGCAACAGGAACATTCTCTGGATTCCTCTGAGATCTAGAGTCTATCACAGGAAAGTACAGTTGTGTACACTTACCATAAATGCAGATGTTAAGAGTGTATTCACTGATTGCAGTCATTACATTTGGGTTATCTGCTTGCAGGTAGCCCTCAGTCGGCCTGATTAACAAAGTCTTGGGTCCTGCGCCGGTTGTTGTCCCTTCTTCCATGACGTCAGGGGTATAAAACATGCAGCCGACACCATTACATCAGTTTTTCTTGCCCCAGATGTCAGGTGCCCCCTAATGGGAAGCAATTAAATATGAAAGCACAAAGATGCATCTCAAACAAAAATAGCAAATACACCAAAAAGGCTTTTAAGCATAGAAAAGGAAAGTAGAGGTATAGCCAGAAGAACTTAGGGGGCTGGAGGGAGGGTAACCAGGACTGCAACAGTGAATACACTCAAACATGTACATTTATGGTAAGTGTACACAACTGTACTATATTCTTCATGTTTCACTGTTGCAGTCATTACATTTGGGTAGATTCCCAAAGCTACGGTTGGGAGGAGGAATTTAGATAGCATTAGGGACAGCTATAAGGCCCAGCAAGACTGCAGTGGCAAAGCCAGCTCTGGGTTTAGGGAAAATTGGAAAATGATGCTTGGTGAAAGTATGTACAGAACTCCAGGTAGCAGCTTCTAGGATGTCCCTGGTAAGGATGCCTCTGAGAAAGGCTGTAGAGG
The DNA here is from genome assembly GCF_019279795.1 of Protopterus annectens. Lineage (NCBI taxonomy): Eukaryota > Metazoa > Chordata > Ceratodontiformes > Protopteridae > Protopterus > Protopterus annectens. Next base: position 981,902,709 of record NC_056727.1, on the reverse strand, counting down.
TAGATGCAGCCCTGGTGGAGTGAGGTCTGATCCCCTGGGGGGTAGGTTTTTCATGGTGCTTATAGCAGAAATGAACGCAATGGCTTATCTATTTAGAAATGGTTTGCTTTGAAACAGCCTTCCCCTCTGCCCCTGCAGCAAATGCCACCAGCAATTGTTCAGATTTCCTTTGAGGTTTAGTCCTGTCCAGGTAGAATCTAAGTTGTCTGTGCACATCTAAGGAATGCAGTATCCATTCCCCTTTATTCCATGGATTGAGAAAGAAGGTTGGCAAATGAATGGACTGATTAAGAGCCACACTGGATACCACCTTAGGCATGAAGGATGGATTGGTTCTGAGGGACATCCTGTCCGCATGAAAGATGATGAAAGGCTCCAATGCCACAAGGGCCTGTAATTCAGACACCCTTCTAGCTGAAGTGATTGCTAAAAGGAAAGCGGTTTTCCAAGAAAGAAATTTTAAGTATGCAGTAGCAGCTGGCTCGAAAGGAGGTAGAGTGAGTTTCTCCAAGACCAAGTTAAGGTCCCAGGCTGGAGTTGGAGCTCTCCTGGGTGGTCTCAACTTTTTGGCCTCTCTGAGGAACTGCTTGAGCAGTGGATGAGAGAAGAGGGGAGGTTCTGTGTTATAACGAGCTGAAATGGCTGCGGCTTGGATTTTTATGGAGAAAAGAGATAGTGAAGCATCTCAGTTAAGTATTGTAAAATCGGAGGTAAATTGGGCGCTGCTGTGCTCATCCCTTGAGATTGGTTCCAGGCACAGAATCTTTTCCATTTTTCAGCATAAGATGTTTTAGTACTAGGCCTTCTTGCCTCTAAAATGATATCCCATCACAGGTTTGCTGAGGGATAGTAAAGGAGAGATTAAGTAATTAGCCAGGCTGCAAGGTTCAGTGTTAGAAGCGGAGGGTGCAGAATCTGGTTCTCCTGCTGAGACAGCAGGGAGGGAGTCTGAGGCAGGTGCCATGGAGGTAACAGTGACACACTGCGCAGAAGGGAGTACTAGTGTTGGCGCGGCCAGTCTGGAGCAATCAAAATCATCCTTGGTTTGTCCTGTTTGATTTTTAGTAGTACTTTGGAGAGCAGAGGCAGAGGGGGGAAGGCATAGACTGATATGTTTTTCCAGCTGAACCACAGAGCATCCACTTTCCAGGCTTGTTTGTGGGGAGTCCTTGTGCACAATTTGTTCAACTGGAAGTTCTGGGGAGAGGCAAACAGGTCTATATCTGGGCTCCCCCATTTGCTTGTCAACATGTTGAAAAATAGAAGTTATGTCTTACCATAACGTTCCATGTTAGTTGCCGCCTTCTTGCTGGATGGGTTCGGAGCCGACCTCGGCTCCGACTCGGCCACTCTAAAAGCTCGAGAGTTGGTTCCACCGGCTCGAGGCTCCCCTTATATCCCACAATGCTAGGCGAGAGTTACCTCAGATCTCGTTTGTAAGCTAACCCCAGCTTATAATAGTAACAGAATAACTCTAAACAGAGTCCACCTCTAACAACAGGAAGAAAGAAGGGTGACCTATATCCTGATCCAGGAAATATGCACAACAGCATATGCCTAAGAAAGAGGTGGTAGAAAGAGAGGTCACGATCACAACTCCTCTAGGTCCGTCCAGGCCAGGGGAAGGAGGGTGGCGAAGAAGAAGGCGAGAAGAAGACAACTAACATGGAACGTTATGGTAAGACATAACTTCTATATGTTAAGTTGTCTATCTCGCCTTCATTCTTGCTGGATGGGACCAAGCCCCTAGCACCTTGTCCCGGTGGCCTAACGGAACAGACTCCTGAGAACAGTGGAACCAAAATTAGCTCTATGCCTAGAAGCTAAATCCAACTTATAATGAGAAATAAAAGTGTGAGGAGTAGCCCAAGTAGCCGCTGCACAAATGGTGTCAATAGGCAGTCTGTCTTGGAAGGCTAAAGAAGTAGCTAAAGCTCTGGTGGAATGGGCTTTAGGTTTATTAGGCAATTTTTGTTGTCTAATTTCATATACCAGGGAAATCAAAGATGTTAGCCATCTGGATAATGATACCTTTGTAACTGAAAGTCCCTTTCTGCTTTCCGCATAGGAGACAAACAGCTGATCAGATTTTCTGAATTGTTTTGTTCTATCTAAGTAGTACCTCAATTGACGATGAACATCCAGGCAGTGTAATTTTTGTTCAGACCTATTGGAATACTCTGGAAAAAGGACAGGGAGGTCAATGCTTTGGTTTAGATTTGATGTCGAGACCACCTTAGGCAAAAAGGACGGGTTAGTTCGTAAGGATACTCTGTCCTTATGAAACAACAGATAAGGAGGACGACAACTGAGTGCTTGAAGCTCTGAAACTCTTCTAGCTGATGTAATAGCTACCAGAAAAAGAGTTTTCCATGATAACAATTTTAAGGAACAGGAAGCTGCAGGTTCGAAGGGGAAGAATCAAAGATCTAAGTACTAAATTTAGGTCCCTAGGACAAGGAGGATTTCTTATAGGACGTCTGAGAAGAAAACTCCTTTCAAAAAGGCTTTGCAGAGTTTGTGGGACATTAGGGCAGATTCAGAAATACCCACATGAAAATTAGAAATAGCTGCCAATTGAACTTTAAGTGTAGAGGGAGATGAACCTGCATGGAAGAGTTGAGCTAGAAAATCAAGGACTAGTTGGATGGAAGCGGTGAAAGGATCTATGTCCTTTCCTTGAGCCCAAAATGAAAAGCGTTTCCACTTACTCAAATAAATCTTTCGAGAGGAAGATTTATGGGAAGCTATCAATATATCTCTAACAGAGTGAGACAATTGAGGAAGCCTGGCTAAGGTTGGAACTGGAGGAACCAAGCAGTGAGGTTCAGAGAGGGGAGGGAGCGATGAAACTGACCCGACTGATGGATCAAAAGATCTGGAACTAGGTCCAGATTCCACGGTCACTCCAAGAGAAAACGATGTAGAAAGGGGAACCACACTTGTCGAGGCCAGTAAGGAGCAATGAGGATCAATGAGGCCTTCTGAGCGATAGCTTTCTGTATTACTTGAGAGATAAGTGGGAAAGGAGGAAATGCATACAGAAGTCCCCGGGGCCAAACTTGGACTAGAGCGTCTCTGCTGGGTTGGCCTGGTAAAGGGAATAGAGTGAAATACTCTCTGCACTTGCTGTTTTGGGGAGTAGCAAAAAGATCGCAGCAAGGCTGACCCCACTTGAGAAAAATTTCTCTCACTACAGAGTCTTTCAGAGACCACTCGTGAGGCATGAGTATAGCTCTGCTCAACTTGTCCGCAATATGATTGGACTTCCCGGGGATGTGCGTTGCTATCAGAAACCGCTGAGAAGAAATCGCCCATTGCCACAGTCTGAGTGCTTCTCGACAAAGGGGGTATGATCTGGTTCCGCCTTGTTTGTTGATGTACCACACTACAGACATATTGTCTGTCTGGATTGCAATTGTTCCCAAGGGAAGAGCGTCTTGAAGGGCTTGCAACGCTAAAAGCACTGCTCTCATCTCCAGAACATTTATGTGCAAGTGGCATTCGTTTGGTTGCCATGTGCCCTGGACTGTCCTGCCCTGATAATGCCCCCCCCACCCGATCAGGGAGGCATCCGTTGTCAGAGTAGCAACCGGAGGAGGTGGAACAAAGGGTCTTCCCGACAGGAGCTGGGGGGAAGACATCCACCACATGAGATGCTTTTGCACGCTTGCGTGATCACAATGGTGTGAGACATTGGAAGTTCCTGGTATGACCATTGAGTAAAAGCATCCACTGAAGGATCCGCATGTGGTATCTGGCTAATGGAAGCAGAGGTATGGCGCTGCCATAATTCCCAACACCTTTAGGACTAACCTGGCTTTGATTCTGTTGTTGTTGAGAAGGAGTGATACCAATTTGTGAATGTCTGATATTCTCTGGTGTGTTAGCCTTGCAGACATGTTTATTGTATCTAGATTTGCCTATGTAGGTAATAGTACGACAAGGCGACAAAACAGACTTTTCGCAATTTATTGAAATTCCCAGCTTTTGACAAACGCGAAAAGTGTAATCTCTGGCCATCAGAAGGAGATGCTTGGTGGGAGCTGTGAGGAGCCAGTCGTCCAAATATGGAAACACCTGGAATCCTTGTCGTCTCAGGTGAGAAGCTACCACTGCCATGCATTTGGTAAACACCGGGGCAGTGGTGAGACCAAAGGGCAGGGCCCTGAACTGAAAATGACTGGTTCCCAGCCTGAAGCGGAGGAATCTTCTGGAGCGCCTGTTCATTTTATGTGGTAGTACGCATCCCGAAGGTCTATAGAGCACATCCAGTTTCCTTCCCAAAAGGGGAAGGATGGATTGCAGCGTGACCATCCGAAATCTTGTTTTCTTGACTGATTTGTTCAAGACACTGAGATCCAAAATTGGTCTCCAGTCCCCTGTTTTCTTTGGAACTAAAAAGAACCTTGAGTAGATTCCGGATCCTTGTTGGTCTGCTGGCACTGGCTGAATTGCTCTTTTTGTAAGCAGTTTTGAAATTTCCAAAGCTGCTAGATCCCTTTGAGCGGGTGGAACATCTGGAAGGGATTTTTTGACTGATTTGGAAAGCGAAGAAAGGGGATAGAATAGCCTTCGGAAATGATGGACTGTACCCATTTGTCTTGAGTCAGGGTTTGCCAGGCTTCTGGGTACAGTGACAATCTTCCCCCGACTGCCTCCGAAGATGGGCAGTCGGGCAACACCTCAGGGATGCTGAAAGGGCTTGTCAGGGAAGGCTTCCCGATTGCCCTGGTTCTGCGGACCCCCCCTGCCCCTAGGGCGACGTCTACCATTGTTATTCCCACCTCTGCCTCTGGTAGGAAAACGACTCTGTGTGTCAGGCGAAGTCCCTTGAGATTGTTTACGGAACCACATCTTTCCACCCTTCTGGCCTTTGGGGTAAGGCCTGGAAGGAGTTGAAAAACGGACTCCGACGGCAGAAAGGGTCTTGCCATCAGTCTCGCACCTAGTCAGGGTCTCTTTCACCTGAGGACCAAAGAGAGATGATCCATCAAAAGGGGAGTTCGTGAAAGACGTCTTGAAAGGGTCCGCAAAATTGCATAGCCGCATCCAGGCGTGCCTACGTAAGGCCACACCTGTCCCTGCGGCTCTGCTCGCTCCATCAGCCGCGTAAGAAAGGAGGCGCATGGAGGAGTTGGATATGGAATTAAGGGTAGCCAGCTGCGTGTTCATCTTGTCTTGAAAACCCGCAGCTGTAGGATCCTTTAACATTTCACTCGCTTCCTTGATCAAGTCCCTTTGAAGCCGAGTAAAATGGCACAGGTAGTTCAGCGAACGCATGGTAAATGTCGCTGAGGAGAACATCCGCTTCCCGTACCTATCCATGGACCTAGATTCCTTGTTAGGTGGATGGACAGGTACTGAAGGATCAGCTAGTTCCTTCTTTGTGGCAGCAGCTACCACCATAGCATCCACAGAAACTCCTTTTGTTAAAAATTGTTTATCTGCTGGAGCTGTTATGAACTTAGAGGGTCTCCTGGGAGTGGGGTCCACTGAATCAGGAGCCGTCCATGCCTTCTTAGCAACCACCTGCATGAGGGGGTCGAAAGGGGGGGGACACCCAGGAGGTGGAAGGACGAGAGCCAACGCCTCAAGATACACAGATTCGTCCTCCAAGGGTTGAGGTCTGGCCAATTTCCGCACTGTTTCAGGATCTCCAGAATGTCTGCAAATGAGACATCTTCAGAAGGGGAACGGGGGGAACCCTCAGAATCATCCAAATCTGTGTCTGAAGTGATGGACTCAGGTGAGTCAATGTGTTTCCTCTTACACTTCCTCTTCCGAGGGGGCTCTTCTGCCAAATCAGGAGAGGCCTCGAAGAGGATGAAATCCCCACAGGGGCTCCTGAGGAGCTGGCTCTCTGCGGTCCGGGATGAGGGAGTGAGTCGACTTAGCCTGAGGCACCATAGAGGGAGGGGCGGACGGAGCCGACTGTGGAGTAGAGCCAAGCTCTAACACACTCCGCATGACCTCGAATGCACCCCTGTCAGGCAGAGCCAGAGGTCCCCGCCCGAAGCTAAGAACCCCCTCGGCACCGACAGTGATGGCTCCGAGGCGATGTCGAGCCGAACTCACCAGCGCCGAAGCTCCGAGAGGGAGAGGGGGGTCGGACAAGGGTCCGATGCCACTCACCCCCTCGGAGCCGACGAGGGAAGTCCGGCGCCGAGATTCTTCCAAAGAAGAAAAGGAGCCGACGACGGAGCCGAAGACAATTGTATCGGCTCCGACGTAATCAAAGTCTCGGTTCCGACACGACCCGGCTCCGAACTCAAGAGAGTCGAAGGAGGAATAAGTTGATGGACCGGGGCAGGCATCGACTGATGAGTCAGGCTCTGAAGCATCTGGGCCAGTGCCTCGGACTTAAGTAGTCGACTCACTACCCTCTGAAGGTCATGATCCGACAGCCTCGATGACCTAGAGGAGTGAGACCTTTGGCTCCGTTCAGACAGCAGGGGAGATCCTGGAGCCGAATGAACGGAGCCAAGAGATGGTGACCTGGACCTCTTCCTAGTTGTCGGCTCTGAAGGTCTGGTCCGAGCCGACACGGGAACTTCTATAACCTCGGCTCCGGCCGGAGCCGAGGGAGCCACAGAAACTGTGGACTGAGACTTATCGGCTCCAGCCGGAGCCGATGAAGGCAAAGGTTGAGAAACCTTAGGTCTCGGCTCAGATACCGGAGCCGAAGACCTAGATGCCTTAGAGGGCTTCCCTGTAGAAACAGACAGGGAATCCTCTGGCTTGAGTAAGCCTCTAAGAATTAATTTATTCTTTCTTTCCTGCAGGACCCTGGGGCTGAAGCCATGGCACACAGCACAGGAGTCCTGCAGGTGCAAAGGCCCCAGACAATAGACACAAGAAGTGTGAGCGTCTGTCAGAGACATTTTCTGACAGCACGCATCACACTTCTTGAATCCGGAGACCTTTGCTTCTTTTGACATTTTGACTGAACAGGTGTACACAAACACGCACACAAACACACTAGTTATACCCTGTCAGTTAATACCACAAAATATAGTAATACTAGTAATTTAAACTACCATAAACACACACTCCACTAGGGAAGGAAAGGCCTATAGGCCCAAGGGAAGAACCAAAGGTTCTTGTGGAAAAGGAACGGAAATTTTTTTGGGTAGGGAATAAAAGTTTTCTAACGTACACTAACTAAGAAAAAGTATTAAATTAAAGGGGTTTTTAAAGTCTAATTTTCACAAGAAAATAGTACTCACCAGGAACCGGTAGAAAAACCAACCTCGAAGCTGTAGCGGCAAACGAGATCTGAGGTAACTCTCGCCTAGCATTGTGGGATATAAGGGGAGCCTCGAGCCGGTGGAACCAACTCTCGAGCTTTTAGAGTGGCCGAGTCGGAGCCGAGGTCGGCTCCGAACCCATCCAGCAAGAATGAAGGCGAGATAGACAACTTAACATTCCTTATTTCCAGTTTCCACTCGTGGGCCCATGAGGTTTCTGCTTAGTCCGTCTGCCAGTGTATTTAGTTTTCCTGGCATGAATTGAGCTTGTAGGTGCACTTGGTAGCTCAAGGCTGTGTTCCACAATGCCATGGCTAGTCTGCAGAGGGGGTAAGAATGTGTACCCCCTGCTTGTGTATATACCACATAACAGTGGTGTTGTCCGTCTTTACCATTAGTTGTCCTGGAAGAATGTGGTCCTAGAAGGCTGTCAGAGCATTCTGTACAGCTAACATTTCTTTTTGATTGATATGCAGGTGCATTTGACTTGGGTTCCATTTGCCCTGAATGCACTTCCCTGCCAGGTGAGCCCCCCATGCACAGTCTGATGCATCTGTTGTTAGGGTTTGGGTGGCAGGGGGTGGTGTAAAAGGTAGTCCCTTGTTTTGGTGGCAGGCCTCTGCCCACCAAAGGAACTCTAGGCGTAGGCAAGGTATGATAGGAATCATTGTTTCTAGGTCCTGAGAATGTTGACACCATAGGATTTTTAGATATCACTGTAGTTTCCTCATACGCAGTCTTGCATATGGAATTAGAAGAATGCAGGAGGCCTGCAGTATTTGTCTTGCAGACAGCAGGGTTTTTGTGGCCACTTGTTTGAAGTAGGTTGTCAAATGAATTGTTTCTCTGGCGTGAGGTAAGCCATCTGGGAAGTTGTATTCAAGCTTGCTCCCAGGAATATAATTTGTTGGCAGGGTACCAGTTGTGATTTCTTTTCATTTATGGTGTACCCCAGACAAGTTACAACCCTTTGTAAAAATGCCAGATGATTCAAAAGTATGTCCTGGCTTTCTGCCTGAATTAGACAATCGTCCAGGTATGGGTATATCTGAATATTTCTTTGCCTGCAAAATGCAATAACTGGAGCTATGCACTTTGTGAATACCCTGGGTGCAGTAGATAAGCCAAAGGGCAGTGCAGAGAACTGATAGTGCGTGTAGCCTGCTTTGAAGAGTAGGCATCTTCTGCAAGATTCCCCGATTGGGATGTGCAGGTATGCTTCTTTTAAATCTAGTGCTGACAACCAGGCATCTTTGCCTAGCATAGGAAGTAACTGGAGAAGAGTCAGCATCTTGAATTTCTGAATCTCCAAAAAGGTGTTTAGAGTACACAGGTCCAGGATAGGACACCATGAATTGTCTTTTCTAGGTACCAGGAAAAAACTCTGGAGTAGAAACCTTGTCCCTTTTCCTTTTCTGGTACCAGCTGAATAGCCCAAGTACTTGTTTTTGGGCCTCTGCCCACTGATTTATGGGTAGGTCCGGCCACCCGCTTGGTGTTGGCAACGAGTGGAAGTGAAATCTGTATCTCTGGGACACTATTTAAAACCCATTTGCCCTGGGTAATTAGTTCCCAATTCTTTGCATGAAGAGCAATCTTTCTCCCCAAAGGGGCAGTCAGTTGACAAGTGCTTGGAAATTTTAAAAGGAAGTCATTGAAACAGTTTACCATAAAGGGGTGTCTTGTTATTCCCAGATTTGGAAGTAGAGGCCTCCCACTGCTTAGTTCTGTGTGTCCCCTGGGACTGAAACATGGGGTTTTTGCTGCGTCTGGGTTTGGCTTGAGAAGACCCGGAAGGGGCTGGAAAGGACCAATTCTTACAGGGCCAGTGACTACTAAATGTAGGAGGCCGAACTTGTAAAAAATTTTTAACAGTTTGCATAGATTTAGCTTTATCCTCCATCTTTTTAAGAACTTCCTCAGCCTTGTTGCCAAACAGGCGGTCCTGATTTAAAGGAGCATCCAACAATTTAGCTTCAACATGATCAGGCAAAGATTGCCCTTAAGCCAAGCATGCCTTCTGACCCAGTAACAGCAGCCCTGCAAGAGGCCTCTAATGAATCAAAACCACATTGCAAAGTATGTTTTCCAACTTGTTCAGCAGAATGCATTAAATCCTTTTCCAACTTGCTCAGCAGAATGCATTAAATCCTGTAATTCTTTATTTTCCACACAGTCAGGAATCTACATAATTTTCTGTTTAAGCAGTCCAATAACATGTTGCTGATACTTTAACATATGAAACTGGCAGTTTAAAGTCCTAATGGCCAAGGTTGCAGAAGTGTAAACCTTCTTACCCCATCTATCCAGTGCCCTGGAGTCTCTATCAGAAGGGGTAGGATTTTTAGCAGTAGAAGCCTTAATGCCCTTGGGCCCCTGTGAAATAGTCTGTGGATCTGCAATAGGATTTTAAAAGGGAACTTGTGGGACTCAGGGACCCTGTAGTATCTGTCAAGTTTTCTGGGAGCAGGACGCAGGGAATCAGGGGCCAAACTAGATTCCGAAAAAGCATCAACAATGTCTAGTACAGGAGGAATAGCTAAAGACCAATGCTGAGGTAAGAGAAGGAAATCCCTAAGCCTCTTTTTTGAATCAGAAAAATCCTGGCTTTCCCAGTGGAAATGCTCCCTTAGAGTGTGTAAGGTTTCCCCAAAAGAAAAATCCTCAGGAGGGAATGGAGTCCTCTGCATCAGAATCTTCATAAGTAGATAAGGGCAAATCCAGATCAGAAGAATCAGAAAAAAACAGAATCCTGATCAGAAGATTCATAATCAACTTCAGTCCTAGGCCTCTTAGAAGGGGGGGGGGGGGTTGGCTACCCCTGATAAGAGTTATTAGATCTTCAGCCATTCGTATTTGTTTTTTTAGACAGAGGCCTGAGCATGTGGCCTGGGCGGCATCTTTTTTAGGCATGGATCGAGATTTAAGCCTAAGTAAAGGAGGCGTTGATTTAATATGCAAGTCCGTAGGCCTGAATACACCCTCAGAAGCCGGTGCCTGCACAGTGGCTCCGGACCCATCCAAGATAGAGACCTATGCAGGTTCCATAGTTGAAGCATCTCACGGCACACCAGACTCCAAATGGGTCTTAGTAGAGGCCCGTGAATCAGAAGTAGTGGGTATCAGGGGCTGCAAAAGCGCCTCACTGAGTACCAGCAAACTGGCGACTGGCTTAGGAGAAGCATTTTCGGCAGTTTTGGACCTCGGCGGCCTGTCTCTGTCTTTATCTTTGCGTTTTTTCGGAATCCCGGTAGTCTGATGGCTAACCGACATTTCTAGATAATTAAACAGAGAACAAAAACATTTAGAGTCGAAAATATACAGACGACGGATAGTGCGCTGATTAAATAAAGCACAAAACCGACAGCAAGGTACCTCATGGTCAGGGCCTAGGCAAGGAATACAGTACGAATGAAAACCTTTATGAGGTATTTACTTTCCACAAGTAATGCAATTAACTTTTACTGACAGTGGAAAGGAGCAAGAAAATGTTTTCCCAACGGGGTACTTAGCTTTAGTTGAAGACTTCGGTTCTGAAACTCGAAAACAAAAATTTCAGGAGTTGGCAGACCGGCACTTACAAAATGCTTCTGCTTTGGGCACCGCACAGCAAGAAAGACTGATGTAATGGCGTCGGCTGCATGTTTTATACCCGACGACCTGACGTCATGGAAGAAGCGACAGCAACAGACGCAGGACCCAAGACTTTGTTAATCAGGCCAACTGAGGGGTACCTGCAAGCAGATAACCCAAATGGAATGACTGCAACAGTGAAACACAAAGAACATCAATGCTGCAATATTGATTCTGATACAGGAAGAAGAGGTGTACGATTTCTCCTGTACTCCACACCCTCAGATTCTACAAAGCAGGATCTCTGCTCGGTACATATACTTATTACTTGACCGATCTGGTTGAAACCTTTCCTCGTTTGCACCCTCACTCTCTCTCCTTTCAATGGACAAAGAAATCTGCTCGATCATAGCTGGACTTCTGGAATGAACGCTTTCTGAATAGTTGGGCTTTAACTGTCCTGTTGCTGTCTTAGCTTTAGGCCTCAACAAACTGGAATTAATAGACAATGTTGTTCTGGTTTGCCTAGATAGAAGTCTCTGAGCAGGCGAGCCAAGTATATCGTCACGGGGTATGATTCTGAGATAAAGTAAATTCAAAAAGACATCAGTATTGTCATGCTTTGACCTCTCAAGTAATTTCTTTACACTCTGTACTGTACGTTCAGCTAGTCCATCTGACTGTGGATATTCTGGACTATTAGTAATATGTTCAAAGTCCCATTCTTTTGAAAATTTCTGAAACAACTGACTAGTAAATTGAGTACCATTGTCAGAAATAACTGTGTGGATTACCATGGACTGAGAAATGACATTTCAACTTGGTGATAGCAGTGGACGTTAGATTAGCTAGTAAACCAATCTCAAACCATTTCGATAAGAGTCTACCAACACTAAATAATGAGAAGTTATGTACTTACCATAATGTTCCATGTTAGTTGTCTTCTCGCCTTCTTTCTTGCTGGATGCGTTCGGAGGGAAACCTCGGCTCCGACTCTGCCTATTACTAAAGCTCGAGAGCTATTTTTACCAGCTCGAGGCTATCCTATGTCCCATAATGCTAGGCGTCATATACCCAAATCTCATTTGATAGCTAACACTATGGACATACATGTCCCCACCATGACAAAGAATATATATATATATATATATATATATATATATATATATATATATATATATATATATATATATATATACATATACACACACACACCTCTATATATCTAAGCTCTTGTGTGTGTGTGTGTGTGTATATGTATATATATATATATACATATATATATATATATATATATATATATATATATATATATATATATATATATATATACACATATATAAAACTCTTATAAGATTTACCAAGAAAAGGAAGAGAGGTAGCTAAGGAGATAACTCTCGTGATAACACATCTCAGAAGATACTCTCGGGTCTTGCCAGGCTAGGGGGATGGAGGGTGGGACGCAAGAAAGAAGGCGAGAAGAAGACAACTAACATGGAAAGCTATGGTAAGTACATAACTTCTCAATGTTAAGTTGTCAATCTCACCTTCATTCTTGCTGGATGGGACAGCGTCCCTAGCACCTTAGTCCTGGGTGGCTCAATGGAACAGACTCTTGAGTACAGTGGAACCAAAATCAGCCCAACTTCTAGGGGTCATGTCCAGCTTGTAATGAGAAATGAAGGTATGAGGAAAGGCCCATGTGGCCGCTGCACAAATGGAATCCACTGGCAATCTTGCCTGAAAGGTTACTGAAGAAGCTAATGCTCTGGTTGAATGAGCTCTGGGCTTAATAGGGAGCTCTTTATGCCTCAATTGGTAAATCAACATAACAGAGGTCAACCACCTGGACAAGTTTACTTTGGAAACTGGCAGGCCTTGCTTCCCTTCCACGTAAGACAGGAAGAGCTGTTCTGATTTCCTCGTCTGCTTGGTTCTATCCAGGTAGAAGCGTAATTGATGGTGAACGTCCAGACAATGTAACTTCCGTTCAGACCTATTGGTATAAAGTGGGAAGAAGACAGGAAGATCGATGGTCTGATTCAGATTTTTTTCAGAGTACTTTGGGTAAAAAGGACGGATTAGTCCTAAGTGACACACTATCTTTGTGAAAAACAAGGTAAGGAGAGCGAACACAAAGGGCTTGAAGTTCCGATACCCTTCTCGCTGAAGTGATGGCTACTAAGAACAGAGTTTTCCAAGACAGCAACTTTAACAAACAAGAAGCCGCAGGCTCAAAGGGAGGGAGAATTAAAGACGACAGCACCAAATTTAGGTCCCATGGTGGGGGAGGATCTTTTACCGGGGGCCTAAGTAAGAGGGTTCCTTTTAGAAAGGCTTTACAAAGTTTGTGTGACATAATGCTGGTCTCTGACAATCCAACATGAAAATTTGCAATAGCTGCCAGCTGAACTCTGATGGTGGCTGAAGAAGAACCCATTTGAAAAAGTTCTGCCAAAAACTCAAACTGTATGGACAGGAGCTGTAAAAGGGTCAACTTGTTTCTCCCTGCCCAAACAGAGAAACGCTTCCATTTGCTAGCATAAGTCTTTCTGGTAGTAGACTTGTGCGAAGCGAGGATGATGTCACGAACTGAATGAGAGATTGAGGGAAGCCTGGCTAGGGTTGGAAGTGGAGCAACCAAGCTGTGAGGTTGAGAGATTGAAGAGATTGATGCAGCCCGCCCGACTGATGTGTCAGAAGATCTGGTGCTGGGTCCAGATGCCAGGGCTGATCTAGTAGAGGACGTTGCAGGAACAGAAACCAAATTTGTCAAGGCCAGTATTCTGGATCTCAAAGTAGTTGCTTTCTGGATTAACTGAGTAATTAAGGGAAAGCATACAGAAGACCCCAGGGCCAATCGTGGACTAGAGCGTCTCTGGGGGCAAGACCTGGGAGAGGGAAGAGGGTAAAGAAGTCTTGGCACTTGCTGTTTTGAGGGGTTGTAAAAAGATTGCAACAAGGCTGACCCCACCTTCTGAAAATTTTTTCCGCTACTAGCTGGTTGACAGACCACTCATGGGGCATGAGAATGGCTCTGCTCAGCCTGTCCGCTATGACGTTGGACTTCCCGGGGATATGCGTTGCTACCAGAAACCGCTGAGAAGAGATCGCCCACTGCCAAAGTCTGAGTGCTTCCCGACATAGGGGGTAGGACCTGGTTCTGCCTAAGGTCTTCAAATGCTTTCTGGTGCTGTTCCAGCCAAGGGCATGTAACATTTTTGCACATCAGCTCTCTCCAAGGTGCTGTCAACTCACTGAAGTCTGCTATAAGCTTGCCTAAATAGTTGACCATACCAAGAAAATGTTGTAGAGCCTGAACATTATCTGGTGCTGGCATCTCAAGAATGGCTGCTTGTTGGTTGGGTCTGGTCTCAAGTCAGTGCTACTAAATAAATGACCTACATATACAAGGTCTGGTAGTCTGACTTTGCACTTCAGATGACTGAGCTTTAAATTCACTTCAAGTGCTCTAATCGAGAACTCTCTCAAGGTTTGTCATGCTCTGCTTCACCACTGCCTCCACCCAATAAATCATCTATTATTACGGCACAAGGATAACCTGAAAAACGTTGCTCCATTGCACGCTGAAAGACTTCACTTGTTGAATTTATTCAAAATGGCATCCTGAGGAATCTAGGTCTGCCAAATGGGGTACTGAAAGTAGTCAGTAATAAGGATTTGCAATCACCCATTACGTGCCAAAATTAACTTGTTGCATCCAAGACAGAAAAAAACTGTGGCATTTGGTATTAGGACTGCGACTTCCTTGACTGTACCCCATTGGATGATGCGGTCTCTTTAATGCTTTGCTCAAATCTCTTGGGTCAATACATATTCCAATCTCATCAGAGCCTTTTTTGTGGGCTGCTACTATGGATGACACCCATTCAGTTGGTTCTGTGACTGGACAAATTACACCTTGCTGCACCATTTTATCCAAATGAGCTTTATCTTTACTCTGCATAGTTATCAGAACGTTTCTTGCTGGTCTGACCACTGAACTGACCTCTGGGTCTAACTTCATGGAATACACAACTGGAAGTTTGCCTAACTTGTCATCAAAAACATCAGTATACTCTTGAGAAAAATGTATTCAGTAAAACTGGAACTAGGAAATGTGCCTATATGATACTCTTCTTTGGTAAAAGAAAGCAAATTCATTCTCAAACTGTCGGAGACCCAATGATGACTGCACAGGTCTTCGGACTACATAGAATAGTAAGCTGTAACAGTTCCTAGCCAAACATGAAAGCACTACCCAGCCTTTGATTTGAATTTCTTCACCTCCATTAGCAACAAGTTTCACGCAACTAGTCACATTAAGTTGTTCACCAGCTCCCATCTTAGCAAATGTGTCTGCTGACATAACATTACACTTTGAACCAGTGTCTACTTTGAGCTTGGTGGATTTACCACTGATCTGAACAGTACAAAACACTTCATTCTTTGCCAGGAAATTCACTACATCAACCTTTTCACCAATTACTGATACAACCATCTACGTAGAAAGTAGAACTGCATCTCTCTATATGATCAACTTGCTTTTTCAAGTGACCCTTCTTTATAACTATGAGGATTTAGAAAAATGAACCAAGAGACAAGTCGCAGGACGATGGATCCTCTATATTAAAACACAATTTAGAGCTTTCGTCGATGCTATAAATGACTTCTTCAGAATCTGAGCAATAAAGAGCATCCCATTGTCCTGCAACTTGTCTTTTGGTTCGTTTTTCAAATTTTCCTGGTTTGGAGTGTATTCTGGTTGTATGTGAGAATTTACTTTATTTGCAAAACTTTTGAAAATGGTTCCATTTTTTTTACACTTGTGGCATTGCTGACCAAATGCTAAGCATTTCTTTAAGACTCCTGATTGGCACCACAATTGCGACATTTAACAAAGCTAGATTTGGGTTTTGCTGACGCACAGTTGTATTGCACTGAGCATGTCCTTCTCTCAGAACTTGCTGGAAAACTATGGGACTTCCCAGGTAAACCCGCAGGGGGCTGCAGTTGCCATGTGCTTAGGCATGCTTCTGCTAGCCACGTGTTACATGCCGTGTACATTTGCTCTGGAGCCTACTGAAACCATACTCTATCACTTGCAAGCATACTTGTGTGCCTTTCTGTAACTTCATGGATTTCACAAATCTCAATAGCTTTGCTCAGCATTAAATCATTGTCAAGCTAAATCTCTCACTGCAGCACTATTAATACCACACACAAACCTGTCCTTTATTAACTCATCTTTCAAGTCACCAGACATTTTAGCTTTGTTTCTCAAGTCAGTTATATAAGCTGCAAAGTTTCCTCAGGTTTTTGATCTCTTGTGTAAAACAAATGCCTCTCTAATTTAATATTGGTCTGGGGGTTACACATTTCCTTGAATCTGTGATTCAAACACTTAGAGGTCTTCTCTTGATTCAGCCTGTACAACACTAAGATGGTTTTCACCTTCTCCCTCATATATACTGCTGGTGCATACACAAATGAACGGTCTCCTTCAATGACCTCTGACCCAGCTAGGTTTAGCAAAATGAATGCCCGGGTGCGTGCATCTTTATCTGAATAAGCTGGTTGTATAAAAATATACTCTTGCTCAAATATTCTCCAATTCTCTGCAATATGGCTTTCAAAATCCTTCTGACATATTAACACATACCAATGAAGGCTTTTGCAAGTATGCATGAACATATACATATAGGAGAGAAATTTATGCCAGTACTTATAACTATGCCCAATAGCACAACAAGCCTCTGGATAAATGAACTTTGCAAAATAAGTCTTTCGGCATTGTAATACTCTTGAAATCACTGTACTGTAAGAATCACCTCAGTGTAAAAAACATTTCAAAACAACTGCACTGTGCAAATAAACTGAGCAGATGCTCAGAGTAAGAAACATTTCGAAGTAACTGCACTTTGTGAATAAACAGTACACAGCACACAAACTTTCCCAAAATGGCAGTACTTTGCTAAATAACGCTTTACATTGCAAGAAACACACTGTAATGGCGACATTTTGCAAACAGACGCACCCAGCACAAGAAACTTTTCTAAATGGCTGCATTTTTGACTGCATTTTATGAAACAGTCGCACTTGGCAGACAAACTCTTCTAAATAAATGCACAGTAATAGGCACACACTAAGTACTTTTACACACCAAGATACTTTGAATAACTCATTATCCCCCAAATACAATGCAAAACAGTAGTTATGCCAAAATACAGTACTTTGCCAAAAACATGCAGTCACCTTGTTTTTTTCTGATAATAGCTTTATCAAATATCTTGATCTTAAACATTTTGTTTAATTAATAAACCTTTTGTGCCTCTACCTTGTTTAATAAAAATAAGTTGTGTCTTACCATAATGTTCCATCTGTATTGTTGATCCTCGTTCAGTCATTAAGTATGGGTATTGGTTCCGAGCTCGGAACCGAGCGGGCCATTTTCCAAGCTCGTGTCAGCTTCAAACTCTAGAGCTAAACTCTTACCCACAATCCCCCTCTCCCTGTTACTTCAGATTGAGTTTGCAAGTTAAAGAAGGTAGAGGCTACCTCTGGTCAAATAACCTAAGAGAACTGGATGGTGAGACCCGCTAGAAACCCCAGGAGGGGGAAGGAGGGAGAGTCGTAATGACTGAACGAGGATCAACAATGCAGATGGAACGTTATGGTAAGACATAACGTCTTTATCTGATATTGTTAGTACTTGTTCATTCCTTACGTATGGGACAGAGTCCCCAGCTACTTCTATTCCTGGGAGGCTCTCATGGAAGGACATTCCTGAGCAGCATAGAACCAAAATATGCTCTTCCCCTGGAGGCCAAATCCAATTTGTAATGATTGATGAAGGTATGAGGCGTAGCCCAAGTTGCAGCTGCACAAATGTCATGTAAATGAGCCCTGGCATGGAAGGCAGCAGAAGTTGCCACCGACCTTGTTGAATGAGCTTTCATGGTAGTAGGCAAAGTACAGTTGCGTACACCTACCATAAATGTAGATGTTCGAGTGTCTTCACTGTTGCAGTCATAACTGTAGGGTGTTCCTGCCGGCAGGCAGCCCGAGGTCGGCCAGAATTCCAAAGTCTGGGTCCGGCGTCGGCTGTTCCAGCATGTACCCTGACATCAGAACGCAGAGGTATAAAGCCGACGCCATCTTCTCCAGCCTTTCTTGCCCCAGATGTCAAAAGTCCCCAGTGAACCAAAAGGTGTCCAAAAAGGAAACACAAATACACCACAAAAGAAGTGGAATAGGAAACAAACAAGAATAAGAGGGGATAGGTGGGAGGGGAAACACCGACTGCAACAGTGAAGACACTCGAACATCTACATTTATGGTAGGTGTACACAACTGTACTATGTTCTTCGTGTTTCACTGTTGCAGTCATAACTGTAGGGTGGAATCCCAAAGCAGTGAAAGAGGGAGGAGGCTATGCAGAAGTAAGGGCAGCAAGAAGACCCTGCAAAACAGCAGAGGCAAAGCCTGCCCTAGACTTAGAATACAGAGGGAGATTATAGTGCTTGGAAAAAGTATGCACTGAACTCCAAGTGGCAGCTTCCAAAATATCTTTGGTAGGAACTCCTCTATGAAAAGCTGCTGAAGTGGCAGCTGCTCTAGTAGAATGACTCCTAACAGTACCTGGAATCTGTTTCCCATAGTGAGAGTAACAAAACTTTTAGTTATGTACTCACCATAACTTCAGATGTTTGGGATCCATCTCGCCTACATTCTGAATGATGGGTTCGGAGCCGATCCCTCGGCTCCGACTCGGCACGCTTATGCCAAAGAGCGAAGTCTCTTATTGGCTGAGCTTACTATATCCCAGGATGCACCACCAACAGTCCCCCAGATCTAGTTTGTCCGCATACATGCACACATGCATACCCTGCTTATATAACATCGTCAGATGAAACAAGATAAAACAGTGGAGCTCAAAACCGTTCTATCTCTTCTGATCTGCAAGGCAGGGGAAGGAGGGTGGGTATCAGGAATGTAGTAGATGGATCCCAAACATCTGAAGTTATGGTGAGTACATAACTAAAAGATGTTATGTGATCCTATCTCGCCTACATTCTGAATGATGGGACAGCGTCCTAGCACCTGAATCCTGGGTGGCTCACTGGAAAACACTCCTGAGTACCGTGGAACCAAATGAAGCTCGTCCTTTAGATGCCACATCCAATTTGTAGTGGGAAATGAAAGTGTGCGGGTTGGACCAGGTAGCCAGCACAAATTTCGAAATAGCGAGCTTAGAATGAAAAGCTATAGAAGTAGCCATAGCTCTGGTAGAATGAGCTTTGATAGATGATGAAGTTGCTTATTTGAAGAAGAATAGGCCTGAGTTATGCAATCTCTGATCCATTTTGAGATTGTAGCTTTTGTGATGGTTTGGCCCAATTTATTATCTGAGAAGGACACAAACAACTGGTCTGACTTACGGTTGCTGGGTCCTGTCTAAATAGAAGCGTAATTGCCTGTGAACATCCAATTTATGGAGAGTGTATTCTGCCTCATTAGAGAATTTTGGAAAGAAAACTGGTAGTTCTAGAGATTGTTGAAGACAGAAACTAGAGCAGACCTTTGGGACAAAGGATGGATTAGGCCTAAGAGATACTCTATCTTTGTGAAAAATGAGATATGGTGGTTTAATAGACAGGGCTTGAAGCTCTGAGACTCTTCTTGCTGAAGTAATAGCCACTAAGAATGCCGCTTTCCATGACAGATATTTCAATTCGCAAGTAGCAGCCGGTTCAAAGGGGAGATGTTAATGCACGAAGCACTAAATCAAGATCCCACGGGGTGCAGGATGAAATACTGGTGGTCTTAACAGACTCGCACCTTTAATGAATGTTTTGCATAGCCTGCTGCTCATCAAAGGAGGATCCGTGGATTCATGGAATTTAGAGATAGCAGCTAGTTGAACTTTAATAGTTGAGACAGAAGATCCCTGATTAAATAGGGATGTTAAGAATTTCAAAACCTCTGGGACAGGAGCAGTGATAGGGTCTAAGCCCTTGAGTTGAGCCCAGATAGCAAACCTCTTCCACTTACTGAGGTACAATTTGTTAGTGGTGGGTTTATGGGCCAAGACAAAATGTGAACAACTTCCGGGTCTAGTGTGTGGCTCCTGACTAAGGTCGGAAGTGGAGGAGCCAAGCTGTCAATTTCAGAGATTGAAGGGACTGATGCCAATGTCCCGACTGATGGATTAGCAAATCCGGGATCAGGTCTAAGGTCCACGGATCGCCCACCGCATGCTTTTTCAGGTAAGGAAACCATATCTGACGAGGCCAGTATGGGGCAATCAGAATCATTGAAGACCTTAGCTGAGAAGCTTTTTGAATGACTTTGGGAAGGAGTGGGATTGGAGGAAAAGCATAAAGCAACCCTGTTGGCCAGGGTTGAGCTAGAGCATCCATGGCCGGTACTTCCTGATGTGGAATCAAGGAGAAGAACCTTTGGCACTTGGTGTTTTGTGGAGTCGCAAATAGGTCGCAGCACGGCGCCCCCATCTCTTGAAAACCTGGGCTGCTACTGTGCGGTTTAGAGACCATTCGTGAGGAGAGAGAATTGTCCTGCTTAATTTGTCCGCCAATACATTTGACTTTCCGGGATGTGGGTCGCTACCAAGAAGCGGTTGGTAGCTACAGCCCATTCCCACACTCTCATGGCCTCTCTGCAAAGGGGATACGATCTGGTCCCTCCTTGTTTGTTCAGATACCAAACCACCGACATGTTGTCTGTGTGGATGGCGATGATACCCTGAGGAAGGAACTTGTGTAAGGCCTGTAGGGATAGAAGTACAGCCCTCATCTCCAACACGCTGATGTGGAGAAGAGCTTCGTCGAAGCCAGGAGCCCTGAACTAGCCTGCCCAGACAATGCCCCCACCCTATCTGGGAGGCATCTGTCGTCAGGGTAACCGCTGGAGGGGAGAACAAAGGTTTGCCCTGATCTAAGTTGGAAGTCTGAAGCCACCAGCAGGTCCCTTTGCATATTTCCGTAATCATGATGTGATGATTGAGGGGGAGATCTTGAAAGGACCATTGAGTTGATAAGAGCCACTGAAGAATCCTCATGTGTAACCTTGCTAGAGGAACTAAAAGTACCGTGGCAGACATTGAGCCTAGAACCTGTAGGACCATCCTGGCTGGGGCTTTGGATCTCGAGATCAGAGCTTGAACTTGGCCCTGTAAGGTTCGGATCCTGTCGGCCGGAAGAAAGACACGCATCAATCTTGAGTCTATCTCTGCTCCTATAAACTTTATGCGCTGAGAGGGCAGCAAGACAGACTTTGACCAATTGAATGTAATCCCCAGGAAACACCCAGGAGATGGTGGCTTTGAGGTTGTCCATAAGTAGATGCCTGGTGGTGGCAGTCAGGAGCCAGTCGTCGAGATAGGGAAACACTTGGAATCCAAGGCTCCTCAGGTGAGCCGTCACTACTGCCAAACACTTGGTGAACACCCGGGGCTGTGGTGAGACCAAAGGGCAGAGCACAAAATTGGTAATGACTGGCTCCCAGGCTGAAGCGCAGATACCTCCTGGACGCCTGATGTATCGGTATGTGATAATAGGCGTCCTTGAGGTCTATGGAGCACATCCAAACATCCTTCTCCAACAACGGAGAATGGATTGCAACGTGACCATTCGAATTTGGATTTGAACGGATAGGTTCAGTCTGCTGAGATCCAATATTGGTCTCAGGTCCCCTGTCTTTTGGCACTAAAAAGAACCTGGAGTAATTTCCTGATCCGATTTGGTCTGTGGGGACCGGTTGGATGACTCCTTTTGTAGCAGCTTTGAAGCTTCTGCGGCTGCTATTTCCCTTTGACTGGGTGGTGGGTCCGGGATTCTCTTGGATGGAGGGGTGAGTATTTGAATGGGATGGTGTAACCTCCGGCATTATCCGGCACCCATCTGTCCTGAGTGATTGACTCCCAGGCTTTTAGGTGCTTGGCAAACGACACCCGACTGGCTCCGAGCAGCACAGCCGGGCAATCCCTCATGTCGTGTGGGAGGCTGAAGAGCCACGAAAGGACTCGCGGTCTCCAGAATTGCGGGCCCTCTGCCGCCTCTGGGACAGCGTCTCCTGAAAAATTTCCCGCCTCTGCCTCTGGACGGGAATCTTCCTGCTGTTGGGAGAAAAACTTGCGAGATTTCGAACCACATTTTCCCCCTCCTTTGGCCTTGGGGTAAGGCCGAAGGGAGTGGAATAACGGGCCCCTACGGCAGATAACGTTTTCCCTCTTGCTCACAGCGGTAAGGGTGTCTTTCACCTTGGGTCCAAACAATGAGGACCCATCAAAGGAGCGTCGGGAAGGAAGACTTGAAGGCCTCCGCAACTGACACAAGCGGAGCCAGGCTTGTCTCAGAGCCACGCCTGTGCCTGCCGCTCTACCCCCTTCGGCCGCATAGGATATGAGCCTCATGGACGAGTTAGCAATTGACGCCAGGATAGCCAACTGAGAGCTAACGGACTGGGCTAGCTGCTCAGGTAGGTTACCCGAGAGGAGTCTGACAACTCCTTGACCAGATCCCTCTGAAGCCTAGTAAAATGTGCCAAATAATTCAGAGACCTTAAGGTAAAGGCCGCTGAAGTCAGGGTGCGCTTCCGCACCTATCCATACTCCTAGACTCCTTATTAGGAGGATGGATGGACGTTGAAGCCTCTGCCACGCCCTGCTGTGTAGCAGATGCCACCACCATGGCATCTACAGCCACGCCTTTAGTAAGGAACTCCTTCTCGGGGAGCAGATAAGAATTTGTTCGGACGAGAAGGGACTGGTTCCACAGTATCCGGTGTTCCCACGCCTTCGACAAACTAAATCCAGAAGCTCGTCAAGGGCGGAGACACCCAGGAGGCGGAGGGCTGAGCCCCAAAGGCCTTGAGGAGCACTGATTCGTCCGCAGAGGGGGTTTGGACATCCAGCCTCGTTGTTTGAGGATCTCTAAGATGTCTGCAAAGGAGACATCATCAGAGGACGACTTAGGGACCCCTCTGCATCATCCATATCCGTGTCCGATGTGATAGACTCGGGGAGTCCACGTGCTTCCTCTTGCACGATCTCTTCCTTGGGGTTCCTCTGGAGATGACTCAAAACCCTCAGGAAGAGGGGAACCCCAATGGGGTAACCTCAGGCCTCGGGCTCCGCTGGCCACAGACAGGGAACTACCAAAGACCCAGTCTCCACGCCCAGGGAAGGTGCTGGTAAACCGGAGAGATGGCGAAGAGGATTTGGCCAAGGCACTCCTCATGGCTCTGAAAGCGGACCTCCGAATCCTGGGAGCGCCCAGTCTCCGGGGCCATGATAGTAGACGGAAGTCCCAGCAAGCACCGAGAGGTAGGCTCGGAACCGAAAGCATCGGTCCCAAACATCACCCTCGGGTCCAGCCGAAGAAGTCCAGCGTACCAAACTCGGACCCGAGGGCCCGGGTTGGAGTAAGGGTCGGAGCCGACCCTGAGATCTCCACCGGCTCCAAGAGCACCTGCTCCGACGGAGCCGAAGCAGTCGGAGGAGGAATAGCAATGGGATGGGTCATGGCCATCGGCTCCGAAGCCAACTGGGTCGGAGCCGAAACAAATTTTGGAAGACTGGGGACTGGAAAAGTCTTTGGAGCACCCTGTCTATATCAGAATCCGACATTCTCGAAGACCGAGAGGAAACAGAACGGGTTCGAGAAGACCTCTCCCTCGGCCCCAAGGGACTAGGGGACCGGCTCCGAGGCGACTCGATGAGAATCGGCGCCGAGGAAACACACACACCAGATTCCATCGGTGCCGAGGTAGACTTCGGCGCCGAGGAGGAAGTGTCTGAGCGGGTGACCCTTGTCGGCTCCGAGAGCAGTGGAGCCGACGAAGGTGACCCGCCTCGATGCCCCAGCAATCGGCTCCGAGGAGTCGATGCTGGAGGCATCGAGGCAGACCGTTCACCTCGGCTCAAGTCTTTGGAGCCAAGGAGAGGCCTGCCTAGGTCTCTTGGCAGTCGGATCCGACGGACTGGTCGGAGCCGAAGCCCTTTTCTTTTTGGCAGGAGTCGGAGCGGAAGACAAGGCTTCTTCAAAAGAGGGTTTAATCAACCCTTTAAGAATTAATTTATTTTTCCTCTCCTGGAGGACCCTAGAGGAAAAAGCGTGACATACGCTACATGACTCCTGCAAGTGCTTAGCCCCTAAACAATAAACACAAAGTAGATGGTCATCAGTAACAGACATCTTAAAAGCACACTTAGTACATTTTTTAAAGCCCGAAGGCCTAGGGGCTTGAGACATAATGTTAGCAATTCCTGACAGGAAATTTAACCACTGTAGAATCGGTTAGACAAAAAAAACCGAAGGCTTACAGAAACTGTGTAAACACAACCTTAGGTGTACAAACCGGGAACTTTAACACAGTAAAAAGTTCAGTTATAGAGTTTAACCTAAAAGGCCCTGGATTGAAAGGGGCGCCAAAACAAACTCTACCCAATCACACACAATAAGTCCAGTACTCAATCGAACACAGCGATAGCAATAGCAAAAGCAATAGCCGTAAAAACGGCTTTTGTGAGATATAAGCACAAAAACTGACAGAAAAAGTAGTAATAAAAGCTACTCAGCCCAGCCAGCTCGAGACCACGTCCTTGCAGTTAAGCGGCAAACGAGATCTGGGGGACTGTTGGTGGTGCATCCTGGGATATAGTAAGCTCAGCCAATAAGAGACTTCGCTCTTTGGCATAAGCGTGCCGAGTCGGAGCCGAGGGATCGGCTCCGAACCCATCATTCAGAATGTAGGCGAGATAGGATCACATAACATCCTTATTCCATGAGCAATCCATTTGGAAATAGTTTGTTTAGAAATAGCCTTGCCTAGAGAACTGGAGGCATAAGAAATAAGCAATTGATCAGTTTTCCTGAAATTTTTTGTTTTGTCCAGGTAAAATCGTAGCTATCTGTGTACGTCCAATGAATGTAAAATCCTTTCCCCTTTATTTTGAGGATTAGGAAAGAAAGTAGGAAGGTGAATAGTCTGATTTAGAGCCACTTTCGAAATCACCTTAGGCATAAATGTAGGATTGGTCCTCAAGGAAACTCTGTCTTGGTGGAAAATAATATATGGTTCCACAGCCATGAGAGCTTGCAACTCTGAAACCCTTCTGGCAGAAGTCAATGCTAACAAAATAGCTGTCTTCCAGGATAAGAACTTGATATCTGAAGCCGCAGCAGGCTCAAAAGGAGGCAAAGTAAGTTTCTCCAAGACATAATTAAGATCCCAAGCAGGAACAGGGGGAGTTCTGGTGGGTCTTAAATTCTTAGCCCCTCTCAAAAATTGTCTCACCAATTGGTGAGAAAAGATGGGAGGATCAGTGTTGAAATGTGCTGAGATAGCAGAAGCATGAATTTTGATGGATGAAAAAGAGAGGCTTGAAGCAAAAGGTCTGAGAGGTAAAGTAAAATAGAGGAAATATCAGGCACAATAGGGTTAGAACCTCGGTCCTGCATCCAAATACAAAAACTTTTCCATTTAGAAGCATAAGATTTCCTAGTGCTGGGTCGTCTAGCTTCTAAAAGAACATCCAAAACTTGTTTGGGAAGAGCAGAAGGAGTCAAAGACCCTTGAAGAGCCAAGCTGCCAGACATAGGGTCTTGAGTTGAGGATGCAGCATTTGACCCTGATGCTGGGACAAAAGAGAAGGGTTCAGAGGTAGAATCCAAGGAGGTTCCAAGAACAGATGTTTTAAGGTTGGATACCAAAACTGCTGAGGCCAATTTGGAGCTATCAGAATGACTATCTTGGGCTTGTCCTGTTTTATTTTCAGTAATACTCGAGGAAGAAGAGGAAGAGGAGGGAAGGCATATCCCGAAAGGTTCCTCCAGCTGAATGACAGGGCATCCACTTTCCAAGCTGTTTTGTGGAAGGACCTGGTGCAAAAGAGAGGCAGCTGATGATTGAGATGCGATGCAAACAGATCTATCTGAGGACAACCCCAAACTGTGGTAATCTTGCTGAATAAGCTGGGGTCCAGCATCCATTCGTGAGGATCTAAAAGATTTCTGCTTAGACTGTCTAAGAGATTCTGTTTTCCTGGAATGAATTGAGCTTCAAGATGCAGATTCAGATTTAAAGCCGTGTCCCATAAATTCATGGCTAGTCTGCAGAGGGGGTAAGAATGAGAGCCCACTTGCTTGTTTATGTACCACATGACTGTGGTGTTGTCTGTACGAATCAGAAGAGACCCCGGATTTAGATGTTTTTGGAAGGCTAGAAGAGCATTTTGAACTGCCAACATTTCCTTCAAGTTGATGTGCCAGGCTAGATGTTTCTTTGTCCAAGAGCCCTGCTGGCAAAGATTTTGAAAATGAGCTCCCCAAGCATAATCCAAGGCGTCCGTGGTTATGGTCTGAGAAGGTTGAGGCAGATGGAAGGGATTCCCTTCGTTTAAAGCACAAGCCCTGGACCACCAAAGGAACTCCTTCTGGAGGCAGGGAATCAGTGGGATCATTGTTTCCAGACTGTGGTAATGCTGTGACCACACACTCTTTAGGTACCACTGAAGTTTTCTCATGTGAAGCCTTGCATTTGGAATCAACAGGATGCAAGAAGCCATGTAGCCCAATGCCTGCAGGAATTTCCTTGCAGTGAGCTGAGTTAAAGTAGCCAAGGTTTTGAAAATTGAGGCCAGCTGTAACTGTTTTTCTGGAGTGAGGAAGGCCCTTTGCAAGTTTGTGTCCAGAAAAGCTCCCAAAAAGATCATTTGCTGAGAGGGGATCAAATGTGACTTTTTTTGTGTTCACTGAAAATCCCAGTATAAGGAGAAGACGTTGAACAAAATGCAGATGCTGAAGTAAAAGGTCTTTGCTGTCCGTCAATCAGGCAGTCGTCCAGGTAGGGGTAAATTTGAATCCCTTGGAGTCTGCAATAAGCCACTACTGGAGCCAGGCACTTGGTAAAAACTCTGGGCGCAGTAGATAAACCAAAGGGCAATACACAGAATTGAAAGTGCCTCGAACCTGCCCTGAACCTGAGGTATTTCCTGCATTCCTGCCTGATTGGAATGTGTAGGTAGGCTTCTTTCAAGTCCAATGTCACCATCCAGGCATCCTGGGAGAGCATCGGAAGAAGTTGATGTAAAGCAAGCATCTTGAATTTTGGAATTTCCAGGAAGGCGTTTAGTACCGAAAGGTCCAGAATCGGTCTCCATGTGTTTTGCTTTCTTGGAACCAGAAATAGTCTTGAATAAAAACCTTTTCCCATCTCTGAAAGTGGAACAGGCTCTATGGCTCTCATGGCTAGTAAGGCGTCCATTAGATTTAAGGCCTCTAACAACTGATGCTTTGGCAGATCTGGCCAACCGATAGACCTTGGCAGAGTATGAAAGTGGAATTTGTAACCCTTTAAAATCACGTCTAAAACCCATTTGTCCTGGGTAATATGAGTCCAATTTTGGTAGAAAAGAGAAAGTTTTCCTCCGAGAGGGGCTTCCAGGCAAAGAGGACCTGTAGCCCAGCCGAGGGAGTCATTGGGTCTGTTTCCTTTGTGACTGAGATCTGTCTTCACCCCTTCTAGGTGATGAAGCAGTCCATTGTCTGGACCTATAAGAGGCCTGTGCCTGAGCTCGACCTCTGGGGCGTCTATATCTTCCCCTTTGAGGCCTGTCACGTGGGAAAGGACCAGTTTTTTGAGGGCCAATTCCTAGAAAATCTAGGAGGCTGAACCTGTAAGAATTCTTTCACAGTCTGCATAGACTTTGCTTTTTCTTCCATCTTTTTAATAACCTCCTCAGCCTTGGATCCAAATAGAACATCAGGCTGAACAGGAGCATCTAACAGTTTAGCTTTAACCTGCTCAGGTAAATTTTGCTCACGAAGCCAAGCATGTCTCCTGATAACAGTACCAGAGGCTGCGGCCCTGCAAGAAGCTTCCAAGGCATCAAAACCACAATGTAAACTATGTTTGCTAACTTGTTCAGTTGCATGCAATACATCCTGTAATTCCTTGTCTTCTGCACATGCAGGGAAGGTAGAAAGCCTTTGCTTTAAAACAGACAAAAGAAATTGCTGATATTTGAACATGTGAAACTGGCAATTTAAAGCTCTAATAGAAAGAGTAGCAGAAGTATAAACCTTTTTGCCCCACCTGTCCAAGGCACGAGAATCCTTCTCAGAGGGAATAGGATTTTTGGAAGAAGCGGCCTTAGCAGCCTTAGAACCCTGAGAAATAGTTTCAAGATCTGCAGAAGGGTTCTTGAATAAGAATTGATGGGAATCAGGGACTCTGTAAAATCTATAAGGCTTAGAAGGAGCAGGCGGCAAGGAATCAGGATTCAGGTTAGCTTCAGAGAAAGTATCATCCACAATATCAAGTACAGGAGGAATAGCCAAAGGCCTGTGTTGAGGGAGGAGGAGAAATTCCCTAAGTCTCTTCTTGGAAGCAGAGTAATCCTGACCTTCCCAATGAAAATGCTCTCTCATCTCATGTAAGGTTTCCCCAAAAGAGAAATCTTCAGGGGGAGAAGCAGAGGGAATAAAGTCCTCTGCATCAGAATCCTCATAAGGAGGAAAAGAGTAATCCTGTTCAGAGGAAGAAACAGAAGACACAGAAGCCTGATCAGAGGAATCATAAGGTAAATCCTGTCTAGGCCTTTTTTCAGGAGGAGGGTGAGAACCCCTAATCATTGTAAGCAAATCCTCAGCCATCTGTAGTAATTGCTTCTGGGACTTGGGAGCTGTATCCGAAGCAGCTTGAGAAGAAACCCTAGGTTTAACTGGAGTCTTTGCCTTTGCCTTTGTAGAAATAGTAATATGAGAAGGCCTGAAAACCCCCTCAGAAGCCGGTACCTGCACAGCGGTTCCGGACCCATCTGAAGGAGCGATGTCCGAAGGTCCTGCAGCAGATAAAATACTAGGCCTAGATGGCTCCCCATGAGAGTCCGTATCGGCCATCGGTTCCGAAGTGGCGGACGACAGGGGCTGCAAAAGCGCCTCACTGACGACCGCCGAACCCGAAGCTGGCTCCGGCTGCAAAGTATCCTGTTTGGACCTCGGAGGCCTATCCTTGTCCTTGCGTTTCTTTTGAATTCCGGTTGTCGGTAAGGTATCAGATGACATCCTGTAATTGAATCGTCTACCGAAATAATTCAAGGCCCAATCGTACCTATGCTTGATAGTGCGAGAATTAAACCTGGCACAGAGCCGACAGCAAGAAACGTCGTGGTCAGGGCCTAAGCAAGGTAGACAGTAAGAGTGGAAATCTTTATGAGGTATTTGTTTTCCACACGATATACAATTAACTTTTTCTGACATCGGAGGAGCAAGAAAAAGATTCCCCAACGGGGTACTTAGCTTGAGAAGAGAAGTAAAAACTTCGGACCGATGACAATCAAAGCACGTTGTCCTGAATGCGCCAACCAACCACTTGCGAGCTGCTTTCCACCGCATGGCAAGAAAGACTGGGGAAGATGGCGTTGGCTTTATACCTCTGCGTTCTGATGTCAGGGTACATGCTGGAACAGCCGACGCCGGACCCAGACTTTGGAATTCTGGCCGACCTCGGGCTGCCTGCTGAAAGGAACACCCTACAGTTATGACTGCAACAGTGAAACACGAAGAACATCGAGGTATTACGTTGTGTGTAAATAAAGGTCACACAGTCCTTCAACCATCTAGCTAATGTGACCTTAGCAACAGCAGATCCTAATCTAGATCCAGAAAAGACCAAAAATAACTGGTCAGATTTACGAAAGGATTTAGTCCTGTTTAAGTAAAAACGGATTTGCCTGTGTATATCTAGGGTATGTAGGCAATACTCTCCTTAGTTTGAATGATTTGGAAAGAAAACTGGCAATTCAATGGCTTGATTAATGGACATTTCAGAGATTACCTTATGCAGAAATGACGGGTTAGTGCTCATAGACACTATCTCTATGAAAAATCAAGTATGGACTTTTGATACATAAAGCTTGAAGTTCAGAAATACATCTGGCAGAAATAATAGTTACCAAAAACAAGGTTTTCCAAGACAAATACTTGAGGTCGCAAGAAGAGGCTGGTTCGAAAGGTGCCATTGTCAGAGCTTGTAGAAAGTACAGTTTTGTACCTACCATAAATGTAGATGTCTGAGAGGAATGCATCTGCAGTCTTTACAAATGGGTTGTCCTGTCGTCAGGCAGCCCTTCGGTCGGCCGGATTCCAAAGTCTGGGTCTGGCTTCGGCTGGTGTCGCACTTCACCCGACGTCATTGCGGCAGTTATTCGGGTATAAAGGCATCAGCCGACGCCATTTTCCTCAGTGTTTCTTGCCCCAGATGCCAGGTGCCCTCTTGGATGGCTAAATTTGGATAAATGCCAAAGTTTCCAAATAGTAGAGAGCAAACACATAAATAAGCATGTATGTACATATATACAAACAAATACACCATAATAGATCCCCCCCAAGCTAGCTGAAGATTGGCAAATACCCTAGGAGTACCTCAGAGGGGAAGGAGGGTGGGTAATCCTGACTGCAGATGCATTCCTCTCGGACATCTACATTTATGGTAGGTACAAAACTGTACTATGTCCTTCAAGGATGCATCTGCAGTCTTCTAAATGGGTAGAATACCATAGCTAAACTAGGGGAGGAGGTAATGAGTAGAGATTATGGTGTAGTTAGGATCCCTTGCAAAACAGCAGTGGCAAAGCCAGCACGGGATCTAGAGTATAGAGGTAAGTTACAATGCTTGGCAAATGTATGCACGGAGGTCCAAGTAGCAGCCTCTATAATGTCCTTGGTAGCCACTCCTCGTAAGAAAGCTGTGGTAGTGGCTGTAGCCCTTGTGGAGTGAGGCCTGATGTTCTCTGGAGTTTTCTTTCCATGGTAGGAGTAACAAAATCTAATGCAATTTCCTATCCATTTGGAGATTGTCTGTTTAGAAATTGGTTTTCCTTCCTTTCCTGTTGCATATGCTACTAGAAGCTGGTCAGTTTTTCTATTGTTTTTTGTCCTGTCCAGGTAGTAGCGTAATTGTCTGTGTACATCCAAGGTATGTAGGAGCCTTTCTCCCCTGTTCTGTGGGTTGGGGAAGAATGTAGGTAGGTGGATAGCCTGATTTAAAGATACTCTGGATACCACCTTAGGCATAAATGTAGGATTTATTCTCATGGACACTATCTTGATGGAAGATCAGGAAGGGTTGCACTGCCATTAATGCCTGTAGTTCAGAGACCCTTCTTGCTGAAGTTATTGCCAGCAGGAAAGCAGTCTTCCAGGATAAGTATTGTAATTCTGCTGTTGCTGCTGGTTCAAAAGGGGGAAGAGTCAGTTTTTCTAGCACAAAGTTTAAGTCCCATGCGGGCAATGGAGGTTTCCTGGGAGGTTTTACATTTTTGATTCCTCTTAGAAACTGTCTGAGCAGAGGATGCGAGAAGACAGGAGGATCCAAGCTGTACTCTGCTGAAATAGCTGATGCATGTATCTTGATGGAGGAGTAGGACAGGCCTGTATGGAAGAGCTCCGCCAAGTACTCCAGGATGTTGGCTATGTTCACCAGTTTCACATCTTGCCCCTTTGCAGTACTCCAGATGAGATATCTTTTCCATTTTGCTGCATAATTCTTTCTAGTTGAAGGTCTACGAGCCTCCAGGATTATGTCTTTAACCCTTTGTGATAAATTTGGGTTAATTGCTGTTATGTAATGTTCCAGGCAGTTAGCTGTAGAGTTTTTAAGTTTGGATGCAGAATGTTGTAGTTGTTCTGTGTCAGCAGTAATGGGATCAGGGGCAGTGTCCATATTTGTCCCCGGGACATGCTCCTCAGAAGTGGATACCAATGTTGTCTTAGCCAGTCTGGGGCTATCAGAATGATCCTCGGACGTTCCTCTTTGATCTTGAGAAGCACCTTGTGCATCAAAGGTAGTGGTGGGAATGCGTATGCTGTCAGGCTTTTCCAACTGAAGGATAGGGAGTCCACCTTCCAAGCAAGTGGGTGGTAAGTCCTTGTGCAGAATTTCTTCAACTGGTGATTGAAAGGGGATGCAAACAAGTCTATTTGTGGTAATTCCCATTCTCTTGTGATGGTTTTGAAGATGTCCGGATGCAGCATCCATTCGTGGGCATCTGTTGTAGTTCTGCTTAATATGTCTGCCAGAATGTTTTCCTTCCCTGGTACATAAATTGCCTGTAACTGAATGTTGTAGCTCAGAGCCACATTCCATAGGTCCAGTGCCAACCGGCATAGAGGGTATGAGTGTGTGCCTCCCTGTTTGTTGATGTACCACATAACTGTGGTGTTGTCTGTCCTTATCATCAACTGGCCTTCTTGGAGAAAAGGTCTGAATGCCTGGATTGCCAATTTTACTGCCATCATTTCTTTTAGATTTATGTGCAGATGCAGCTGGTCTTGAGTCCATAGGCCTTGAAAGCACTTGTCCATCATGTGTGCCCCCAACTGAGGTCTGAGGCATCTGTCGTGATGGTTTGTCTTGGTTGACTTTTGCAGAAGGGCAGTCCTGTGTTGGATTGACAGGCCTGAGCCCACCATAAGAACTCTTGCTTCAGGCATGAGATCATCGGAATTTTGGTTTCTAGGCTGTGCTTGTGCTGAGACCACAAATTCTTTAGGTACCACTGTAGCTTTCTCATATGCAGCCTGGCATGAGGTACCAGTATTATGCAGGATGCCATGAAGCCTAGAGCTTGTAGCACTTTTCTTGCAGTTAGATGGCTCTGCTCTGTTAATGCCAAGAAGTAGAGAGGAAGTTGCTCTTTCTTTTCTGTAGTTAGAAATGCCATTTGTTTTGATGTGTCCAGTTCTGCACCCAGAAAGGTTATTCTTTGGGATGGAATCAGCCTTGACTTTTTTGTATTGACTGTATATCCCAGGGCTTGCAGTAGGTATATGACTCTTTGTAAATCTTCTGTGAGTTTGCTTTTGTTGTCCGCTTGTATCAGGCAGTCGTCCAGGTAGGGATAGATTTGAATTCCCTGAAGTCTGCAATGAGCGATTACTGATGCCAGGCATTTCGTGAACACTCTGGGCGCAGTAGATAAGCCAAAGGGCAATGCTGAGAATTGATAATGCTCTGATCCTACAAGAAATCTGAGGTATCTTCTGCAAATTGGTCTGATGGGGAAGTGCAGGTTACCAGCCAAGACTCCTTGCCCAGCATGGGAAGAAGCTGCTGTAGGGTCAGCATGTTGAATTTTGGGACAATGAGGAATGTGTTCAAAGCGGACAGGTCTAGAATAGGCCTCCATTTGTTTTCTTTTCTTGGTACCAGGAAGAGCCTGGAGTAAAATTCCCTTTCCTTGCTCCATAAATGGTACCTTTTCCACAGCTCTCATTCTTAATAATTGAGATATTTGTTTTAGAGCTTCTGCCCTTTGAGAAGGTGGTAGGTTTGGCATTCCTCTCTTTCCTGGTAGTGTATGGAAATGGAACCTGTAACCTTTGTCTATAGTCTGCAAAATCCATTTTTCTCTTGTAATGCAGTGCCAGTTTCTTGAAAATAATGTTAGCTTTCCGCCTAAGGGTGCTTCTAGTTGTTCCCTGGTAGGCGGTGCCACCGCCAAGTCACTGTGATTGAGTTGTTGTAGTGGTGGTGGCTGTATCCGTGCCTCGTTGGTTGTTGCCCTGCCACTGGCGACCCCTGTAGGCACCTCTGGATTGGTTTCTGCCTCTAGAGCACCTATTCCTGCCTCTTTGTGCCTTAGAGGAGTCCGGAAAGGACCAATTCTTGGAGGGCCAGTTCCTGCTAAACCTTGGAGGTTGAACTTGTAAGAAATCTTTCACTGTTTGCACAGATTTTGCTTTCTCTTCCATCTTTTTTAGTACCTGCTGTGTGGGGGCACCAAATAAATTGACCTTGTCCATAGGTGCATCCAAAAGCTTAGATTTGACATGGTCTGGTAATGCCTGTTCTTTCAACCATGCATGCCTCCTGATAACTGTGCCAGTCATGGCTGATCTAAAAGAAGCCTCCAGTGCATCATAGCCACATTTTAAAGAATGGTTACTAACCTGCTGTATGTTATGTAACATTTCTTGAACATACTTTTTATCTATAGATTCTTCTGAGGACAGCTTTGTAGTCAACTGGTCAAGCATAAACTCTTGATATTGAATCATATGAAATTGGCAGTTCAAAGCTCTAGCTGACAAAGTAGCAGAGGTGTAAACTTTTTTACCCCATCTCTCTAAGGACCTGGAATCCCTTTCCGAGGGGAGGGGGTTTTTAGAAGAAGTAGCTGCTACAGCTTTAGGGCCCTGGGAGATAGTCTCTGGATCTGCAAAAGGAGCCTTATATAAGTGGTGATGAGTGTCCGGAACCCTGTAGTACCTATCGGGCTTAGCAGGAGCCGGAGGTAAAGTATCAGGAGCAGTGCAAACATCATTAAATGCATCATCAACAACAGATAGGACTGGAGGTATAGCTAAAGGCCTATGCTGTGGCAAGTGTAGAAAGGTCCTAAGCCTTTTCCTAGAGTCTGAGAAATCTTGGTACTGCCACTGAAATTGTTCCCTCATAGCATGCAAGGTTTCCCCAAAGGAAAATTCCTCAGGAGGAGAGGCTGAAGGGATGGATTCCTCAGCATCAGAGTCTTCGTAAGGGGAATAAGAAGCCTCAGGAGGGTCTGTATGATCTGAGTCATCAGAGGAATCAGAAAAAACTGTGAACGCCACAGACATGCAGACTGTATGATGTCTGCATGTCTGTGGCGTTCACAGTTTTTTCTATTTTCTCTACTTGTGTTTTTTATCATCAGAGGAATCATCTGTGGCTACTGGCTCAGGGGGCTCTGCTCTAGGCCTTTTTTCTAGAGGAGGGAGAGAGGCCCTGTCTGGATGTGGCTGGACCCCACGAATTAAAGAGATGAGATCCTCTGCCAAAGAAAGCATATGGGAACTGGTGCTGGGCCTGTGAGAGGGGGGCTTGGCAGGCACAGGTTTTGATGCTTTGGCTGCCTTAGCCCTGGCAAAGGCCTTAATAGACATAGCTGGAGGAGGCCTAGCAGCTCCACGTGCAGGGGTAGAAATATCAAGGGGAATGGTGTCTGATAAATCCTGTGAAATCGCAACAGAAGGTTGGATTTCAGAAGCCGTTTCTACCATGATAGAAGAGGCCTCGGTAGAAGGCAAGTTATCGGCTGAAGAAAGAACCGCTTGCTCGGTTTCGGCCGAAACAGAGACACTCGTGGTTTGCTTAACCGCGGTTTCGGCCGAAACCGCGGACCGCGAGTGTCGGTCGCTTTTCGTTCTTGGTTATTTGCGTAGTCGGAGGATCCGGCGGCATAATGTAGGCAAAATCTGAGCCGAAAAACTGTTCAGCAAATCCCAGCGACCGCTAAGCGGCCCCCGGGTAAAAAAAGCACAGGCTAGACAAGCTGCTACGTCGTGGTCTGGGCCTAAACAATGTATGCAATAGGAGTGGAAATCCTTATGAGGTATTTGTTTCCCACAAGATAAACAATTATTAACTTTCTCTGACATCGGCTGAGGCAAGAAAGAGTCCCCAACGGGGTACTTAGCTTTATAAAAGTCTTCGAAGTAGTATTCGGTAGTAGTAATCTCTGGATCTGACCGACCGGCACTTGCGAACAGCTTCTGCTTCGGGCGCCACGTGGCAAGAAAGACTGAGGAAAATGGCGTCGGCTGATGCCTTTATACCTGAATAACTGCCGCAATGACGTCGGGTGAAGTGCGACACCAGCCGAAGCCAGACCCAGACTTTGGAATCCGGCCGACCGAAGGGCTGCCTGACGACAGGACAACCCATTTGTAAAGACTGCAGATGCATCCTTGAAGGACATCCAATGATAAATCCCATGGTTGAATAGGTTTTCTAAAAGGTGGCTTCAGATAATTCACACCTTTTATGAAGGTCTTGCACAATTTATGGGACAGGAGAGGAATCTTGGACACCCTCATGAAAATTAGAAATTGCAGCCAAATGAACTCTAATGGTAGAGGCCAATAGACCCGATAGAAACAGGTCGGCCAGATAGTCTAGTATTATCGACACAGGTGCTGAAAAGGGGTCTACTTGTTTATCTTTCAGCCAACAGTTAAATCTTTTCCACTTGCTCAGATAAGTAATTCTGGTGGAAGACTTATGAGAAGCAATGAGAATATCACGTACTGATACAGAAAGATCATTCTGCCTGGCAATCAAGGGAATTGGAGTAGTCAAGCCGTGACCTTCAGGCTGTTCAAGTTGGGACGAATCAGGTTCTGCGGATGTGAGATCAACTCCGGGATTGGATGGAGAATCCATGGTCGATCTAGTAAGTGATGCCAAAGGAACGGGAACCAAATCCGTCATGGCCAATATGGTGTTATGAGGATTACCTTGCTCTTCAACCGCCAGGCTTTCTTCAGAAAAGTACAGTTTTGTACCTACCATAAATGTAGATGTCCGATAGATATGCAACTGCAGTCATAACATATGGGTTGTCCTGCCTCAGGCAGCCCTTGGTCGGCCGAATTCCAAAGTCTGGGTCCGGCATCGGCCGGTGTCGCCTCCTCTCCAATGTCAGAGCGGCTGGAGTATAAAGGCATCGGCCGACGCCATCATCTTCAGTGTTTCTTGCCCCAGATGCCAGGTGCCCTCCTAGGAAGGCTAAATTTGGTGAATGGATAAACAATTCCAGACATGCACAACAGTAATAAACAGATACACCATAGAAGGTACCCTCAGCTAATAGGGAGGGGTAGTGGACCCATAAAGAAGGATGCAGAGGGATAGGAGGGTGGGAAAATCCGACTGCAGTTGCATATCTATCGGACATCTACATTTATGGTAGGTACAAAACTGTACTATGTCCTTCAAGAATGCAACTGCAGTCATAACATATGGGTTGAATATCATAGCCAAGCTGGGGGTGGATGGACCTAAGAAAGGGATGGTGTAGCTAAAATGCCCTGCAGGACTGCCGAAGCAAAGCCTGCTCGGGATCTGGAGTATAAGGGCAGGTTGTAGTGCTTGGTAAATGTATGCACGGAGCTCCATGTAGCAGCCTCTAGAATGTCCTTTGTAGCCACTCCTCTTAGAAAAGCTGTGGATGTGGCTATAGCTCTGGTGGAATGTGGCCTAATATTGGCTGGCACACCTTTTCCATGGAAAGAATAGCAGAATCTGATGCAGTGTCCAATCCATTTTGAAATTGTTTGTTTGGAGATTGCTTTTCCTTGTACTCCAGCAGCATAGGCTACAAACAGTTGGTCAGACTTTCTGGTGGCCTTAGTTCTGTCCAAATAGTAACGCAGTTGTCTGTGTATGTCCAAAGTATGCAGCAATTTTTCCCCCCTGTTTTGCGGATTGGGGAAGAAAGTAGGCAGGTGAATAGCTTGGTTTAGAGATACCCTGGAAATTACTTTTGGCATGAATGTAGGATTGGTTCTTAGAGAAACTCTGTCCTGATGAAAAATGAGGAAGGGAGGTACTGCCATAAGTGCCTGTATCTCCGAGACTCTTCTTGCAGATGTGACTGCCAATAGAAAAAACGTTTTCCAGGATAGGAATTGCATTTCTGAAGTTGCTGCTGGCTCAAAAGGAGGAAGAGTTAATTTTTCCAACACAAAATTGAGGTCCCATGCAGGTACTGGTTGTTTTCTGGGAGGTTTGATGTTCTTTATCCCTCTTAGGAACCGTCTTAGCAAAGGATGTGAAAACACTGGTGGATCACAATTGTATTTTGCTGAGATTGCTGAGGCATGAATCTTTATAGAAGAATATGAGTCTCCAGTATGAAACAATTCTGCCAGGTATTCCAATATCTGAGGTATATTCAGTAATGCTGTATCCTGACCCCTGTTGTCAGTCCAGATGCTGAATCTCTTCCACTTGGCTGAATAGGTTTTTCTAGTGGAAGGTCTGCGTGCTTCCAGTAAGATCTCTTGAACTTTTTTGGAAATAGAGTTAGCGGAAGGAGTCATGGTAACCTCCAGGCTGTCAGATGTAATGTCTTCAGGTTTTGATGGACAGTCCTGTAATTATGTTGTGTTAGAAGCAGGGGCCATAGGGGCAGAGGCCACGGTTTGGTCCGAGATATGCTTAACAGCAATGGGTACCAGTGTTGCATTGGCCAGTCTGGAGCTATCAGAATGCCTGTTGGTTGCTCTGCTTTGATCTTCAGTATCACCTTGGTCAGCAGAGGTAAAGGAGGGAATGCATAACCTTTCAGGGAATACCAGCTGAAGGAGAGAGCATCCGTTTTCCAGGCTAGAGGATGGTGGGTCCTTGTGCAGAACTTTTCCAGGTTATTCATGTGAGAAGCAAAGAGATCCACGTCCGGTCTTCCCCATGTCTTTGTTATTTGTGAGAAAATGTGAGGATGCATCATCCATTCGTGTGGATCCAAGAAATTTCTGCTCAGCTTGTCCGCCAGTACATTGTCCTTGCCTGGCACAAACTGGGATTGTAAATGTATCTTCAGACTCAGGGATTTTTCCCAGAGAATCATTGTTAGTCTGCAGAGGGGGTAAGAATGAGTGCCTCCCTGCTTGTTTATATACCACATGACAGTGGTGTTGTCTGTCCTTATTAGCAAATGTCCTTGTAGTGATTTTTCGAAAGTCTCGATTTCATGTATCACTGCCAACATCTCTTTTTGGTTTATGTGCAGATGTCTTTCCCTTGGAGTCCATAGACCTTGAATGCATCTGCCCTCCATGTGCGCCCCCCATCCATGATCTGAGGCGTCTGTTGTAATCATTTGGCCTGCTTGAGGTCTGTTGAAGGACATGCCTATGTTTAACTGACTTGCTTGAGCCCACCACAAAAATTCTTTCTGCAGACATGGGATGAGTGGGATTACGTCCTCTAGGCTCTGGCTGTGTTGGGACCATAAGCTTTTTAAGTACCATTGCAGCTTTCTCATATGAAGTCTTGCCAAAGGTATCAGAAGAATGCAAGATGCCATGAACCCCAGGGCCTGCAGGATTTTCCTTGCAGTCAGCTGGGAGAGCTTTGTTAGGCCTTTGAAGTACTCTGGTAACTGCTGTTGTTTCTCCTCTGTGAGGTAGGCCATTTGTGTTTCTGTGTCCAGTTTGGCTCCCTGGAAAATAATCTGTTGGGATGGTAATAGTCTTGACTTTTGAATGTTGACTGTGTATCCCAAGGCCTGCAGTAGATGAATGACGTAGTCCAAGTTTGCTATTAAGGTTTGTTTGTTGTCCGCTTGTATGAGGCAGTCGTCCAGGTAGGGGTATATTTGAATCCCCTGGAGTCTGCAGTGTGCCACTACTGATGCCAGGCATTTCGTGAACACTCTGGGCGCAGTAGATAAGCCAAACGGCAATGCTGAGAATTGATAATGCTCTGTCCCTGCAAGAAATCTGAGGTATCTTCTGCAGCTTTGTCTGATTGGGACATGCAGGTATGCCTCCTTGAGGTCCAGAGTGACCAGCCAAGACCCCTTGCCCAGCATGGGAAGGAGTTGCTGCAACGTCAGCATTTTGAACTTTGGCACAATGAGAAAAGTATTTAGAGTAGACAAGTCCAGTATAGGCCTCCATTTGTTTTCTTTTCTTGGAACAAGGAACGGTCTTGAGTAAAATCCCTGGCCTTGTTCCTGAGGAGGAACCTTCTCTATTGCTTTTATATTTAACAGCTTTGAGATTTGATTGAGTGCCTCTGCCCTTTGATGATGTGGCAGGTTTGGCATGCCTTGTCTTATTGGTAAAGTATGGAAGTGGAATCTGTAACCTTTGTCTATTAAATCCAGAATCCAGTTGTCCTTGGTTAAGATATGCCAGTTTTTTGAGAATAAAGATAATTTTCCGCCCAAAGGTGCTTCTCTTTGAGCCTTTGTAGGCGGAATGAAAGTCGAGTCATTGTGATTGTCCTTGTGGTGTAGCAGGGCTGCCTGCGCCACTTGTTTGATTTGGAGGTTGCCATTGGCGGCCCCTGTAGGATCCTCGGTATTGCCCTCTACCTCGGGCACGCCTGCTTTTTCCCCTTTGAAACTTGTCAGAGTCTGGGAAGGACCAATTCTTTGAAGGCCAGTTTCTGCTAAACCTGGGAGGCTGAACCTGCAGGAAATCCTTACTGTCTGTACTGACTTAGCTTTTTCCTCAATGGATTTCAACACATCTTGTGCATTAGCACCAAAAAGCTTCTGCTTTTCCAGAGGTGCATCAAGTAGCTTTACTTTAACTTGGTCTGATAATGGCTGATCTTTTAACTAAGCATGTCTACGTATCACAGCCCCAGTCATAGCTGCCCTACATGAAGCCTCCAATGCATCATAACCACACTGAAGAAAATGATTGTTAACCTGCTGAGTGTTATGTATATGTTCCTGCAATGCTTTTCTATCAATAGGCTCTGGAGAGGCTAGCTTTTTCTGTAAATCATCCAGTAAAAAATCCTGGTACTGAAACATATGAAAAAGGCAATTAAGTGACCTCATGGCTACGGTGGTAGAGGTATAAACTTTTTTACCCCATCTCTCCAGGGACCTAGCTTCCCTATCCGCTGGCAGTGGGTTCTTGGCAGAAGTAGCCACTCCCTTGGGGCCCTGTGAAATAGTTTCTAGATCCACAGAGTGGGCCTTAAAAAGATGTTTGTGAGTGTCAGGAACCCTATAATATCTGTCTGGCTTGACAGGAGCAGGGGGGAGAGAATCAGGGTTAGCACTGGAGTCAGAGAAGACATCATCCAAAACATCCATAACTGGAGGAATAGCTAAAGGTCTGTGCTGGGGAAGCTTGAGGAAGGTACGAAGCCTTTTCCTGGAATCAGAGAATTCCTGACCCTGCCATTTAAAATGTTTCCTCATGGAATGCAGGACTTCACCAAATGAGAAATCCTCTGGAGGGGAGGCTGAGGGAATTGATTCCTCAGCATCGGAGTCCTCACAGGCCTGGAAGGATTCTTCTTGGGTATCTGAGAGCTCAGAATCCCCAGAGGCTTCATCTGAAGAGAGATTGCCAGCCTGCTCAGATCTGGGCCTTTTCTCTGCAGGTGGCTGAGAACCTCTGTCAGGGTGAGGCTGAGACCCCCTGATAAGAGAAATAAGATCTGCAGCAAGAGACATGATCTGTTTATCAGAAGAAGGGGCCTGAGCAGTAGGTTTAGGATGGGCCTTGGCCTGGCTGGCGGCCTTAGCACGTGCAAAGGCCTTGATAGACATGGATACAGGAGGCCTTGCAGCCCCACGTGCAGGAGTAACCTTGTCTACGGGAATGGTGTCGGGTAGATCCAGAACTTCGGTTTCCGGAGGAAAATCAACAACCGGCACCGGAGAGGTCTCCGAAACCGAAGGACGTGTTAACGCTGTGTCGGCCTGGAGCGGTTGAATCACCGCTTCCAAAGGGACAGAAGCACTAGCGGAGTATTTAGGAGTAACATCGGTAGTGGACGCGGGCCGAGGATGTCGGTCCCGGTCCTTTCGTTTTTTGGCAGATTGAGTTGTCGGTTGATCCGACGGCATGATATATGCATAAGATTCACCGAAGAAGTCTTCGGCAAATTCTGCCCGGCGCCTGAGTGCACTTATTAAAGCAAGCACAGGCAGCACAGGCCGAGACGTCGTGGTCTGGGCCCAGGCAAGGAAGGCAGTAAGAATGGAAGTCCTTATGAGGTATTTGTTTACCACAAGACAAACAATTATTAACTTTCTCAATTTGTTCTGACATCGACTGAGGCAAGAAAAAATGTTCCCCAACGGGGTACTTAGCTTTTAGATGACTTCGGTACTGAAAACACAGGAGCTGACCGACCGGCACTTGCGAACTGCTTCTGCTTCGGGCACCGCGCGGCAAGAAAGACTGAAGAAGATGGCGTCGGCCGATGCCTTTATACTCCAGCCGCTCTGACATCGGAGAGGAGGCAACACCGGCCGACGCCGGACCCAGACTTTGGAATTCGGCCGACCGAGGGCTGCCTGAGGCAGGACAACCCATATGTTATGACTGCAGTTGCATTCTTGAAGGACATCTGGGGAATGGGAGGAAAGGGCGGAAATGCGTAGAGAAGACCTAAGGACCAATCGTGGACTAGAGCATCCCTGGGTGACTGTTCCAGAGGGGGAATCAGGGCAAAGTAGTTGCTGCATTTGTAGTTGGTCGGGGATGCAGAGAGGTCGCAGCAAGGATGGCCCCAGTGGTGCAAGATCTCCGCCGCTATAAAGGGATTCAGGGACCACTCGTGAGGTTGCAGAATGCACCTGCTGAGTCTGTCTGCTATCATGTTGGAACTCCCGGGAATGTGCGTTGCTAGAAGAAAACGGTTGGTAGCCAATGCCCACACTGCCATATCCTCATGGCCTCTTGACAAAGGGGGTAAGATTTGGTTCCTCCTTGCTTGTTGATGTACCAGACCACTGCCATGTTGTCTGATTGAATCGCAATTGTCCCAGACGGCAGCAGGGGATGGAATGCTTGCAACGCCAAAAGCACCGCCCTCAGCTCTAGAACATTTATATGCAGATGGGCCTCCAGTTGGGACCAAGTGCCTTGGACTGTCTGTCCCTGGCATAGCCCACCCACCCCATCAGGGAGGCATCCGTGGTCACTGTGGCTTTGGGTTGCTGGGGGGAAAAGGGTCGAGACCATTGTGAGAGATTGTGTGTCATCCACCAATTTAAATCCTGTTTGCACCTGTGGGTTAGTCGAATCATGGCTGAAAGAGGATGGTGAAAGGGATACCATTGGATGAGCAGTAGCCATTGTAGAAGCCTCGTGTGAAATCTGGCCAGGGGAACAATGGTGATGGAGGCTGCCATGGAAACAAACTGTAGAACAGAGTGAGCCGTGGATTTTTCCTTTGAAAGGATTGGAATTAGTTGTTGCTTTATCCTTAAAATTCTGTGCTCTGGAATAGCAGTTCTGCAGTTTTTTGTGCCAAGATGACCCCTATTAATTCTGTTGACTGAGATGGGGTGAGATTGGATTTCTGCCAGTTTATGGTTATGCCTAGCCTTTGAGCAGCGAGGAGAGAGTATGCCAGGGCTTTTTTCAGTAGATGTCTGGTGGGGGCGGAAATGAGCCAGTCGTCTAGGTATGGAAACACCTGGAATCCTTGAAGTCGCAAGTGAGCTGTGACAACTGCCATGCACTTTGTGAACACTCTGGGGGCTGTAGAGAGTCCAAAGGGCAGTACTCTGAACTGGTAGTGACTGGCTCCCGCACAGAAACACAAAAATCTTCTTGATGGCCTGTCCACCTTTATGTGGTAGTATGCATCTTGAAGGTCCATAGAGCACATCCAATCATCTTTTTCCAAAAGCGGGAGGATAGATTGTATAGTGACCATCCAGAATTTTTGTACTCTCACAAACTTGTTCAATATACTGAGATCCAAAATTGGTCTCCAGTCCCCGGTTTTCTTTGGCACCAAAAATAGTCTTGAGTAGAATCCGGATCCTATCTGGTCTGGTGGGACAATTTGGATGACTTTTTCTTAGCAGCTTTTCTATCTCTAGTGCTGCTTCTTCCCTTTGACTGGGCAGAACGTCGGGAATATTTTTTGAAGGGAAGGGGCAAAGATCGTAGGGGATATGATAACCTCTGGTTATGATCCTTTGTACCCAAGAATCAGTGGTGATGGTTAGCCAGGCAGAAGGGTACAAGGAGAATCGTCCCCCATCCTCCAGAGGAAAGGAGTTGGGCCGCTCTTCATGAGCGCTGGTAGGATTGACCAGGGAAGGAATCCCTAGGACCCTGGTTACGCGGTCCCCCTCTGCCCCGAAAC
The DNA here is from genome assembly GCF_019279795.1 of Protopterus annectens. Classification (NCBI taxonomy): domain Eukaryota; kingdom Metazoa; phylum Chordata; order Ceratodontiformes; family Protopteridae; genus Protopterus; species Protopterus annectens. The sequence goes on along the minus strand of NC_056727.1, from coordinate 981,859,234 downwards.
GAGCGTCTTCCCTGGGTGTTTCCCGCTCTGCCTCTGGGGGAGAACTCTGCCTATGTGTCACAGAAAGGACCCTGAGATTTCTTGAACCATATCCTCCCACTCTTTTGGTTTCGGGAGAAAGCACGTTGAGGGGAAGAATAACGGACACCTACGGCAGAGAGAGTATTACCGTCTTGTTCACATCTGGCCAGTGTGCTTTTAACTTTGGGCCCAAACAACGAAGAGGGCTCAATGGGGGCATTAACAAAGGAAGATTTAAAAGGTTCCACAAAGTTACACAAGTGCATCCAGGCGTGTCGTCTCAAGACCGCAGCTAAACCCACCGCTCTAGCTGCTCCTTCTGATGCGTGAGATATCAATCACAGAGAGGAGTTAGATATAGACTCAATAGTAGCCAGCTGAGTGGCTACTTTGTCACGGACCTCATTAGACATTGCACCAGCCAAGGTTTCAGAGAGCTCAGAAACCAGATCCCTTTGAAGCCTGGTAAAATGTACCATATAATTCAGGGACCTGACAGCAAAGGTCGCTGAAGCAAAAGTGTGCTTCCCTATTCTGTCCAGGGCCCAGGACTCACTGTCAGGCTGATGGACAGTCTGGCTTTCTTCTTATGCTAGATCCTTTTTTGTTGCAGCCACCACCAAAGCATCTACAGAAAGATCTTTGGACCAATGGGGGTCTGAAGCAGGAGGGGACAAGATGTTATCTGGCCTCTGGGGAATAGCTTCAACAGTATCGGGGCCTTCCCAGCATGCTGCACGATGAACTTGACAAGATCAAGGTGGAGTAACCCAGGAGGTAAGGGGTGGGCGTGAAAGGCCTGCAAGAACGCAGATTCCTCAGCGGTCGGATTAGAGGCCTGCCAGTCACCTTTCTGCTTCAGGATTTCAAGGATATCGCCAAAGGATACCTCAGAGGGCGACTGAGGAGATCCTCCCCCCTCATTGAAATCTGTCTCTTTGGTGAGGGACTCCTCTGTGGAGTCCATGTGCTTCCTCTTACACAAACTTTTCCGGTGGACCTTCTCAGCGGGAGAAGCTGGGGAAGACAACGGAAAAGGGGATTTCTGAGGGAATATGTCCTGAGGCCCTTGCACCTGGTGTCCACTAGGTGTGACTTGTGAAAACAGTGTACCAGAGGAGGGCAGAGGTATAGACAGTCCGGTATCGCCAGTCGCAGCGAAAGCCTTCATCAGTTGGAAGGCTGGTCCACCCGAAGAGGAGTGTATGTCAAGGACAGGGGGCACTCCTCTAAGTGGCTCAGCCTGCTGACTCAGAGTCCCTGGATGGCTGTGGAGCAGCAAGCTATGCGCATCACAGCTGACATCCTGGGTCGTAGCAAAACTTTCCTGCCATGAAGGCAACTGCGGTTCCTTAGTGAGATCCATAAAGGGAACCGCAGAAGGGGAAGACTGTACTATATCCATGGACTTCAAAGGCAATGAAGGAGGAGAATAAGGTGGTGTCCTTACGGGTGATCACCTCCCAAGGAAGTATAGTTCCTGGGGGGTGGAATACCTCTGGCCAAGAATGCCTGGTCCACAAGACGCAACACATCATGTTCGGAAAGACTTCTAGTGGACCTCCCAGAGACTGAGGGAGAAACAGGCCTGTCCACAAAAGAAGCAGACTGTGCCCATCTCATCTGATCGCACCGAGAAAGACTGAACTACTGTAGTCTGCACCAAAGTCATCGGTGCCGAGGTCATTGTCTGCACCGACACAGGGATTGGTGCCGACGAAACTGGAACCGACAAAACTGGAGTCAGTGATAAAGGCCTCAGTTCCGAGGAAGATCTCGGAGCCGACACAGTCAAGGTCTGCGCCGACTGAATGGTCGGTGCTGATACAGTGGTAAAGGTCTGAATCAAGCAGCCCCTCGGTGCAGATATGTAGAAGGCTGCAGGAGAGGACGGAGCCAAAATCACTAATGGAGCCGAAGGTCTGGGCACCAAAAGCACTGGGGCTGACAGAGAGCTCCGGAGCCGAAATTTTGACCTTTTTAGATTTTGGTTGGTGAGAGTCCCCAGCCGGGGATGAAGGCAAGGACTTAGCCTTAGTAGAAACATCCGATTTCTTATGGGCTTTAGGAGGGATTGAGACCTCTAACCCACAAATAGCCTCTGAAAAGGGAGATTTTAGAAGTCCCTTCAATATTAGCTTATTTTTCCTTTCTAACAAAGTTCTATTAGAAAAGTCTTCACATATAGTACAAGGTGGCTCAACAGATAAATGGGAAGCGCCCAAACAATAAACACAAAGAATGTGCATCAGAAGTAGGCAGTGTGTGTCCACAATCAGAACACTGCTTAAACCCCAGACTACCCTTTTTATCTGCCATATTAACAAATAGAAAAAGTACCAACAATGGTACAAGAGAGTACCCGAAGGTATGAAAAAGAAAAGGGATTACCAACGATGGTAAGGAAAAATTTTCTCACGGTAAAAAGGGAAAGTAAAGGATAGAAAAAATCTGAGGAAATTATGAACGCTAGATGTGATAGGGTAAGAGACAATAAAATATCAACTTTTCTGACAGAAAAGTAATTTGTAAAGCAATTAAACAATTGACTGTACTTAGCTCAAGAGAAGTAGCTTGACACGACCGGATGGCAATGCAGCAAACGAAATCTGAGGTAACAGGGAGAGGGGGGTTGAGGGTAAGAGTTTAGCTCGAGAGTTTGAAGCTGACACGAGCTTGGAAAATGGCCGGCTCGGTTTCGAGCTCAGAACAGATACCCATACATAAGGAATGAACAAGGATTAACTATATCAGATTGTGGTTTGTGCCCTTGTAATACTCCATTTTATCTATTTCATAAAATAAATCATTTGTGCAAGTTTTTATTACCTTTGGTTCGTTTCTGGCTGTTTTTTGTACTCGTTTCTCTTAGTTTACCTTCACTGCTAACTCTGCATCTCGTAGCTCTGGAAAGCAATCTCTGGAATCCTGGTTCTGACCCCATGTTGCACGTCTAGTTAGGATAAAATACACGAGTCTTTGTGGGTTTTGTTCAAGCAGTTTTATTATGTACAAACACATCAGGATTGAGGATCAATAACGAACTTAAACTTATAAACAAGCTACTACACTCGTACATGCTCACACTCTCTGGCTGCACTCTCAAAATGACACTGAAGCTAGCACGTGCTTGCTATTTATATGCACTTTCAGTCCTTGAAACTCTTAAAGACGCAGCATACACACTATTCTACAGGGTCCATGTACCAGTTCCCATAACTGAAAGTTGAAGAAAATGTAAAATAAAGTACAGTTGCACAAGTCTTACTTACCTTTAACATAAATATTCAAATTCCTCACTGCCTCAATGGCAGTTTAGGTTATCTGCCAAAGTAACCCAGTACTGGGCAGCTTTCAAAAGCTCACATTCCCCTCCCTTCCTTTTCCTCAGAGATGATTGGCTAAGCATATCCTACAAGGGAAGCCTTTAGCTGTCACAGAGACTGAGCGTTCAGGCTTTTTTCACTTCCACAAAGGAGGAGAGTAAAGCACTGCAAGCCAGAAACATCTAGTAAGACTAAATTTGCAGCCAATCACATCACCAAACAAATCCAACAACCATTGAATCAAAAGGTTGAAGTCCACCTCGACTATGCATAATTTGGGGGATGGAGGGTGGACGCTGCCACTGAGGTAGTGAGGAATTCGAGCATCTACTGTTAAAGTAGGACTTGGGCAGCTGTACTATGTTCACCATTCCCACTGCCTCAAGGGCATTTTGGATAGATTGCCAAATCTTACCCTACCTGGGAGTGGAAGGATAAGTATATCCAGGAGCCTCTGGAGAATGGTCCAAGCAAAGCCTACTCTGGACCTTGAAAAGGTTTGTACTGCTTTGTGAAGGTATGAACAGAGTACCAGGCTGCTGCCTCTAGAATCCCCCCTTTCTAATATGCCATCAAAGAGGATAAGGCCCTAGACAAGTAAGCCTTAACCTTGTCTGGAAGTTAATGACCGCGGGGTAGCAACAAAACAGAGGATAACTATTGTGCAATAGCTTGCTCACAGACAGGTTGATCTTTCTTAGTGGCCACACCCCCCCCCCCCCCCCCCGTATAGGAAATAAACGTCTGTCCAATATTACTAAAGGTCTTTGTTCTGTCAAGGTAGTATCTGAGCTGTCTCTGCACATCCAATGCATGTAGAACGTTTCCCTCATTCTTTTCTGAACCAGTATTTATTCAAGGGGCATTTAGAAACAACTGTAGGTATGAATGACGGATTAGTGAGTAATACAACCACTACCCCTTACGAAAAAGTGGATAGGGTTGGCCCACCATGACAGCTTGCAGTTCAAAGACTCATCTTGCAGATGTCAAAGCAATAAGTAAAAGAAAACTTCAAAGTAATGAACCATAAGTCACCCAGACAAGCAAGTTCAAAAGGAGACTAGGTCAAATTTTCGAAAACATAGCTGACATCCCATGGAAGTGGACTTTGCTTCTGAGGGGGAATCACTTGCAACACTCCTTGCACAAATGGTTTGAGCACAAAAAGAGAAGAAAGGGGGGAATCCATCGACGGACAAGACTGATGGAAGATGCACTTTGATACACACACATCATGCATCACCTCCAAGTAGCTCACAAAGACATTTTAAAACCAGAAGGGTTGACACCTTTTCAGGACCTTTGTTACTGGCCAGGCATCACATAGAAAACCTTTTCTACTTGTAAACATAAGAATTTTTAGTTGCAAGTTTTCTTGTCTCCTTAAATACCTGCTGCACATTCTCACTGGAACAAGTGCATAAGATATCAAATCAGAATCATCCAGTGTGTCAGTCGCCAACTGCCCTAAGCTGGGGTATGCACCCCCAACACTGTGTGAGCAGATCCAGTCTGGGCAGAAGCTTGTGGTATCTGCCACTGGCCAGTTCTATTAAAAGGGATAACCAACTCTGCCTAGGCCAAAAATGGAGTATCACAATGATCTTCAGTAATTCTTTCTGAATCTCTGAAGTACCATGGGGAATAACTGCAAAGGATGGAAATGCATATAGGAACACTGATAATCATAAGAATGATGGAGTGTCTTGTGTTACAAACAAGGCTGCAAGGATGTCTAACAGAAATTTTTTAGTAAGCATTTTGAAAGGAAGCAAACAGATCTACTTGATATGTTCCCCACATCTTGATCAAGTCCTGATAGGCCTCTACATGTAAACTTACACTAATGAGGGTCTGTCCACGATCTGCTTAGTATGCCGGCTACTGTGGTATGCTCTGCAAGAATGAGGCCTGAAGAGTCGTCAAATGCTGTAGAGCCAGCTCCCAGGCAATCCATGCCAACCAGCAAAGAGGGTATGACTTTGTACTGCCTTGCTTGTTCAAGTACTACAACACAGTAGTGTTTTCTTTGACCAATAGAAGAGGACTCGATCCATTAGTGGTGAAGTATTTTTAACGCACAAACCATAGCCAACATTTCTTTTATGTTTATGCACTTAGATGTGCCTTAAGGACCCTAAACAAGCCTAGCAGTCGAACTACAGCAGACATTGCTCCCTATGGAAAATATGAAGTGTCCATATGGACAGAATGGACTGGGGTCTGAAGAGAGAAAGGCAGTCCTGGATTCAGAGACTACTGATCCCTCTACCACTATTTGACGAATCTCAGTACCAGTACTTGGAAATCTAAGGGACGATGGTGGTAGGTTCAACAATTCTTTAAGTACCACTGAGTTTTTCTCATGTGTAGTCTGGCTAGTGGTATCATAAGGATCGCTGATGGCATGAGGTATAGAATTTTGAGGAACTCTTGCCGAGGCCACATCTAGAAGACAGAAATTCATGAAAATGCCATAAGTCAGAACTTCATTTTCTTGCAAGACCACCATCTTTTTCACCATGTCCATCTAAACGCTCATGTACAGTAAGTAGCCCAAAGGGTAATACAGAAAACTGAATGCAAGCCAGTCGCAGCAAATTTCAGAAATTTCCTGAAATTGGGAGCAGAGTACCTGAAATCTAGATTCACCACGAAACCATGATCTGGAAGCAATGCTAGGATAGACTAAGGTGAACATTCTGAATTTCAGAACTTTTACAAAGGTGTTTAGAAAGGACAAATCTAAGACGGGTCTCCAGGAGTGCTCCTTTTTTGGTACGATAAAAATTCTAGAGTAAAATCCTTTGCCATTGTGCATCACAGAGGCCCAAGTTCATGACCCTGCTTCTACCATGTGATGGAGCACTGGGGAAAAAGTACAGTTTTGTACCTACCATAAATGTAGATGCTCGAGTGTAAACACTGCTGCAGTCATTACACTTGGGTTATCCTGCTGTCAGGCGGTTCTCCAGTCGGCCTGAGTTCCAAAGTCTTGGTCTGGCGTCGGTTTCTGTCGCTTCCTCCCTGACGTCAGTGCGGCGGGTACATAAGATGCAGCTGACGCCAGTTTCTTCAGTTTTTCTTGCCCCAGATGTCAGGTGCCCCCAAATAGGTAGGCAATTCAAATTGCTAATAAAACATACATAAGAAAAGCAAACAACTTTCAGTTACCAGCAAATACTCCCCATAGGTAGTAAAGGGTAGAAAGCATAGGTACGTACCAGCAAGTAAGAGGGGAAGGAGGGAGGGTAACCTGGATTGCAGAAGTGTTTACACTCGAACATCTACATTTATGGTAGGTGCAAAACTGTACTATGTTCATCGTGTTACACTGCTGCAGTCATTACACTTCGGTGAAATCCCAAAGCTGAGGTAGGGAGGGTGGTTCTATAAGACATTAGGGGTGGCTATAAGGCCCTGCAGCACAGCAGTGGCAAAGCCAGCTCTGGATTTGGAGTATAAAGGCAAATGGTAATGCTTGGTGAGGGTATGCACAGAACTCCATGTTGCTGCTTCCAAAATATCCTTGGTAGGTACTCCTCTGAGGTAGGCAGTTGAAGTGGCTGTTGCCCTGGTGGAGGGAGATCTAATGCTGCTAGGTACAGGTTTCCCATGGTGAGTATAGCAGAAACGTATAAAATGTCCTATCCATTTTGAAATGGCTTTTCCCTGTGCTCCTGCAGCATATGCTACCAATAATTGCTCAGATTTTCTGAAAGCTTTGATTTTGTCCAAGTAGAAGCGTAACTACCTGTGAATGTTCAAAGAATGCAGCAGTCTCTCCCCTTTCTTCTGTGGTTTTGGATAAAAAGTTGGCAAGTGAATAGTTTGGTTTAGAGCCACACTTGATACCACCCTTTGGCATAAATGTAGGGCTAGTTCTTAAAGACACCCTGTCCTGGTGGAAAATGAGGAAAGGTTCCACTGCCATTAGTGCCTGTAATTCTGAAACTCTTCGTGCTGATGTTATTGCCAAGAGCAGGGCAGTTTTCCAAAGGATACATTTTAATTCTGCTGTTAGCTGGCTCAAAAGGAGGTAAAGTTATTTTCCAAAACAAAGTTGAGGTCCCAAGTTGGAGTAGGTGCTCTACAGGGCGGTCTTATGTTTTTAGCCCCTCTGAGATACTGTTTTAGCAAAGGATTAGAGAAAATTGGTGGATCCGTGTTGTAATGAGCAGAGATGGCAGAGGCTTGGATCTTGATGGATGAAAAGAAGAGGCCTTTGTCCAACATCTCAGTTAAATATTGTAGTATCTGAGGAATGTTTGGGACAAGAAGGTCAAGGCTGTGAGCCTGGTTCCAGGCACAGAATCTCTTCCACTTATCCGAATAGGCTTTCTGGTACTAGGCCTTCTGGCCTCCAGAATGACATCCATAACAGCTTTGGAGAGAGGCATTGCTTGCTTGACTAAGGAATCTTCCATGCAGCTAGGTTTAAGGTCTTTAGCTGGCTGTGAAGTATCTGACTGTTGTGCTGAGTCAGCAGATGTGGGATTTGAGGCAAAATCCAGGGTGGTCCTTGTGCTAAGTTCTTTAAGATTGGGTACCAGTGCTGGCATGGCCAGTCTGGTGCAATCAGGATCATCTTTGGCTCTTCTTGCCTGGCTTTTATGAGTACCTTTGGAAGGAGAGGTAGTGGTGGGAAAGCATATACTTGTAGGTTTTTCCAGCTGAATGAGAGGGCATCCACTTTGCATGCTTGTGGATGGTAACTCCTTGTGCAGAATTTCTGTAGCTGGCAGTTCATTGGGGATGCAAACAGATCTATGTCCGGGCTCCACCATTTCTGTGTTATCACTCTGAATATTTATGGATTCAATTCCCATTCGTGGGGATCCATGATGTTTCTGCTTAAGTCGTCTGCCAGTGTGTTTTTCTCTCCTGGCAGGAATTGTGCTTGCAGATGAACTTGATAGTTTAGAGCTGTGTTCCACAAGGTCATGGCTTGTCTGCAGAGGGGGTAGGAGTGTGTGCCCCCTTGCTTGTTTATGTACCACATAACTGTGGTGTTGTCTGTCTTTAGTAGTAGTTGTCCTGGATGCAGCAGGTCCTTGAAAGCTATAAGGGCATTTTGTACAGCTAGCATCTCTTTTTGATTGATGTGAAGATGCCTTTGTTCTGCGGGCCACTTGCCCTGAATACATTTTCCTGCCATGTGCGCTTCCCAGGTGTAATACGATGCATCTGTTGTCAGTGTTTGCCTGGCTGTGGGTTGAGTAAAAGGCTGTCCCTTGTTGAGGTGACTAGCTTAAGCCCACCATCGAAACTCCTGTTGAAGGCAAGGAATTAGTGGTATAACTGTTTTCAAACTTTGACAGTGTTGAGACCATACACTCTTTAGGTACCATTGTAGTTTCCTCGTATGCAGTCTGGTATATGGAATTAGTAGTATGCAAGATGCCATGTAACCCAAGGCCTGCAGAATTTTTCTTGCAGGGAGTTGGGTCTTTGTTGCCATCAACTGAAAGTATTGAGTCAGTTGTCCTTGCTTGTCTGGCGTGAGATAAGCCATCTGGGCCGTTGTGTTCAAGCTGACACCCAGGAATATTCTCTCTTGTGAGGGCACTAGTTTTGATTTTTCATTTACTGTGTACCCCAGGCAACTTAACTTTTTTACGAACGCCAGATGCTTTAGAAGAATGTCCTTGCTTTCTGCTTGAATCAGGCAGTCGTCCAGGTATGGATAAATTTGAATTCCTTTTTGCCTGCAAAATGCAATTACTGGTGCCAGGCACTTTGTGAAGACCATGGGCGCAGTAGATAAGCCAAAGGGCAGTGCAGAGAATTGATAGTGCATTGAACCAGCTAGAAATCTGAGATATCTTCTGCAGTTTTGTCTGATAGGGACATGCAGGTATGCCTCCTTGAGGTCCCCAAAGTCACGAGCCAAGCTTTCTTGCCCAGCATGGGAAGAAGCTGCTGTAGTGTCAACATTTTGAATTTCGGAACATCCAGGTAAGTGTTTAGAGAAGAAAGATCCAGAATGGGTCTCCAGGCTTTGTCCTTTCTGGGAACCGGAAAGAGTCTTGAATAAAATCCTTGTCCTTGCTCCTGTGGTGGTACCTTTTGAATAGCTCTCATGTCCATGAGTGCTGTAATTTGTTTTTGAACCTCTGCCCACTGATTTGGTGGCAGATTTGTCATTCCTTTTAACCTTGGCAAAGTGTGAAAGTGGAACCTGTAACCTTGAGCTACAATGTTGAGAACCCATTTGTCTTTGGTGATGCAATGCCAATTGTGATAGAAAATTAGAAGTTATGTACCTACCATAACGTTCCATGTTAGTTGTCTTCTCTCGCCTTCTTTCTTGCTGGATGGGTTCGGAGCCAATCCTCGGCTCCGACTCGGCACTTGCTAAGCTCGAGAGTCACTTTTACCAGCTCGAAGCAGCCCCATATCCCATGATGCAAGGCGGTAATTACCCAGATCTCGTTTGGTATCTAGAGGAAAAACTGCCTATAAAAACTTTCCACTAAGGAAAGAGAAACACTAACCTAAAAAGGCTGTAATGGAAACCAGGTAATGAAGGACAAGAACTATCTGGTGTCCAAGGAAGAAGAATCTTCCAGAGAAAAGGGGAGATCAAGGTCTGTCCAGGCTAAGGGGACAGGAGGGAGGGACGCAAGAAAGAAGGCGAAAGAAGACTACTAACATGGAACGTTATGGTAGGTACATAACTTCTAAATGTTAAGTTGTCAATCTCGCCTTCATTCTTGCTGGATGGGACCGCGTCCCTAGCACCTCTATCCTGGGTGGCTCAATGGAACAGACTCTTGAGAACAGTGGAACCAAAGCTTGCCCTATCCCTGGAGGCCAAATCCAATTTTAATGAGAAACAAAGGTATGAGGAGTGGCCCAAGTGGCTGCTGCACAAATAGTATCTAAGGGCAGCCTAGCCTGAAAAGCTGTAGAAGTGGCTAGGCCTCTTGTGGAATGTGCTTTAGGTTTTGAGCGGAGTTGTTTGCCACTAAGTTGATAAATGTCAGAAATGGTGGAAGATAGCCATCTGGATAAGGTCACTTTAGAAACAGGGAGACCTTTTTTATTTTCAGCATAAGAAAGGAAGAGTTGATCAGATTTCTAAATTGCTTAGTTCTGTCCAAGTAATATCTAAGTTGGCGGTGAACATCAAGGTAATGCAATTTTTGTTCCACCCTGTTAGAATAATTTGGAAAAAATACAGGAAGATCAATGGATTGGTTTAAATTTGTCTTAGAAGCAACCTTGGGCAAAAAGGATGGATTGGTTCTCAAAGATACCCTATCCTTGTGGAAGACCAAATAAGGGGGACGAACAGATAGGGCATGAAGTTCCGACACTCTTCTAGTTGAGGTAATGGCGACAAGAAAGAGCGTCTTCCAAGAAAGAAACTTTAATGAACATGAAGCAGCCGGTTCAAAAGGGGGAAGTATCAAGGATGCCAGCACTAAATTTAGGTCCCACTGTGGTGGAGGATCCCTAACAGGGGGCTTTAGAAGGAACACCCCTTTAAGAAAGGCTTTACAAAGCTTGTGGGACAATGTTGTGGTCTGCAAACCCGACATGAAAGTTGGAGATTGCTGCCAACTGAACTTTGACTGTGGAAGAGGAAGAACCTGAGTGAAAAATTTCCGCTAGAAAATCCAAGACTGACTGAACCGGGGCAGTAAAGGGATCTATGTTCTTATCTTTCGCCCAGAGGGAGAAGCGTTTCCACTTACCAGAGTAAATCCTCCTGGTAGAGGACTTAAGAGAAGCTACTATGATGTCTCTAACGGGGTTAGAGATCATAGGAAGCCTGGCTAAGGAAGGAAGTGGAGCAACCAAGCTGTGAGGTTGAGGGAAGGAACGGACTGGTGCAGTTGACCCGACTGGTGGGTCAGAAGATCTGGCACTGGGTCCAGATGCCAAGGCTGCACCAAGAGATGACGATGAAGGAACGGGAACCAAATTTGTCGAGGCCAGTAAGGGGCAATGAGAATCAATTTGGCTCTCAAAACAGACGCTTTCTGGAGTACCTGTGGAATCAATGGAAAGGGGGGAAAAGCATAAAGTCCCTGGGGCCAATCTTGGGAAAGAGCGTCTCTGGGCGGATGGCCCGGAAGTGGGAAGAGAGAAAAGAAGTCTGGGCATTTGCTGTTTAGAGGAGTAGCAAAAAGATCGCAGCATGGGCGGCCCCACTTCTGAAAAATCTCTTCCACTATGGATTGCTTGAAAGACCACTCATGAGGCATGAGTATAGCTCTGCTCAATCTGTCCGCTATTATGTTGGTTTTCCCAGGGATATGCTTTGCTGCCAGAAACCGATGAGAGTAGATCGCCCATTGCCAAAGTCTGACAGCCTCTCGACACAAGGGATAGGACTTGGTTCCGCCTGCTTGTTGACGTACCACACCACGGACATGTTGTCCGTGTGAACTGCAATAGTTCCGAAGGGAAGAAAGTCGTTGAGGGCTTGTAACGTTAAAAGCACTGCTCTCACCTCTAGGACATTTATGTGCAGGTGGTATTCGAACGGTTGCCACGTGCCATGAACCATCCTGCCCTGATAATGCCCCCCCCCACCCGATCAGGGAGGCATCCGAAGTGACCGTGGCTACCGGGGCCGGGGGAACAAATGGTCTGCCCTGATGGACTAGAGGAGAGGAAATCCACCAGGATAGATGGCTCTTGCAGGTCTGTGTCACTAGGATCTTGTGACGCATGGGAAGCTGCTGGAAGGACCATTGTGTGAACAACATCCATTGTAGAAGACGCATGTGAAAACGGGCCAGAGGAAGAAGTGTGATGGCAGCAGCCATGAGGCCCAACACTTTCAAAACCAGCCTGGCTTGTATCTTTTTGCTGGCAAGGATGATTCGAACGTGGTTTTGGATATCTAGGATTCTCTGACTTGTTAGGTTTGCTGACATCCGAGTAGTGTCTAGATTTGCGCCTATAAAGGTAATAGATTGGCAGGGCGATAAGGAGGACTTTTCGAAGTTTAATGAAATTCCCAATTGACTGCAGAGACGTAGGGTGTAGTCTCTGGCTCGGATGAGTTGATGCCTGGTGGTGGCTGAGAGGAGCCAGTCGTCGAGATACGGAAACACCTGGAATCCTAGACGTCTCAGGTGAGCCGTGACCACTGCCATGCATTTGGTGAACACTCTGGGGGCTGTAGTGAGACCAAAGGGCAGGGCTCTGAATTGAAAATGACTGGTCCCCAGCCGAAAGCGGAGAAACCTTCTGGAGCGTCTGTGGATTTTTATGTGATAGTACGCATCCTGAAGGTCTATAGAGCACATCCAGTTGTCTTTGCCCATAAAGGGCAAAATCGATTGACGTGTGACCATCCGAAATCTCGTCTTTTTGACAGACTTGTTTAGTCTGCTGAGGTCTAATATTGGTCTCCAGTCTCCCATCTTTTTGGGGACCAAAAAGAACCTTGAGTAGATTCTGGACTCTAAATGATCTTTTGGTACTGGCTGGATGGCTCTTTTCCTTAGAAGCTTTGACACCTCTAATCTTGCAATTTCCCTTAGACTGGGTGGTACGTCTGGAAGGGAACCTTTTTGAGGGAAGGGGCTTTCCTCGAAAGGAATCTTGTAACCCTCGGATATGATCGACTGTACCCATTTGTCTTAAGAGAGGGAAAGCCAGGCTTCTGGGTACAGCGACAATCTTCCCCCGACTGCCTCCAAGGGTGGGCAGTCGGGCAACACCTCAGGGATGCTGGAAGGGCTTGTCAGAGAGAAGCTCTCTGGAGCCCTGGTTCTGCGGACCCCCCTCTGCCCCTAGGGTGGCGTCTGTTATTATTACCCCCTCTGCCTCTGGGGGTAAACTGACAACGTGCGTCAGGCGTGACTCCTTGTGATTTTCGGAACCACATTTTCCCTCCCTTCTGACCTTTGGGGTAAGGTCTAGGAGTGGAGAAACGGACTCCTACGGCAGAAAGAGTCTTGCCATCTTGCTCACACCTGGTCAACGTGTCCTTCACCTGAGGGCCAAACAAAGTTGACCCATCAAAGGGAGAGTTTGTGAAGGACGCCTTAAAGGGGTCTGCAAAATTACAGAGCCGCATCCAGGACGGGCGTCTGAGAGCCACTCCTGTGCCTGCAGCTCTACTCGCCCCATCGGCTGCATAAGAAATGAGCCGCATGGAGGAGCTGGTTATGGAGTTAAGGATTCCCAGCTGAGAAGCAATCTTTTCCTGAGCCCCTGCTGCTGAAGGATCCTGTACTAATTCTTTAAGGATGTCCCTTTGAAGTCTGGTGAAGTGACATAAATAATTCAGCGAACACATAGCAAAGGTCGCTGAGGAAAACATCCGCTTACCATACCTGTCCATAGTCCTGGATTCTTTGTTAGGAGGATGGACTGGTACGGAAGGATCTGCAAGTTCCTTCTTAGTGGCGGCCGCCACCACCATGGCATCAACCGGGACACCTTTAGTAAGAAACTGCTTTTCTGCGGGGGCCGTAATAAATTTTGAAGGTCTCCTAGGGACTGCTTCCACCGAATCAGGAGATGCCCATGCCTTTCGAGCTATGAACTCCATAAGAGGGTCGAAAGGCGGAGACACCCAGGAGGTGGAGGGTCGAGATCCAAAGGACTCCATGTATACAGATTCATCCTCAGAGGGGTTAATGGAGGGCCAGTTCACCCTCTGTTTCAGGAGCTCAAGGATGTCTGAAAAGGAGACATCCTCAGAGGGAGATCTTGGGGATCCCTCCGACTTATTTAAATCGCTATCTGATGTTGTAGACTTGGGGGAGTCTAAATGCTTCCTCTTGCAGGTCCTCTTACGTGGGGGTTCACCTGAAGGATCAGGAGAAACCTCGGAAGAGGAAGTCCTTCCCAATGAGGAAATCTGGGGCGATGGACCTCTGGGTCCGGGAGCAAGAGAGCGGGAAGAGGCATCTACAGGCACCATAGAGGGAGGAGCTAAAGGAACCGACTGCTGGCTAAGCTCTGGGGCTAGCACACTCCTCATCACCTCGAAGGCTCCCCTCCCAGGGAGAGCAGAGAGATCCCGCTCCGAAGAAACAGGGATCCCTAGTCCCACCGAAAGGGAAGGCTCCGAAGCAGATGTCGGGGCCGAGCTCACCAAGGCCGAAGCTCCGAGAGGGAGAACGGGGTCGGACAAGGGTCCGATGCCACTCGCCCCCTCGGAACCAACCAGGGAAGCCAGACGCCCGGATCCCTCCAAGGAAGGTCTCAAGGAGGAGATAGGAGTAGAGGACGACGGAGCCGAAAGGTGTGGTATCGGCTCCGACGCAGCAGCAGTAATGGTACCAATAATCTCCGGCTCCGAGCTCTGTAGGAGAGTCGAAGGAGGAATTTCAGGGGGATGTATAATAGCTGACGTCTGATGAGATGGGCTATGGAGCATCTCGGCTAGTGCCTGTGACTTTAATAGCCTACTTACCACTCTCTCTAAATCGTGGTCTGAAAGCCTCGCAGACCTCGATGATCAGCTCCGATGGCTCCGCTCCGAAAGCAAGGGGGATGCTGGAGCCGAGTGAATAGATTCCAGAGAAGGAGATCTAGACCTCTTTTTGGACGGAGCCATCGGAGCAGAGGAATGTTCAGCTCCAGGTGGAGCCGACAACTTGTCGGCTCCGAGAGGAGACAAAGATATCTTGGCTCCAGCCGGAGCCGAGACATGCTTCGACACCGGTGCCGAAGCCAAGGTATCAGCGCCGATGGGCGCCGGCACAGAAGCTTCCAACAAGGAAGGATCGGCTCCGGACGGAGCCGATGTCGACTCCGGCGGAGTCGGAACCAAGACCACAGACTTGGACACCGAAGCCTGGGTCTTGGGTGGCTTAGAGGGCTTCCCGGAGCCGACTTTAGCCGGGGAGCTCTCTGGTTTAAGTAGACCCCTAAGGATCAACTTATTTCTACGTTCCTGCAGGAGACTCTGGCTGAAAGAATGACATATAGAATGACATATAGCACAGGAGTCCTGCAGGTGTAGGGGTCCCAGGCAATAAATACAAGAAGTGTGACCGTCTGTCAGAGACATCTTCTGACAGCACGAGTCACACTTCTTGAAACCTGAGACCCTAGTATCTTTGGACATATCTAGGTGCTTAAACACTCACACACACCAATCAGTCCAATCAAGACACTAACAACTAAAAATATATTAATAATAACTAACAAAATAGTTATAAAGTAGAGTGACACAACACACACACACACACCTGAGGGAATCCTGACAGGAACTGTGAGGGTGGGAAAGGCCTAAGGCCCGAAAAACTAAACTAAAGAACTAGGACAAAAAGGGGTATGGAGCTAACTGAAAGTACAAGGAGGAAAGAATGGATACTAAAAAGACCAACAATTAGGGTTTTAGGCTCTTAAAACCTGACAAAAAGCTAGAAAAATATCACTTACCAGGAGCTGGTAAAAAGGATGACCTCATTAGCGAAGCGGCAAACGAGATCTGGGTAATTACCGCCTTGCATCATGGGATATGGGGCTGCCTCGAGCTGGTAAAAGTGACTCTCGAGCTTATCAAGTGCAGAGTCGGAGCCGATCCCATCCAGCAAGAATGAAGGCGAGATTGACAACTTAACATGTGCCAGTTTTCCTCCTAAGGGGGCTGCCAAGAGAGAGCTGTTTGGCAGCTGTAGTGGGAAGTCATTGAGGCTACTTTTTATAAGGTTGTGGCCTGTCTTCCCCTTCTTTCTGGCCTGGTGTACCCCATTGTAGAGGCCTGTAATGACCTTGTGTTTGACCTCTACCTCTTGGACGTCTGTATCTGCCTCTTTGAGGTCTGTCTGTGACTGGAAAGGACCAATTCTTTGTTGGCCAATTTCTGCTAAAACGAGGAGGCTGAACCTGTAAGAAATCCTTCACTGTTTGCATAGATTTTGCTTTATCCTCCATCTTCTTTAATATCTCCTCTGCCTTAACTCCAAACAGCACATCCCGCTGCAAAGGTGCATCCAATAATTTTGTCTTAACATGATCTGATAACGTATGTTCTTTTAACCAAGCATGCCTTCTAATGACAGAGCCTGTAACTGCTGCTCTACAGGAGGCCTCTAAGGAATCAAACCCACAATGCAAAGTATGTTTTCCTACTTGTTCAGCTGCATGCAGTAAATCCTGCATTTCTTTAAAATTAGAAGGATCTGAATCTGGAAGCATCTTTTATTTCAACTGAGACATCAAAAATTGCTGATATTTTAGCATGTGAAACTGGCAATTTAAGGCTCTCATTGCTAAAGTTGCAGATGTATATACTTTCTTTCCCCATCTGTCTAATGCTCTGGAATCTCTGTCAGAGGGAACTGGGTTTTTTGCTGATGAGGCCTTAATCCCTTTGGGTCCCTGAGAAATAGTTTCAGGGTCAGCTACACGGCTTTTATACATAAATTTGAGAGAGTCGGGGACTCTAATATAATCTATCAGGTTTAACTGGGGCTGGAGGTAAGAAGTCAGGGTTTAAACTGGATTAGGTGTACACATCATCCAAAATATCTAACACTGGCGGAATAGCAAGGGATCTGTGTTGAGGCAATAAAAGGAAGTCTCTGAGCCTTTTCTTGGATTCTGAGTAATCCTGGCCTTCCCAATGGAAATGCTCCCTCATGGTATGTAAGGTCTCCCCAAAGGAGCAGTCCTCAGGCGGACAGGCTGATGGAATTGATTCCTCAGCATTAGAATCCTCATAAGGGGGTAAGGAATATCCTAGGTCTGAGGATGAATCTGAAGAAATGGACATCTGGTCAGAAGATTCATAGTCTGCATCCTGTCTGGGCCTTTTATCAGGAGGGGGATGGGACCCCCTGATCAGGGTGATTAGGTCTTCGGCCATTTTGAGCATTTGTTTCTTAGGCATGGACGCCTGTCCTGGAGAATGCTGTATCTGTTTCTTTGTTTTTAAAGGAGGCTTAGACTTAGCAGAGGGTTTAATGCTCAACTGAGTAGGTCTGAAAACACCCTCTGAAGCTGCGGGTTGCTGAGCTACTCCGGATCCCTCTGAAGGGTTTAGTTTCGGTAGGCTGAAAAACTTGTGCGTCCGAAGGCCCAGCCATCTCCAACGTGGGAGTCGGAGGCGGCCTGTGGTTCTGCAGAAGCGGTCGTCAGGGGCTGCGAAGGTGCCTCGCTGAAAACCGGAGAACCGACGACTGGCCTAGAAGAGGCTTTGTCGTTAGTTTTGGGCCTCGGATGCCTGTCCTTGTCTTTGCACTTTTTATGTATTCCGGTCGGAAGTTCTGACGGCATGGTGTAATTGAATTTTCTGCCAAAATAATGTCGGGCAAAATCAAACAGACGTTTAATAGTGCGCTTGTTAAACCTAGCACAAAACCGACAACCAGTGACATCATGGTCTGGGCCTAGGCATGGTATACAACAGGAATGGAAATCCTTATGAGGTATTTGCTTCCCCCAAGAAATACAGTTATTAACTTTTACTGACATCAGTCTGAGGTAAGAAAAAGTTTCCCCAACGGGGTACTTAGCTTTGTAGAAGACTTCGGTTCTGGATTCGGAATGAAAATCTCAGGAGTCGGCCGACCGGCACTTGCGAACTGCTTTTTCTTCGGGCACCGCGCGGCAAGAAAGACTGAAGAAAATGGCGTCAGCTGCATCTTATATACCCCTGTCGCACTGACGTCAGGGAGGAGGCGACAGGAACAGATGCTGGACCAAGACTTTGGAACTCAGGCCGACTGGGGAACTGCCTGATGGCAGGATAACCCAAGTGTAATGACTGCAGCAGTGTAACACGAACATCAGAGAACAGACTCATTCTAGCAGTTATAGCACGTGTCTGTATTAACAGTACAAACCAAACACACTATAAGGGAAAAACAGACATCATAACGGGAACAGTACACAGAAAGCATTTCTTACCTTAGATCCCACACATTCAGTCTGCGATCTGTGCCACTAGATGCCAAAATAGTTTCATTGTGAGGAGACCACTGTACCTATTAAAGACAGACAATTAAACCCGGGAACTAAAACACTTGTAAGAAAAATAATTCATTGAGACAAATTCTTATCCAGAGATATGGCTAAACACATTTACTTCCGCCTGCAATGGAAAATTCTAGTGTTAACCTGAACAGAACTGAGACCATCAAAAACAGTTTCATAAGAAAAATACAGCCAAGAGAAAAGTACAGTTGTGTATCATAACAGTCGAAGAACTACCATCACTGTTGCAGTATTCCAAACAGCTGGGTTATCCTGTTGCAGTATTCCAAACAGCTGGTTATCTCACAAAACAACCTGGAAGTCCAGTGCGGTACCAAAGGCAAAAAATTCCATGGAGTCGTATGGCCGACATATGACCTATGGCTGGGGGTGCAAGTTACATAAGCAGACATACAAAAGAGTAAAAGCTTCAGACCATCTCAAAGCCAGGAAACCTGGAAACACCCATGAATACCAGATAGGTAAATGTCGGCTAAAATAAAAGAAGGCTGAAAATCTCCCCTGTCCATGAGAAGTAGGGCAAAACCTAGTTAAAGGTAAATAAGGGGATAGTGTGGGAAGAATTACTTCTATAGTGATCGGCAGGGCAGCTACCGTTATGCTAAGTTCTTAAACAACTGGATTGTGTCCTTCCTGAAGCATTCCAAACTGTTAGGTGATTCTTAAAACTTAGTGTTGAGGGTGGGCAGATCACTCATAGGAGAGCTGTCAATTAATCCAGAAAGAACTGACCTGGCAAAGAAGGCTCGAGATCTATAGACAGAATCTACCCTGTAATGCTTCACAAAGGTATGTATAGAAGACCAAGTTGTTCTAGGATGGTTCTGGAGTTGTCACCTTCATAAAACATTCTAGAAGAGTCCACTGATCTAGTTAAGTGTTTTACTGATGAAAGTAAACATTTGCAATGAGAGTGTGCTTTTAGTGTTGAAGGCAAACATTTGTCATGCTAACAAAAAGAAACAGACTTAGAAATCCCTTTAGCAACAGTCTCCCTTTCAAGAAGCCAAGCTGGGGAACCCAAACAACTGGTCAGTCTTTCAGATGGGCATGATTTTGTCCAGGTAGAATCTGAGCCATCTGAGTGCATCCAAGAAATGGAGCATTCTCTCCCTCATATTTTGAGGATTAGGGAAGAAAGCAAGGAGACTGATGGCCTGAATGAGGGATAGTTCATTGGCTACTTTAGGCATAAATGAGGGGCTGGTTCTCAGAAGCACTCTGTCCTTTTGAAAGATAAGGAAGGGAGGGGATGCCATCAAGGCTTGGAGCCCAAACTCTTCTTACTGAGGTAAAGGCTACTAGAAGTATGGTTTTCCAAGTAGAAAATATGGGAGAAGCGGAAGCTGCAGGTTCAAAGGGAGGTAGAGTGAACTTTTCAAGGACAAAGTTAAGGTTCTAAGAAGGTGGAATAACTATCCTAGAAGGATTTAAATGAAGGACACCTTTAAGGGACTGTTTTACCTCCAGTCTGGAAAGGAAGAGGGGTCTGGAGGTAAGCATGCAGAAATGTTTGATGTGTGCCTTAACTGAGTATGCAAGACCAACTTTAAGTAGCACATACCAACACGAAAGGAAGGGAGGAACCACAAAATGAAGATGGTCATGTTCTCTAGAACTACAGCAGATAAAAAATTTGTTCCATTTGGATAAACAAGACTTTCTTAGATAGGTTTCCTTGCCTCATGAATATTAGGCCAATAAAGGATAAGATTGGGTGAAGTGCTGAGCAGGTCCACTCTGCAAAGTAACTTGCGATGATGAGCCTGACTAGGTGGCAGAAAAGGGGTTGCCTGGGCAAAAAAGGAGTCTCTAGCAAGACTTTCTGGATTGTCTCTATGGATCTTTAACAAGACCTTGATGAGCAGTGGCAAAACAGAGAAGTCAAAGAAAAAAGAAGTTATGTACTCACCATAACGTTCCATGTTTGTAGTCCATCTCGCCCTTCATTCTTACATATGGGTTCAGAGCCGATCCTCGGCTCCAACTCGGCCTTTTTGCAAACTCAAAGTCTTCTAGCTGGCTCGTGGCTAGGTTGGTATCCCATGGTGCAGCAGTACAATCTCCAGACCTTGTTTGCTGCTAACTATATTTTGAGAGAAAAATTGCCATGGATTCAAAGGACAATCATAAGGCCTTTTTCAGCTATGTTAGGAACCTGGGTGGAAACTCCCAGATATGCTCAGAATTAGTCCAAAATGATACAAAAATCACTGAACCCACAGACATTGCCAACATACTGGCAGACAGGTTCAGTGCAAACTTCACCCCCCTCTCCCCCCCTAAAGGAGAGATAACTATCCCAGCAGAGTGTAGCCTCCCGGACATCTCAAATGCGCAGGTGAAAGCTGCTCTCTCTAAAGCTAAAAACACAGCATCAATGGGACGGATGGTGTCCCGGATGTGTGCTACACGAGCTAAATGAGGAATTAAACCCGCACATAAGGCAGCTGTTGAATCTCAGCCTTACCACAGGATACGTGCCCAAGGAGTGGCGGCCGGCAACTGTGGTCCCACTCCACAAAGGCGGCCTCACGGACCCTGGTAATTACCCCCATAAGCTTAACAAGTCTAGTCTGCAAAGCTATGGAGAGGATCATAATGGAGCTCATAAACAAAGATATAGGGGACTTGCAGACATTGGACCCGACCCAGTTTGGCTTTGTCAAGGGAAGATCATGCCTTTTGAACTTGGTGACTTCGAAACGGTTACCAAGGCCATTGATGAGGGAAAGGCAGTCCATACAGCCTACCTTGACCTTGCAAAGGCTTTCGACAATACCCCACTCAGGTATTGTAGAAAAACTTACCAGCTTAAATGTAAACCCATATGTCACAAGATGGGTTGCAAACTGGCTTAAGGACAGAACCCACAGGGTTAGAGTTGCTGGCGCTATGTCAGACTCCAAGCCGGTCACAAGTGGTGTCCCACAGGGCTCGGTCCTTGGCCCCCTATTGTTTGGCATCTACTTCTCAGAAGTACAGGCCAACATGGGAGGACTTTGGCTGACAAAGTTTGCAGGCGACTGCAAACTGGGCCATAGTGGAAAGTGCATCGACACGGATATCCTTCAGAAGGGACTCACGGAAACAGATAGCTGGTGCCAGAGCCATGGCCTGAAGTTAACGCCAAAAAATGTATAGTCATACCCTTCGGGAAAAACAAGGTAACCCCAAGCTACCATATAGGTGGCAATCCACTAAGCAAAGAAGAGGTTATCAGGGACCTGGGGACCCAGGTTGACAGTGGCCTTTCTTTTGACACTCACGTTGCTAAAGTGGTTAGAAAGACCTTCTACATTGCCCACCTGATCATGAAGGGATTCACATCCAGATCTAGTGAGGTCATTGTTCCCCTGTACTCTTCACTTATCAGACCAATGATCGAGTACAATGCCCCATTCGGGATGTATCTCACCCGACATCTGCAGCCATTGGAGAGACCCCAAAAGTTCCTCACCAAAAGGATAAAGGGACTCCAAAATCTGTCATATGCTGCCAGATTGAAGAAACTCCAGCTCTATTCAGTCACATACCGTCTGCTCAGAGGTGACATGTGCCTGACATACAAGGCCATGTCCAACCCGAATTAATGGACATGCTCCACCTCAAAAATCCAAATCCACCAAAACCACTAGAGCAAGCGACTTAAACCTTAGCACGGATATAAATAGGGCGTCTTGGGAGGGATAGATTTATCACTCAGAGACTCCCTATGCTGTGGAATAAAATCCCGGTCCATGTGAGGCAGAGCACCTCGCTGACTCTGTTCAAGAGAAATCTAGACCTGTGGATGGGAGATCGTAGGTTTACCCCGGGAATCATCTCTGTGTCACTGCTAGACAGAGGCACAACAAACTAATGGGCACAGTATTTTTTCATATAAGGGGTGGCGTAAGCCACAAAAATTTGGGCTAGGCTTATAAATGCCTTAGGGCAGATAGCCTAGTATAAACCTATGAACCTATAGAGAGAAAGAACACAAACTATCCAGAAAGAAAAATAATAAAAGGTCTCCAACTTAAGAAAAAAAATTTACTGTCTAGATCCTTCCAGGATGGGCGAAGGAGGGTGGGTTCGTAAGAATGACGCTGTATTTCTGAGCTGATAAAGTCACAAATTGCGAGGCGATAAGGCAGACTTTACCCAATTTATAGTAATCCCAAACTGGACACACAGTTGGATAGTGGCATCTCTGGTTTGAAGAAGTAGATGCCCAGTGGTGGTGGTCAGGAGCCAGTCGTCCAGATATGGAAACACTTGGAATCCTAGACGTTTCAGGTGAGCTGTCACTACTGTCATACACGAAAACCCTGGAGGCTGTGGTGAGACCAAAGGGCAGAGCACGAAACTGGTAGTGACTGGCTCCCAGCCAGAAGTGTAGATGGCTCCTCGACACTGTCCATTTTTATATGGTAGTACGCGTCTTGGAGGTCTATTGAGCACATCCAAGTGTCCTTCCCTAATAGAGGGAGTATAGACTGCAGTGTCACCATCCAGAACTTGTCCTTTACGGATTTGTTTAGTTTGCTGAGGTCCAAGATGGGCCTCCAGTCCCCTGTACGTTTTGGCACTAAAAAGAATCTGGAGCAAGTCCCAAATCCTACTTGGTCTGCGGGGACATTTGCGAGCAACTTGTTCACTTCCACAGTTGTTGATCCCTGTGATTAGGTGGAACATCCAGGATCCACTTGGGAACATGAGGTGGAAGAGTAAAGGGTATGGAGTAACCTCTGGTGATAATTCTTTGTACCCATCTGTCTCGAGTGATACTTAGCCAGGCTTCCAGATACAAAGAAATATGACCCCCAACTGGCTCCAGAGAAGCACAGTCGGGCCCTGCATCAGGAGCGCTGATAGGGCAAGCCTTGAAACGAATCGCAGCCTCCCTGGTTTTGTGGTCCGCCCCTGCATCTAGGGCGTCTACCATTCGCTCCTCCTCCTCCTCTGCAGGAGTCACCTTGTACATCCTGGAAAAACCTCTGGGACTTCTTGAACCACATTTTACCACCTCTCTGACCCTTGGGATATGGTCTAGAGGGGACGGTAAAACGTACTCCCACAGCAGAGTGTGTTTTGCCTTCTTGCTCACATCTGGTGAGTGTGTCTTTTACCTTAGGTCCAAACAATGAAGAACCGTCAAAGGGGGCATTGGTAAAAGTAGGACTGAACGGCTCAACAAAATTACACAAGCGCATCCAGGAGTGCCTCCTTAGGGAAACTCATGAACCCGCTGCCCTGCTCGCTCTATCGGCTGCATAAGAGATCAGCCTCATGGATGAGTTAACAATGGAATTCATAGGTTCATAGGTGGGTAACTAGGCTATCTTCCCAAAGGCATTTATAAGCCTAGCCAGAATTTGTTGGCTTTCGCCGCCCCCTTAAGATTAGTTCCCTGTGCCTCTGTACAGCAGAGCCACTGAAGTGATCCCAGAGGTAAACTTTGTTTCCCATCCACTCATCAAGGTTTCTTTTGAAGTGTTAGCGAGGAGCTCTGCCTAATGTAGACTGGGATCTTTATCCAAAGCATGGGAAGTCTCTGGGACAGGAATCTATCACTCCAGCACGTCCTATTTATTGTTGTGGTGAGGTTTAGATCCCTAGAGCATGTGGCTCGAGGGGATAAGGTTTTCTTTAGGTGGAGCATGTCCATCAATTCTGGGTTGGATATGGCCTTGTATGTCAGGCAGAGATCACCTCTGAGTAGGCGGTATGCAACAGAGTACAACTGTAGTTTCTTAAGTCGAGCTGCATATGGCATCTGTTTGAAGCCATTGATCCTCTTGGTGAGGTACTTCTGTGGTCTTTCCAGCTGTTGCAGGTGTCATCTAAGGTACATCCCAAATGGGGAGTTATACTCTAAGATGGGTCTGATGAGTGATGAGTAGAGGGGCACAATGACCTCTTTTGATCTGGATGCGAACTCTTTTGTGATTAGGTGGGCCACGTACAAGGATTTTGTAACCACTTTGGCAATGTGATTATCAAAGTTGAGATTATTATCTACTTGGGTCCCCAGATCCCTTGTTACATCTTCCATATTTAGGGGACTACCACCTATGTGGTAGTTTGTGGGTACTTTGTTTTTTCCAAAGGGGATGACCACGCACTTGGCATTTAGCTTGAGGCCATGATTTTGACACCAGGTATCCATCTCCGTGAGACCCCTTTGGAGTATGTCTGCATCAGCCGGAGAGTCAATTACAGCCCCTAGTTTGCAGTCGTCTGCGAACTTAGTCAGCCATAGTCCTCCTGTGCTTGCCTGTACCCGAGAAGTATACGCTGAACAGGAGGGGTCCTAGGACTGAGCCTGGGGAATGCCACTTGTAACCGGTTTAGAGTCAGACCTAGCTCCCGCAACTCTCACCATGTGAGTTCTGTCCGTGAGCCAGTTGGCAACCCATCTTGTGACGTAGGGGTTTATGTTCTGGCTGGTGAGCTTGCCTATAACACCAGAATGGGGAATGGTATTGAAGACCTTAGTGAGGTCTAGGTAGGTTGTGTGTACCACCTTTCCCTCGTCTATAGCCTTGGTAACTGTCTCAAAGTAGTCCACCAGGTTTAGGAGGCATGATCTGCCCTTAAAGCCAAACTGGGTAGGGTCCAGTGTTTGGAGGTTCCCAATGTCTCTGTTAATTAGTTCTATGATGATGTGCTCCATAGCCTTGCAGACCAAGCTAGTCAGGCTTATAGGGCAGTAGTTCCCAGGGTCTGTTGTGGCTCCACCTTTGTGGAGCGGAATAATTGTTGTTGTGCGCCACTCTATGGGTATATGTAGCCTGTGGAGAGGCTGAGTTTGAGCAGTGTGTTTTAGGTGAGGGGTTAGTTCGTCTTTGAGCTTGTGTAGAACTCAGCCTGGGACACTGTCTGATCCCATTGATGCTGTGTTTTTAGCTTTGGAGAGGGCTGTTTTAACCTGAGTGTCTGAGTGTTTTAACCTGAGTGTTCCCCTGTCGCTCGCTCGTTCCTGCCTTAAGGAAGCCTCCCTCAACCAACCCACCGCGTGGCTCCTAGACTATAAGTGGAGACGCTGAAGAACCACTATCTCAGTGAGAAGGCACAGGCTGTTCTCCTGCTACCACTAAAAGTTTAAAACTATTCCCCAAGGAAATTTGGGAAGCCTCCCTCAACCAACCCACCGCGTGGCTCCTAGACTATAAGTGGCGACGCCGAAGAACCACTATCTCAGTGCGAAGGCACAGGCTGTTCTCCTGCTACCACTAAAAGTTTAAAACTATTCCCCAAGGAAATTTGGGTAAAAATACATACCCTCATCATACTATTATTAGTCTATAAAGAGTCTTGCAGGCAGGTGACACAACAGTACCTATCATCTAACCTGGCAGCCTTTCCCCAAAACTTTATGCCTAAACATTACAGTCTTAAGTCCCTATACTTTTCTTTTGTTATATAGCCAGCGAGTTAATAAAGAAGCTGGTCACAAACTTTACCTGACTCAACTACTACCTTTTGTATTGTGTTTTAAGCACTAAGAAAAGAATACTGCAACTCAAAAGCAGTCCCTGTACTTACACGTAGCAGGCTTTAAGACCTTGCAAACTCCTGACTGGTGAGTCCCCGCTCCGCTTCGTCCTCGCTGCGCTCGGGCTCGCTCCGTGCCCCACCCTGCCCCCTTATCCCACCCGCCCCCACTATCTCTACATTTATCAGGTCAGTAAACCCATCCCACTAAACTCTGATCCAATAACAGCCCCCTGGCAACTGAATATTTCTCCTCCCACAATCCCGCCCATCTACCAATACCTTAACAAGCATTTCCAACTCCACCTACTTTGACAGCCATTCGCTTACACATAATCATGTGTAAAGTAATGAACTCTATTGTTCCAATTCTAGCTTTACTCTTATTTATCCCTTACTTTGCATCCAGATATGAAAACTACACTCTATTGGGTATTCATTTCCCCAATGGTCACACCTGCAACTATACAAATCATCCCTCTTATCTTACTTCTATCATTTACCCCACTACAACACCATACTTTAAAAATGAGTACCTAACTCAACGATACCCCAAAGTAACCACTACTAAACATGATCTAAAGATACTTTTTAAACTACTTAGACTTATAGACCGACTGAAAAAATGTATTGCCAAAGATGGGGATATACACCCCAACCCAGGCCCAACTATCAACCTTGATTCCACAACCTCAAACTTAGCTTCAAAATCTTCCTGCTCTCTCCTTATGTTTCATCTTAATCTAAGAAGTATAAATAACAAGGTTCAGAATCTACATGCTATATTAGCCATGCATCTCCCAGACATTATGTGTTTAACTGAAACCTGGCTTAAACCATCCACAAAGGATGAAGAGATACTCCCACTTGGGTATAATATGCTGAGGGTTGATCGGATAAAAAAAAGGGTGGTGGAATAGCTGTAATGTTTAGAAATACTCTGAATATTATTTTGAACCCATTACAACCTCCCAAGGTCTCTAATATGGAGCTAATTGCCCTACAAATATGCCTAAATAAACACAAGACCATTAATCTCATTGTAGTTTACATTCCTCCTGGGAAAAACTTAGAAACCTTGGAAATAACCCTAAGTTGGTTAGCCATGAACTACCCCCAAGAGACCATCATACTGGGAGACTTCAACATAGACTGGTCCCAATTCTCTGACCAGACAAATCCCCTACCCATTAACCTATATGGCTATTCCCAAAACATTACGTCTCCCACAAGAATTGGAAATACTAAGCAAAAAGAAAGCACCATCGACTGGATTCTAACCAATAAAGATACACATAACTATACCACAGGTACCCTCCCCAATGATCTTAGCGACCACCTTGTCACTTTTATAATTAAACATAAATTGGTGATCACAAGACCTCCTATATATAGACTTGTTAGAAATAAGAAATTTCTTCCAGCTCTTTTCCTAGATGAACTCAAATCCTGTAACTGGTCCATGCTAAAAACACTTCCCCTAGATGAGAGTGTGGGTTACTTCAATGACACATTTCTAAAAATACTGGACTCCCATGCACCAAACCGCCTTATAAGATCAAAGATCCGCATAGCACCATGGCTAACTAAGGAAACTAAATCAAAAATTAAGCTTAGAGACCAGGCATGGGACAAGTGGCGATCCACGAAAGCGCCCATAGATCGCATTAAATTTCAGCAACTTAGAAATTCTACAAAGTCAGATATCACCCAAGATAAAAAGAACTATTACTGTCACCTCCAGGATAAACACCAGAATAACCCAAAGAAGTTTTGGGCAGGTTTTAACAACCTCCTTCACTCTGGGAAACCTTCAACTCCTACCCCCGATAAACTTACTGGAAAAGATCCTGAAGAAATAGCTAACATGTTTAACTCATTTTTTACTGAGACCAACCAGTCCCTAGCCAGTAAGCTACCTTCCTCTACATCTTCCACAACTACTTCTACCCCCTCCATAACCAATGCTATTGGTAAATCTCCACCTGCCTTTAACCTTCATCCAATATCCACCTCCTACATTAGCACCCTACTGAAGAAACTTAAACCATCCAGTTTATCGGCCGATCGACTCCCAGCTGAATACTTACAAATAGCATCAGATGTTATAGCCTACCCTATCTCAATCCTGATAAATAGAAGTATAACAGAGTCTAAAATCCCCTCTCTGTGGAAAATAGCATATGTCATCCCACTTCACAAGGGTGGCTCCTCCACGGAAATATCAAACTTCAGACCTATAGCAATAATGTCCCCAATAGCAAAAATAATGGAAAGGTGTGTTCACAAGCAACTCCTGCACTATCTTACTCTAAATAATCTTTTGTCCAACACTCAACATGGCTTTCGCCCCCATCACAGTACAACTACCGCCCTCCTCTCCTTTGTTGACTCAGTCAACTGCAACCGTAATAACAAACTAATTTCCTCTGCTCTCTTTCTGGACCTGTCAAAAGCCTTTGACATGGTTAATCACCAACTACTGCTCCACACCCTAGAAACCCTTCACCTTGACTACTCAGCCCTAAGCTGGTTTGATGCTTACCTTTCTGGTAGACAACAAGCTGTCCAGTGGCAAAGCAAGCTATCTCATTTACTACCTAACACCATAGGAGTTCCCCAAGGCTCTATACTTGGTCCCCTTCTTTTCTCTGTATTCATAAACGATCTCTATTCAGTCATCCCGAAAGCCACCTGCATTCAATATGCAGATGACTCCACACTGATCTGCTCCGATGCCTCCCTCCATAATCTCCAAGTAGTTACCCAAAACTGCTTTGCTGCGGTTGAAACATGGTTCATAGAGAGGAAACTTATCCTGAATCCAACAAAAACCAAGTTACTACTAATTTTCCCCACCTCAACCACTTCCTTAGGACAACACCCTCCACTTACTAATAATGTGACCTTCCACGTTCAGTCCACTAATGGTACCATCATAGAGCCTGTCACAAATGCCAAACTACTAGGTGTCACTATCGATCACAAGCTCAAATTTGATATACACATCAGTCAAACTATAAAAACTGTAAACAAGAAACTAGGTTCCATGTACAGAATTAAAAACTTTCTAACTCCCAATACCAAACTAACCATTGCACGTACACACTTTCTCTCCACCCTACTGTATGCCTCCCCAGTATTCTCCTTCCTCAATAAAACTGAGCTCAAACTCTCTATGACTTATAACCATATTGCCAAATTTGTAACAGGAGAACCGTACCATACTCATCACTGCCTAAACCTAAAAAAAACTTGCCTGGTTAGAACTTCCCAATCTTCTTAAACTTAATCAACTTACTGAAGCATTTAAAATAATCAATGAACCACATAAAACCCCCTCAATGAACAAACTTTTAACCCCCTATTCTAATCTCAGCTGCCTCCGATCTTCAAATAGTGTACTGGTACAAACTATAAAATCTAATAACTTAGGTGGGGATGCTCTTTACGCTAATTCCATAGGAAAACTATGGAACTCCCTACCTAATAACCTAAGACTAACTACCTCCCTCAGCCAGTTCAAAAGTAACCTTAAATCATTCCTAAAAGCTCAGTGGCTATGTCCCTGTACTAAACCCGACTAGTCCTAAAAGTCCCTATAACCTCCATGTTATTTCCCAATGCCATCTCTCTTCTCTCTTTTTCCACTACCGCCCTGCTATACTATGTTATATGATCTCTAGTTCATCGCAACAGCCTTCTACTCATTAATCACTATGAGCATGTTATGGGATAAATCTTTACCCTTCTCCTCGGGGAATATAATTTAATCTTTAATATTGTCTAGTGAACCCATGTTTTCACTTATCCACATATTACATGAATTACTCAAATTATAGCTAAGTTTTAAATTGATGTCTCTTCCTACTATGTTATCCAGAATTTTTATTATGTATGTAAACCAAAGTCTTGTTTGTATTTATGTGGAGGTTTTTCTCCCTGAACTTTTGTGAAACTGATATGTTTAAGTTGTGGCTCATCTTACCATGTAATTATGAAATTATTGAAATGTAACTCAAAGTCTTGTTTTTTTTTTACTGTGGAGCTTTTCTCCCCGGGTCTCTGCTGAAAATGGATATGTATCCAGTTGGACTAACCCAGTAAACAAATGTAAAATAAATAAAATAAAAATAAAATAAATAAAAATAAAATAAATATTTCAGGGACGCTACATTCTTCTGGTATGGTTATGGGCCCTTTTGGGGGTGGGGGGGGTGAAGTTTGCACTGAACCGTCTGCCAAGATGTTGGCGATATCAGTCAGTTCAGTGTATTTTGTGCCATTCTGCAAAAACTCCGAGCAGATCTGAGCATTGCCACAGATTCTTAACATAGCCAAAGAATGCCTTGTGGTTATCTTTGGAGTCCTTGGCAATTTTTCTTTCAAAGCTCGCCTTGGATGATTTTATGAGGGATCGTAGTTTCTTGCTGATACTGATCAGAGATGTCTTCCCTTCTTGGGATTTTACTCTTTTCTGTACTAGTTTCCTCCTTCTATTGTATAGCTTGTTTATGGCAGGAGTACACCAGACTGGTTTCCTTTTCTTGGAGGAGTGAGTCTTGGTTTTGCTTGGGATGGCACAATCCATGCTTTGTTGTAGCTGCCCGTAGAATGCTGTATAACTGCATCTCTTGCATGCATTAGTGTTTGGTGGTAGGAGGAGGGGGTTGTCTGTGTACATGAGGCAGTTGTAACATTGCCTCAAAATGCCCAGATTCACCAGCTGGACTGGAGAGTACACCTGAAAACAAGTTATGCACTCACCCTAACGTTCGATGTATGTAGTCCATCTCACCTCACATTCTTACCCGTGGATTCGGAGCCGAATATCGGCTCCGACTCGGACGATTTTACTAGCTCAAAGTCTCTCACTGGCTGGGCTAAGAGGATATCCCATGGTGCACTGCTCCATATCCCCACATCTAGTTTACTGCGAAAAAACATTTGTACTCCATACACACATCACATCCATATGAACAAACTGATCAAAGGGACTCTGCAGGTGACAACCTAACCTCCAAATCCTCCAGGCAGGGGGAAGGTGGGAGGGTAAGTAAGAATGTGAGGCAAGATGGACTACATACATCGAACGTTATGGTGAGTACATAACTTTTTGATGTTATGTAGTCCTATCTCGTCTACATTCTTACCCGTGGGACAGCGTCCCTAGCACCTTCATCCTGGGTGGCTCATAGGAAAATACTTCTGAGAACTGTGGAGCCAAAGGAAGATCTGCCCTGGAGACCACGTCCAATTTGTAATGAGAAACAAAGGTGTGAGGAGAAGCCCAAGTAGCTGCAGCACATACATCATCCATTGACAATCTAGCTTGATAGGCTGTGGATGTAGAAGCAGCCCAAGTAGAATGTGCCTCGACTGGAAATGGCAAATTTTTACCTCCTGCCTGATAGATGAAAGAGATACAACTGGCTATCCATCTAGACAGCGTGACCTTGGATGCTGGAGAACCCAATCAGTTTTCCAAAAAGGAGACAGAGTTGGTCAGATTTCCGGATATCTTTTGTCCGGTGTAGATAGAAGCGTAACTGTCTATGTACATCCAATTGGCGAAATCTAAATTCTGCCTTGTTAGAAAAGTGGGGAAGAAAACCGGCAGCTCAATGGACTGATTCATGTTAGACACAGAAGCCACTTTAGGAAGGAATGAGGGGCTTGGTCTAAGAGAGACCCTATCTTTATGGAAGGTTAAATATGGGGGTTTGATGGAGAGGGCTTGAATTTCCGAAACCCACCTTGCTGAAGTGACGGCTGTTAAGAATGCTGTTTTCCATGTCAAGAAATTTAATTCACAGGTAGCTGCAGGCTCAAATGGTGGTAGAGTAAGAGCTTGAAGAACAAAATTGAGATCCCAGGGCATGACAGGTTCGGACACTGGGGGACGAAGCAACAGAGTACCTTTAAGGAATGCTTTGCATAGTCTGTGTGCCACGTAACTAGGTTCATTCACTATGTGGAAATTAGATATCGCCGCCAGCTAAACTTTGATGGTGGCTGAAGTGGACCCCTGATAGAACAGCATAGACAAGAATTCCAGAACTGAATCTATTGGAGCTGTGTAAGGATCAATGCCTCTAGTATGTGCCCAGATAGAGAACCTTTTCCATTTGCTAGAATAAATCTTTCTAGTGGATGGCTTATGAGAGGACGATAATATATGGACCACTTCCAGTGAAAAATTATGGCGTCTGACTAGCGATGGAAGTGGAGTAGCAAGGCTGTCAACCGGAATGTCCTCAGAGGGGTGGAACTGTCCCAACAGTGTGTCAGTAAATCTGGTAGAGGGTCCAGAATCCAAGGAGTGTCCACAATGTATGGTTGAAGAAAGGGGGACCAGACTTGACGAGGCCAGTGTGGAGCAATCAGAATCATTCTGCTTCGCAAGGATTGCGCTTTCTGAATCATCCTTGACAGGAGGGGAAACGGAGGGAAAGCATAAAGCAGACCGGAGGGCCAATCGTGAACAAGTGTCTCCCTGGGCGACTCCCGCTGTGGGGGGGATCAGCGTGACATAGTTGCTGCATTTCGCATTGAGGGGGCTGGCAAAAAGGTCGCAGCAAGGGTGACCCCATCTGCTGAAGATTCGCTCTGCAACCAGGTGATTCAAGGACCACTCGTAAGGCATAAGGATCGCCGGTCTGCTTAGCCTGTCCGCTATTACGTTGGACTTCCCCAGAATGTGCGTTGCCACCAGAAACCGTTGGGAAGCTATTGCCCAATGCCACACTCGCATAGCCTCTCTGCATAGAGGGCAAGAACGGGATCCCCCTTGCTTGTTGAGATACCACACTACTGACATGTTGTCTGAGTGTATCGCAACAGTCCCTAGAGGAAGAACTTT
Source organism: Protopterus annectens (assembly GCF_019279795.1). Classification (NCBI taxonomy): domain Eukaryota; kingdom Metazoa; phylum Chordata; order Ceratodontiformes; family Protopteridae; genus Protopterus; species Protopterus annectens. The sequence continues at coordinate 981,826,615 of NC_056727.1, read as the reverse complement.
CTGAAGTGCCTGCAACGCAAGAAGCACTGCTCTCATCTCCAGGACATTTATATGCAAATGTATCTCGTGTTCCTGCCATGTGCTTGGACTGTCCTGCTGAGATAATGCCCCACCCCACCCCATCTGGGAGGCGTCTGTGCTCACTGTGGCAACAGGGACAGGTGGAACGAAGGGCTTTCCCCCGTTCAAATTGTTGGTGCACAGCCACCAACGGAGGTCCTGCTTGCACCTGTCTGAGTAAGATGGGATGAGATAGTGGGAGTCTTTGGAGAGACCATTGGACAAAGAGGAACCACTGAAGAAGTCTCACGTGTAATTCGCTAGAGGGACCAACATGATAGTTGCTGCCATGGTCACTAGGAGTTGTAGAACCAGTCTTGCCTTCGCTTGTCTCAGGGGCATCAGCATGTGTATTTGTTGTTGTAATACTGTGATCCTTTCTTGTGGTAAGAATGCTCGCATTCGAATGGTGTCTAACTCTGCTCCTATAAAGGTGACACGCTGTGAGGGCAATAAGGCAGATTTTTCCCATTTTATTGTTATGCCCAACTGGTGACATAGACAGATGGTAGCATCCCTGGTCTGAACTAGTTGATGCCTGATGGGGGCGGTAAGGAGCCAGTCGTCCAGGTACGGAAACACCTGGAATCCCTGATGTCTCAAGTGAGCCGTCACCACTGCCATACATTTGGTGAACACCCTGGGGGCTGTGGTGAGACCAAAAGGCAGGGCTCGAAACTGGAAGTGACTGGCTCCCAGCCAGAAGCGTAGGTGACTCCTGGATGCTCTGTCCATTTTGACATGGTAGTAAGCATCCTTGAGATCGATGGAGCACATCCATACCTCCTCTCCCAACAATGGGAGAATGAATTGTAGTGTGACCATATGGAACTTGGACTTGTGTACGGAATTGTTGAGTTGACTGAGATCTAGTATGGGTCTCAGGTCCCCTGTTCTTTTCAGCACCAAAAAGAATCTTGAGTAAGTCCCTAATCCGATTTGGTCTGAGGGGACTCATTGGATGGCTCCTTTTTCTATCAGCTGCGAGACCTCTGAGGCTGCTTGATCCCTTTGACTGGGTGGAATGCCTGGTATTTTTCTGATTGGCAGGGGTACTGAAGAGAATGGAATGAGAACCTCCGGAAATTATCCGTAATACCCACCGGTACTGGGTAATGCTCTCCCAGGCTTCCGGATATAAGGAAATTCGAGCCCCGACTGGCTCCGGATAAGCGCAGTCGGGCACACCCTCGGGAATGAGAGTATGGAGAGCCACGGAAGGAGTCGCGGTCTCCAGAATTGCGGGGGCCCCCTCTGCCTCTGGGGCAACGTCTCCCTGAGTAAACCCCCCCTCCCCTGCCTCTGGAGGGGGGGGGTTCACCTTGTGCGGCAGGAAAAAAACCTCTGATTTCTTGAACCACATCCCCCCCCCTGGGCTTTGGGATAAGGCCTAGAAGGAAGGGAAAAATGGACCCTTACGGCAGACAGTGTCTTTCCCTCTTGCTCGCACCTGATGAGGGTGTCTTTCACCTTGGTCCCAAACAAGGAGGAACCGTCAAATGGGGCCTCAGTGAAGGAAGACTTGAAGGCCTCCGCAAAGTGAAACAGGCGCAGCCAGGCTTGCCTTCTAAGGGCGACCTCTGAGCTTGCTGCCCTACTCACTCCCTCAGCTGCATACGTAATGAGCCACATGGACGAGTTAGCGATGGACTTGAGAGTAGAAACCTGGGCGTTAACCATCTGAGACACTGTCTCAGGTATGTTACCCGCAAGAGTATCTCCCAACTCTTTGAGGAGATCTCTCTGGAGCCGAGTGAAGTGAGACAATTCAGTGACCGTAAAGTGAAGGTTGCTGAAGATAGGGTACGCTTCCCGTACTGGTCCATGGTCCTAGATTCCTTGTTTAGAGGATGGACCGATGAAGAAGACTCTGCAACTTCCTTCTGGGTGGCTGCTGCCACCACCATGGCATCTATAGGGACTCCTTTTGATAGAAACTCTTTGCCCTGGGGTGCGGACAGGAATGTGTTGGGACGCCTGGGCACAGGCTCCACAGAATCGGGGTTTTCCTACACTCCGACAAATGAGGTCAAGAAGTTCGTCGAAGGGTGGAGACACCCAGGAGGCGGAGGGTTGTGCACCAAAAGCCTTAAGGAATACCTCCTCGGAAGGAGCTTTGGAAGGCCAGTCTCCTCTTCGTTTCAGTATCTCCAGGATATCGGAGAAGAAAACATCATCAGAGGAAGACTTGGGGGACCCTTCAGATTCCTCGAGGTCAGTATCGGAGGTGAGAGACTCATCCTGGGAGTCTATGTGCTTCCTCTTGCACAATTTCTTTCTAGGAGGCTCCTCAGGCACGGACTCTGGGAGACCCTCAAAGTTGGGGACTGCTCGTGGAGGTATCCTTAGGGCCTGGCACTGTACTGTCCATGGATAGGTGAGAGTCAGAAGCTCTCGCCGAGGTGGTGGGGGACACCAGCGCACTCTGCATGGCCTCGACGGCAGGTCCCCCCAGTCCGAGGACCGACCAGCCTCGGAGGCCACGACCGGGTTCCCACAAACCGATGCACCGAGTGGGAGACTCTGAACTGACTGATGTCCCGAAGTACCCCCCTCGGGCCCGACCGAAGAGACCCGAGTCTCGAACCCTGTGGATGGAACCGACATGGTCGGAGCCGAGGTCGGCACCGATAGACTCAGAGAGGGCATCGGAGCCGGCGCAGGAAGATCACTCGGAGCGGGGCACACCGGCTCCGACAAGGATGTGCTCAGAGGAGGAATCATCGAAACGGTCATAGGAACTGGCTCCGGAGCAGAGTGGGTCGGAGCCGAGAACAATTTAGCCAACACCGATGATTGCAGGAGCCTCTGCACCACCCTATCAACATCCAAATCAGAAAGCCTGGAGGATTTGGAGGACAGCGATGGAGATTGGGATCTCTTGTCAGGTGAACCAAGCCTCACATTGGGCGACTGGCTCCAAATGGGTTCAAGAATAATAGGAGCAGACGCCGATTCAGTTAACACTGATACCTCCTGCGGCCCCGAGGGCAGTGGAGCCATGGATGTAGAGTCCAAAACAGTGATCTTCTCCGGAGGCTCTGAAGTGGCAGATGGAGCCAGAGACCTTTTCTTAGCCTTGGAAGCTTTAGATTTTGACTGACGACTAGAAGCAGAGTCTATAGCTTCCTCAATTGATGGTTAGAAGTCCCTTTAATATCAATTTATTTTTCCTCTCCTGGAGCACCCTAGGACTGAACGCGTGGCAAAAGCTACACAACTCCTGTAAATGGATGGCTCCAAGGCAGTAAACACACACAGTGTCCATCCATGATGGACATGTTATATCCACATTTGGAACATTTTTAAAGCCAGAAGGCTTATGCTCCTTCTGATCCTTAGACATTTTATAACTAACGCTAGCGAAACCACCTAGACGCAACTTACAAAAAGGGTGGGAATAACACAATTTAGAAACACCAAAAAAACAGTACTAGACACACTAAGAACCTCTAACTGAAACGGTTCTTCTAGGGAACACACAGATGAACATAAACACACAAAAAAGTTTACCTAACAACAGAGGGGAGGTCTAGGTCCTCTAACTAAAACGGGCCTAGCCCGCTGGAACAGTTAGGGATAACAAAAACACAACTATCACACTCAAACACAGTGACAGCAACAAGAAATAGCTACCAAAATAGCTTTTGGGTATGAACTATCAAATTTCTCTAAGAGAAATAGCAAAAAAGAAGGTACTTAGCCACAGCCAAGCGAGGCCATGTCCGAGCTACACAAGCGGTAAATGAGATCTGGGGATATGGAGCAGTGCACCATGGGATACCCTCCTAGCCCAGCCAATGAGAGACTTTGAGCTAGTAAAATCGGCTGAGTCGGAGTCGATATTCGGCTCCAAACCCACATGTAAGAATGTAGGCGAGATAGGACTACATAACATGTACAGTTTTGTACCTACCATAAACGTAGATGCTTGAGTGTATTCACTGCTGCAGTCATTACACTTGGGTTATCCTGCCATCAGGCGGTCCCGCAGTCGGCCAGAGTTCCAAAGTCTTGGTCCGGCATCGGTTGCTGTCGCTTCTTCCCTAACGTCAGTGCGCCAGGGGTATATAATATGCAGCAGATGCCATTTTCTTCAGTTTTTCTTGCCCCAGATGTCAGGTGCCCCCAAATAGGTAGGCAATACATTTTGGTAATAAAACATACATAAAAATAAAAACAATACCTTCAGATACAAGCAAATACACCACATAAAGGTTGGGAGGGTGGCCTAATGGTTAAGGTGTTTGCCTTACAAACACAAGGTGCAGGGTTTGAGTCTCACAAGGGATAATTGGCTAGGCTTAAAATGGCTCGCAAGGGCAGTTAGCCTAGTACTAACCTATGAACCTATGAACCTATAGGTTGTATAGGGTAGAAAGGTATAGATAAGTCCCAGCTAAGAAAGAGGTAATGGAGGGAGGGTAACCTGGACTGCAGCAGTGAATACATTCGAACATCTACATTTATGGTAGGTACAAAACTGTATTATGTTCGTGTTTCACTGCTGCAGTCATTACACTTGGGTTGAATCCCAAAGCAGAGGTTGGGTGGCTGGTTCTATAAAGGATTCGGTGTGGCTATGAGGCCCCCTGCAGCAATGCAGTGGCAAAGCCAGCTCTGGATTTAGAGTAAAGAGGCAAGTGGTAATGCTTGGCAAAGGTGTGCACTGAACTCTAAGTTGCAGCTTCCAAAATATCCATGGTAGGTAGTCCTCTAAGGTAGGCAGTTGAAGTGGCTGTTGCCCTGGTGAAATGTGGCCTAATGTTGCTAGTTACAGTTTTTCCATGCTGTGTGTAGCAGAAACGGATAGTGTCCTATCCACTTTGAAATGGTCTGCTTGGAAATAGCCTTTCCCTGTGATCCTGTAGCATATGCTACAAACAATTGCTCAGTTTTCCAGAAAGCTTTTGTTTTGTCCAAGTAGAAGTGTAACTGCCTGTATATGTCTAATGAGTGCAGAAGTCTCTCCCCTTTATTCTGGGGATTTGGATAAAATGTTGACAAGTGAATAGCTTAGTTAAGAGCCACACTGGATACCACCTTTGGCATAAATGTAGGGTTTGTTCTTAAAGAAACCCTGTCCTGATGAAAAATGATGAAAGGTTCTACTGCCATTAGTACCTGCAACTCTGAGACTCTTCGTGCTGAGGTTATTACCAGAAGCAGAGCAGTTTTCCATGACACATTTTAATTCTGCTGAATTGGCTGGCTCAAAAGGAGGTAATGTTAGTTTTTCCAAGACAAAGTTGAGGTCCCAAGTTGGTGTTGGTGCTCTGCGGGGCGGTCTTATGTTTTTAGCCCCTCTGAGGTACTGTTTTAATAATGGATGAGAGAAAATAGGAGGATCCGTGTTGTAATGAGCTGAGATGGCAGAGGTGTGGATCTTAATGGATGAGAAGGATAGGCCTTTGTCCAGCATCTCAGTTAAATATTGTAATATCTGAGGAATATTTGGAACAAGAGGGTCAAAGCTTTGAACCTGGTTCCAGGCACAGAATCTCTTCCACTTTTCTGAATAAAATTTCCTGGTGCTGAGCCTCCTGGCCTCCAAAATGACATCCATAACAGCTTTAGAGAGAGGTGTTGGTTGCTTGGCTAAGTAATCTGCCATGCAGCCAGGTTTAAGGTTTTGAGCTGGCTGTGCAGGATCTGATTGTTTTGTTGCATCAGAAGATGAGGAATTTGAGGTAAAATCCATGCAGGGCCTTGAGCCAAGTTCTTTAAGATTGGGTACTAGTGCTGGCGTGGCCAGTCTGGGGCAATCAGGATCATTTTTGGCCTTCCTTGTCTGGCTTTTAGGAGTACCTTTGACAGGAGAGGCAGTGGTGGGAAGGCATAAACTTTTAGAGTTTTCCAGCTGAACGAGAGCGCATCCACTTTCCATGCTTGTGTGTGGTAAGTCCTTGTGCAGAATTTTTGTAGATGGCAGTTCAGAGGGGAGGCAAAAAGATCTATGTCTGGGCACCCTCATTTTTGTATTATCATGCTGAATACTTGTGGATTTAATTTCCACTCGTGAGGATCCATGATGTTTCTGCTTAATTCATCTGCCAGAGTATTTTTCTTTCCTGGCAGGAATTGTGCTTGTAGATAAACTTGATAGGTCAGTGCTGTGTTCCACAAAGTCATGGCTTGTCTGCAGAGGGGATAGGAATGAGTGCCCCCTTGCTTATGTACCACATAACTACAGTGTTGTCCGTCTTTAGCAATAGTTGTCCTGGATGCAGAAGGTCCTTAAAAGCTGTTAGGGCATTTTGTACAGCTAGCATCTCTTCTTGATTGATGTGAAGATGCATTTGTTCTGCAGCCCACTTGCCCTGAATACATTTTCCTGCCATGTGTGCTCCCCAGGCGTAATCCGAAGCATCTGTTGTTAGTGTCTGCCTGGCTGTGGGTAAAGTGAAAGGCTGTCCCTTGTGGTGACATGCCTGTGCCCACCATCGAAACTCCTGTTGTAGGCAGGGAAGAAGTGGTATTACTGTTTCCAAACAGTGACAGTGCTGAGTCTAAACACTTTTTAGGTACCACTGTAATTTCCTCATATGCAGTTTGGCATATGGTATTAGTAGTATGCAGGACGCCATGAACACCAAAGACTGCAGAATTTTTCTTGCAGGGAGTTGGGTTTTTGTTGCCATCAATTGAAAGTACTGAGTCAGTTGTCTTTGCTTGTCTGGCATGAGATAAGCCATCTGGGCCGTTGTATTTAAGCTGGCACCCAGGAATATTATCTCTTGTGAGGGCACTAGTTTTGACTTCTTTTCGTTTACTGTGTACCCTAGGCAAATGAGCAATCGATTTACAAACGCCAGATGCTTTAGAAGAATGTCCTTGCTCTCTGCTTGAATAAGGCAGTCGTCCAAGTAGGGATATATTTGAATTCCTTTTTGTCTGCAAAATGCAATTATTGGTGCCAGGCATTTTGTGAAGACCCTGGGCGCAGTAGCTAAGCCAAAGGGCAGTGCAGAGAATTGGTGATGCATTGTGCCAGCTATGAATCTGAGGTATCTTCTGCAATTTTGTCTGACTGGGACGTGCAGGTATGCCTCTTTGAGGTCCAATGTAACTAGCCAAGCCTTCTTGCCCAACATGGGAAGAAGTTGCTGTAGTGTCAACATTTTGAATTTCGGAACATCCAGGTAAGTATTTAGAGTAGAGAGGTCCAGTATGGGTCTCCAGGCTTTGTCCTTTCTGGGGACCACAAAAAGTCTTGAGTAAAATCCTTGTTCCTGTTGTGGCACTTTTTGAATAGCTCTCATGTCCATGAGGTCTGTGATTTGTTTTTGTGCCTCTGCCCATTGATTTTGTGGCAGGTCTGGCATTCCTTTTGGCCTTGGTAGAGTGTGAAAGTGGAACCTGTAACCTTGAGAGACAATATCCAGAACCCATTTGTCTTGGGTGATTATATGCCAATTTTGTGAAAAAAGAGCTAGTTTTCCCCCTAAGGGAGCTGCCAAAAGGCAAGTGCTTGGCATGTGAAGGAGGAAGTCATTGGGACGGTTTCCTATAAGGTTGTGACTTGTCTTCTCCTCCTTTTGGGGTTGAAGCACCCCATTGTCGTAGTCTGTAAGAGCCTTGGGGCTGAGATCTGCCTCTTGGGCATCTGTATCTGCCTCTTTCTGGTCTGTCTGACACTGGAAAGGACCAAATTTTAGAAGGTCAATTTCTGCTGAATCGAGGTGGCTGTACCTGTAAGAAATCCTTCACTGTTTGCAGAGATTTTTGCCTTCTCCTCCATTTTCTTTAATGCCTCTTCTGCCTTAACATCAAACAAGATATCATGCTGTAAAGGAGCATCCAATAATTCTGCCTTAACATGATCAGGTAAACCTTGTTCTTTTAATCAAGCATGCCTCTGAATCACAGATCCAGTAACTGTGGCTCTACAAGAAGCCTTTAATGAATCAAAACCACATTGCAGAGTATGTTTCATTCAGCTGCATGCAATAAATCCTGCATTTCCTTATAGTCAGGACTTTCTGAGCTTGTAAGCATTTTCTGTTTTAACAGAGACATTAAATATTGTTGGTATTTAAGCATGTGGAACTGGCAATTTAAAGCCCTTACTGCTAAAGTTGCAGAAGTGTAAACTTTCTTTCCCCCATCTATCTAATGCTCTAGAATCCCTGTCAGAGGGAACTGGATTTTTAGCAGTGGAAGTCTTAACCCCTTTGGGACCCTGGGAAATAGTTTCTGGGTCAGCAACAGGGTTTTTACAAAGAAATTTGTGAGAGTCAGGGACTCTGTAGTACCTATCTGGCTTGACTGGTGCTGGGGGCAAAGAATCAGGGGTTAAACTGGATTCAGAGAACACATCATCCACAATATCTAACACAGGCGGAACAGCCAGGGGCCTGTGCTGAGGCAATAAAAGAAAACCTCTGAGCCTTTTCTTGGATTCTGAATAATCCTGGCTCTCCCAATGGAAATGCTCCCTCATGGTATGTAAAGTTTTCCCAAAAGAGTAATCCTCAGGAGGAGAGGCTGAAGGGATTGATTCTTCAGCATCAGAGTCCTCATAGGGGGGTAAAGAGTATCCCTGGTCTGAAGAGGAATCAGAGGAAATGGAAACCTGGTCAGAGGAATCAGTCTGTATCCTGCCTAGGCCTTTTATCAGGAGGGGGATGGGAAGCCCTGATCAGAGTAATTAGGTCTTCGGCCATTTTAAGCATCTGTTTTTTAGCAAGGAGGCCTGTCCAGGTGAATGCTGTACTGTTTCTTTGCCTTTAATGGAGTTTTAGACTTGGTTGTTGTTTTGATGGTAAGCTGTGAAGGTCTGAAAACACCCTCAGAAGCCGATGCCTGCTCAGCGGCTCCGGACCCATCTGAGGACTTAATTTCCGTAGGCCCAATACCTTGAGTTTCCAGAGGCCTAGTGATCTCCACGTGGGAGTCGGAGGCAGCCGGTGGCTCTGAGGTAGCGGGTGTCAGGGGCTGCGAAAGCACCTCACTGAGAACCGGCGACTGGCCTAGAAGAGGCTTCATAGTCAGTTTTGGACCTCGGATGCCTGTCCTTATCTTTGTTTTTGCGTTTTTTTGTGTTTTTCGGTCGGTTGTTCCGACGGCATGGTATAACTGAACCTTCGGCCAAAATAATGACGTGCAAAATCAAACAGACGTTTAATAGTGCGCTTGTTAAATCTAGCAACTAGTGATGTCGTGGTCTGGGCCTAGGCATGGAATACAGTAAGAATGAAAATCCTTATGAGGTATTTGCTTCCCACAAGAAATGCAATTATTAACTTTTACTGACAAGGGTCTGAGGCAAGAAAAAGTTTCCCCAACGGGGTAATTAGCTTTATTGAAGACTTCGGTTCTGAAATTCGAAAATCTCAGGAGTCGGCCGACCGGCACTTGCGAACTGCTTTTGTTTCAGGCACTGCGCGGCAAGAAAGACTGAAGGAAATGGCATCGGCTGCATATTATATACCTCTGGCGCACTGAAGAAGCAACAGCAACCGACACCGGACCAAGACTTTGGAACTCTGGCCGACTGTGGGACCGCCTGACGGCAGGATAACCCAAGTGTATTGACTGCAGCAGTGAAACACGAACATCTGTGCCCTTTGGACATGCCTGGATAGGTGTACAGTGAACTATTTTACTGGATGGCTGGTAAGGTCGAATAGAGAGTCTTGTCCTTCTGTACAGTACAGGAGAGTCTAGTGCTAGGGTTTATAAGTGCTTGCTATACGTTTTGAGCAAGTGCCGGGCTGAGGTATGAATGGCTTGAGTGCTTACGCTGAAAGCTTGTCTAGTTCCAAGGGAAAAATTGAAGAGGAGACTTTGGGGAGCCAGGAATAGTTTTACCCTAGCTGCCCGGTGCGCAAAACCAGGCAAACACGGTATTTATAGCAGGGAAATGAAAGAGAAATTAGCCCAAAATGGCCAATAAACTACTAATTACTGGGCCGGAACCACTCCTCCAGGGACAGATAGGCTGCTCAAAGCTCCCCTCTCTCACAGGTGAACTGAGAAACTTCCTTCTATCCAAGTAAGGTATGAGCAAAACACCAAGATTTGTAACAGCCCTGAATTCAGCACTAACCTGAAAACTGGACTATACTAGCTTAGAAAGGCAGGAAATGAGAAGTTATGTACCTACCATAACGTTCCATGTTAGTTGTCTTCTCTCGCCTTATTTCTTGCTTGATGGGTTCGGAGCCGATCCTCGGCTCCGACTCGGCACTTTGCTAAGCTCAAGAGTCACTTTTGCCAGCTCGAGGCAGCCCCATATCCCATGATGCAAGGCGGTAAGTACCCAGATCTCGTTTGGTACCTATACGCAATAACACCTAGCACAAAAAATTTCCCAGAAGGAAAGAAAGGCAAAAAGCCTAAAGGATGGGCTATAAGGTAGACCAGAACTAGCTGGTCTTAAGAAGCATTCTTCCATATAAAAAGAAAAAGGTCTGTCCAGGCCAGGGGGCAGGAGGGAGGGTCGCAAGAAAGAAGGCGAGAGAAGACAACTAACATGGAACGTTATGGTAGGTACATAACTTCTGAATGTTAAGTTGTCAATCTCGCCTTCATTCTTGCTTGATGGGACCGCATCCCTAGCACCTCTATCCTGGGTGGCTCAATGGAACAGACTCTTGAGAACTGTAGAGCCAAAACTGGCTATCCCTGGAGGCCAAATCCAATTTGTAATGAGAAACAAAGGTATGAGGAGTGGCCCAAGTGGCTGCTGCACAAATAGTGTCTAATGGAAGTCTAGTCTGAAAAGCTGTAGAAGTGGCTAAGCTTCTGGTTGAATGCGCTTTAGGTTTTGAGCACAGCTGTTTTCTCCTGAGCTGATAGATTTTGGAGATGGTGGAAGAAAGCCATCTAGATAAGGTCACTTTGGAGACAGGGAGGCCTTTCTTGTTTTCAGCATAAGAAAGAAAGAGCTGATCGGATTTCCTGAATTGTTTTGTTCTGCCCAAATAATATCTGAGTTGGCGGTGAACATCAAGATAATGTAATTTTTGTTCCGATCTGTTTGAGTAATTAGGGAAAAATACAGGGAGGTCAATAGATTGGTTCAAATTATTTTTCGAGGCCACCTTAGGCAAAAAGGTTGGATTGGTTCTCAAGGATACCCTGTCTTTGTGGAAGACCAAATAAGGGGGATGAACAGAGAGAGCTTGAAGTTCTGACACTCTCCTTGCCGAGGTAATAGCAACAAGGAAGAGTGTTTTCCATGAAAGAAATTTCAGGGAACATGAAACAGCTGGCTCGAAGGGAGGAAGAATTAAGGATGTCAGCACTAGATTTAGGTCCCATTGAGGAGGAGGACTCCTGACTGGAGGTTTCAGGAGAAAAATTCCTTTTAGAAAGGCTCTACAAAGCCTGTGGGACATAATGTTGTGATCTGCAAACCCGACATGAAAATTCGAGATAGCAGCCAACTGAACTTTGACCATGGAAGATGAAGAGCCCGAGTGAAAGATTTCCGCTAAGAAATCCAAAACTGCTTGAACAGGGGCAGTAAAGCGATCTATATTTTTAGCTTTTGCCCAACAAGAGAAGCGTTTCCACTTGCTGGTATAAATCCTTCTAGTAGAGGATTTAAGGGAAGCCACTATGATATCCCTAACAGGATTAGAGATCATAGGAAGCCTGGATAAGGAAGGAAGTGGAGCAACCAAGCTGTGAGGTTGAGAGAAGGAATAGACCGATGCAGCTGACCCGATTGGTGAATCAGAAGGTCTGGAACTGGGTCCAGATGCCACGGCTGCACCAAAAGGTGACGATGGAGGAACGGAAACCAAATTTGTCGAGGCCAATAGGGAGCAATGAGAATCATTTTGGCTCTCAAAACGGTGGCTTTCTGGAGTACTTGTGGAATCAACGGAAAGGGAGGAAAGATATAAAGAAGTCCCTGGGGCCAATCCTGGGTTAGAGCGTCTCTGGGGGGATGGCCTGGCAGTGGGAAGAGAGAAAAGAAGTCTGGGCATTTGCTGTTTTGGGGAGTAGCAAAAAGATCGCAACATGGGCGGCCCCATTCTAGAAAAATCTCCTCCACTATAGATTGTTTGAGAGACCACTCGTGAGGCATGAGAATAGCTCTGCTCAATCTGTCCGCTAGAATGTTGGTTTTCCCAGGGATATGCGTTGCTACCAGAAACCGATGAGAGGAGATCACCCATTGCCAAAGTCTGAGAGCTTCTCGACACAAGGGGTAGGACTTGGTTCCGCCCTGTTTGTTGATATACCATACTACAGACATGTTGTCTGTGTGAACTGCAATTGTTCCCAAGGGAAGAAAGTCGTTGAGGGCTTGCAACTTTAAAAGCACTGCTCTCATCTCTAGGACATTTATGTGCAGGTGGTATTCGAATGGTTGCAACGTCCCACGAACCATCCTGCCCTGATAATGACCCCCCCACCCGATCAGGGAGGCGCCCATAGTGACTGTGGCTACCGGGGCCGGGGATAGAAAGGGTCTGCCTTGATGAATCTGGGGAGAAGAGATCCACCATGATAGATGATTCTTGCAAATTTGTGTCACCAGGATTTGGTGACGCATGGGAAGTTGTTGGTAAGACCACTGGGTGAACAACATCCATTGAAGAAGACGCATGTAGAAGCGGGCCAGGGGAAGAAGGGTAATGGCCGCAGCCATGAGGCCCAACACCTTCAGAACCATTCTGGCTTGCACCTTTTTGCAGGCAAGGATGATCTTCACGTGACTTTAGATATCTGAGATTCTTTGGTCTGTGAGGGTTGCTGACATCCGAACAGTGTTTAAGTTTGCGCCTATGAAGGTAATAGACTGGCAGGGCAATAAGGATGATTTTTCGTAGGTGATCGAAATTCCTAATTGAGTGCAGAGATTTAGGGTGTAATCCCTGGCTTGAAAAAGTTGATGCCTGGTGGTGTTTTATATAAATAAAACAATATAAAACGAGCAAACTGATTTAAACAAGTTACCCAAGTAACCAGAAAAAAAGCTCAAAACTGAGCCCTGTTCCAGCAGTCTTCAATCAGACAAGTTCTAACTTGCACACCCCTGCTTACTAGAGTGCAGGGGAACCTTCTCCAAAAAATGATGGCCTGGATCAGTGCTCAAGTTATACAAATAAAGGTAGATTCAGCAGGCCTGAATCTGGTCTATGCTACAGCAACAAGGTGCACCAGTTTCAGAAAGAAATAGTTCAAATAAGCAGTCGCAATAATTCTACGACCAGAAGTTCCCAGCTCAGAAGGGCAGAATCCAGCCTCGCCTCCCACAAGAGTGCAGACCACAAACCTTCTAAATGTAGAATAACTGGCCTGAAGCCTAAGTGCTTAAGCCAGAACTAGTGCACTTTTAGAATAGCAGACACTGGGCCTTCAATTCAGCAATTGCCAGCTTAGAAGGATGTAAGCTATCTGTCTTGCCGCAACAGTGCAGACCACAAACCTTCTTAATGTAAAACAGCCTGTATGAAGCCCAAGTGCTTAAACCAAAAGACTTGGAATAACAGTTACAATTTAATCAGGCTACGACCAAGCTGTAATAAATGCAGCAGAATAAATAAAATTGAGTACTTTTAAGAAAAGCAAAATGAGACAGGTGGAAATACAAATACAGTAAAAGCAAATGAATAAAGTACAAACATTTTTTTAAGTGCAAGAAGAGAGGAAAGAAGAAAGTACAGTTTTGTACCTACCATAAATGTAGATGTTCGAGTGCTAATACAGCTGCAGTCATAACAGATGGGTTCTCCTGCCGTCAGGCGGGTCCTCGGTCGGCCGAATTCCAAAGTCTAGGTCCAGCGTCAGTTGTCGCAGCTTCTTCCCTGACGTCAGTGCGCCAGGGGTATAAAAGAACCAGCCGACGCCATTTTCTTCAGTTTTTCTTGCCCCAGATGTCAGGTGCCCCCAGAAGGAAGGCAATACATAAATTTGTGTAATAAAGCAATGCAATATAATCAAAATACAGTAGTTGCAAGCAAATACACCATAAAAGAATACCCCAATCAGGTTGTATGAGGAGGTGTTAGCCAATAGGCCTGTCCCAAGAGGGGAAGGAGGGAGGGAAACCTGGACTGCAGCTGTTTTAGCACTCGAACATCTACATTTATGGTAGGTACAAAAAGTACAGTTTTGTACCTACCATAAATGTAGATGTCCGATAGGAATGCATCTGCAGTCCTTACAAATGGGCTGTCCTGTCGTCAGGCAGCCCTTCGGTCGGCCGGATTCCAAAGTCTGGGTCTGGCTTCGGCTGGTGTCGCACTTCACCCGACATCATAGCTGCAGTTACTCGGGTATAAAGGCATCAGCCGACGCCATTTTCCTCAGTGTTTCTTGCCCCAGATGCCAGGTGCCCTCTAGGAGGACTAAATTTGGATAAATGCCAATGATTCCAAATATTAGAGAACAAACAAAAGATAAGCATGTATGTACATATATACAAACAAATACACCATAATAGATTCCCCCAGCTAGCTATAAGAGGGGCAAATACCCTAGGAGTACCACAGAGGGAAGGAGGGTGGGTAATCCTGACTGCAGATGCATTCCTATCGGACATCTACATTTATGGTAGGTACAAAACTGTACTATGTCCTTCAAGGATGCATCTGCAGTCCTTACAAATGGGTAGAATACCATAGCCAAACTGGGGGAGGAGGAAGAAGGATTATGGTGTAGTTAGGATCCCTTGCAAAACAGCAGTGGCAAACCCTGCTCGGGATCTAGAGTATAAAGGTAAATTATAATGCTTGGCAAATGTATGCACGGAGCTCCAAGTAGCAGCCTCTAAAATGTCTTTGGTAGCCACTCCTCGTAGAAAAGCTGTGGTAGTGGCTGTAGCTCTTGTAGAGTGAGGTCTGATGTTTTCTGGAGTTTTCTTTCCATGGTAGGAGTAACAAAATATAATGCAATTTCCTATCCACTTAGATATTGTCTGTTTAGAAATTGCTTTCCCTTCTATTCCTGTTGCATATGCTACCAGAAGCTGGTCAGTTTTTCTATTGCTTTTGGTCCTGTCCAGGTAGTAGCGTAATTGTCTGTGTACATCCAAGGTGTGCAACAGTCTTTCTCCCCTGTTCTGTGGGTTGGGAAAGAATGTAGGTAGGTGGATAGCCTGATTCAAAGATGCTCTGGATACCACCTTAGGCATAAAAGTAGGATTTGTTCTCAGGGACACTATCTTGATGGAAGATCAGAAAGGGCTGTACTGCCATTAATGCCTGTAGCTCAGAAACCCTTCTTGCTGAAGTGATTGCCAGCAGGAAAGCAGTTTTCCATGATAAGTATTGCAATTCTGCTGTTGCTGCTGGTTCGAAAGGAGGAAGTGTCAATTTTTCTAGCACAAAGTTCAAGTCCCATGCAGGTAATGGTGGCTTCCTAGGAGGCTTTACATTTTTAATTCCTCTCAGAAACTGCCTGAGCAGATGATGTGAAAAGACTGGAGGATCCAAGTCGTATTCTGCTGAAATAGCTGATGCATGTATCTTAATGGAAGAGTATGACAGGCCTTTGTGGAATAGCTCTGCCAAGTATTCCAGGATGTTGGCTATGTTTACCAGTGACACATCTTCCCCTTTAGCAGTGCTCCAAATGAGATATCTTTTCCATTTTGCTGAACAGGTTTTCTTTGTTGAAGGTCTGCGAGCTTCCAAGATAATGTCCTTAACCCTTTGGGATAAATTTGGGTTAATTTGTCTTATGCAATGTTCCAGGCAGTCAGCTGCAGAGTTTTCAGGTTTGGATGCAGGGTGTTGTAGTTGTTCTGAGTTAACAGCAAGGGAACTAGGGGTAAGGGCCACATCTGTTCCCGAGACATGCTCCTCAGTAATGGGTACCAATGTTGCCTTGGCCAATCTGGAGCTATCAGAATGATCCTTGGACGGTCCTCTTTGATCTTCAGTAGCACCTTGTGCATCAAAGGAAGTGGTGGGAATGCATATGCTGTCAGATCTTTCCAACTGAAGGATAGGGAGTCCACCTTCCATGCCAGTGGATGGTACGTCCTGGTGCAGAATTTCTTCAATTGGTGATTGTGTGGGGATGCAAATAAGTCTATTTCTGGGAGACCCCATTTTCTTGTAATGGTTTTGAAGATGTCCGGATGCAGCATCCATTCGTGGGCATCCGTGGTAGTCCTGCTTAGTATGTCTGCTAGAGTGTTTTCCTTTCCTGGTACAAAAATTGCTTGTAACTGAATGCTGTAACTCAGTGCCACATTCCACAGTTCCAGGGCCATCCGGCATAGAGGGTACGAATGTGTGCCTCCCTGCTTGATGATGTACCACATAACTGTGGTGTTGTCTGTCCTTATCATCAACTGGCCTTGGCGAAGAAATGGGTTGAAAGCCTGAATTGCCAGTTTTACTGCCAGCATTTCCTTTAGGTTTATGTGTAGATGCAGTTGCTCTTGAGTCCATAAACCTTGTGTGCATTTGTCCATCATGTGGATCCCCCAACCGAGGTCTGAGGCGTCTGTTGTGATGATTTGGCTTGGTTGAGCACTGTGGAAGGGCAGTCCTTTGTTTGCTTGACAGGCCTGAGCCCACCAGTGGAATTCTTGCTTCAGGCATGGAATTATTGGGATGTGAGTCTCTAGGCTGTGCTTGTGCTGAGACCATAAATTCCTTAGGTACCACTGTAGCTTTCTCATGTGCAATCTGGCATGTGGGACCAATATTATGCAGGATGCCATGAAGCCCAATGCCTGTAGGATTTTGCTTGCTGTTAGATGGTCTTGCTTTGTTAATGCCATGAAGTAGAGAGGGAGATGCTCCTGTTTTTCTACTGTTAGGAATGCCATTTGTTTGGATGTGTCCAGCTCTGCACCCAAAAAGGTTATCTTTTGGGATGGTATCAGCCTTGACTTTTGTATATTGACTGTATATCCCAGGGCTTGTAGAAGGTAAATGACTCTTTTCAAGTCTTCTGCTAGCTTGTTTTTGTTGTCTGCTTGTATCAGGCAATCGTCCAGGTAAGGGTAGATTTGGATTCCCTGAAGCCTGCAATGAGCGATTACTGATGCCAGGCATTTCGTGAACACTCTGGGCGCAGTAGATAAGGGCAATGCTGAGAATTGATAATGCTCTGATCCTGCAAGAAATCTGAGGTATCTTCTGCAATCTGGTCGTATGGGGACGTGCAGGTATGCCTCCTTGAGATCTAGAGTAACCAGCCAAGACTCCTTGCCCAGCATGGGAAGAAGCTGCTGTAGGGTCAGCATTTTGAATTTTGGAACAATGAGGAATGTGTTTAAAGCGGACAGATCGAGGATAGGTCTCCATTTGCTTTCTTTCCTTGGTACTAGAAAGAGTCTGGAGTAAAAGCCCTTTCCTTGCTCCATATATGGTACTTTTTCCACAGCTCTTATTTTTAATAATTGATGTACTTGTTTTAGAGCTTCTGCCTTTTGATTTGGTGGTAGGTTTGGCATTCCTCTCTTTCCTGGAAGAGTATGGAAATGAAACCTGTAACCTTGGTCTATAGTTTGCAAAATCCACTTGTCTCTTGTGATGTAATGCCAGTTTTTTGAAAATAAAGCTAGCTTTCCGCCTAAGGGTGCTTCGAGTTGTTCCCTGGTAGGCGGTGCCAGAGCCAAGTCACTGTGATTGTCCTGTTGCAGTGGTGGTGGTTGCGTCTGTGCCTCGCTGGTTGTTACCCTGCCATTGGCGTCCCCTGTAGGCACCCCTAGATTGGTTTCTGCCTCTTGAACGCCTATTCCTGCCTCTCTGTGCTTTGGAGGAGTCTGGAAAGGACCAATTCTTGGAGGGCCAATTCCTGCTAAACCTTGGAGGTTGGACCTGTAAGAAATCTTTCACTGTTTGTACAGATTTTGCCTTCTCTTCCATCTTCTTCAGTACCTGTTGTGCAGGAGATCCAAATAAATTGACCTTGTCCATGGGAGCATCTAATAGTTTTGATTTGACATGGTCCGGTAAGGCCTGCTCTTTTAACCATGCATGCCTTCTGATAACTGTGCCAGTCATGGCTGATCTAAAGGAAGCCTCCAGTGCATCATAGCCACATTTTAAAGAATGGTTACTAACTTGTTGAATGTTATGTACCATTTCCTGAACATACTTCTTATCTAAAGGTTCATCAGAGGACAGTTTTTTAGTTAACTGGTCTAGCATAAATTCTTGATATTGGATCATATGAAATTGACAGTTCAAGGCCCTAGCTGACAGTGTAGCAGAAGTGTAAACTTTTTTACCCCATCTCTCTAAGGACCTGGATTCCCTTTCAGAGGGGAGGGGATTTTTTGCAGAGGTAGTTGCTACAGCCTTAGGCCCCTGGGAGATCGTCTCGGGATCTGCAAAAGGAGCCTTGTATAAATGGTGATGTGTGTCCGGGACCCTGTAGAATCTGTCGGGCTTAGCAGGGACCGGAGGTAATGAATCAGGAGCAGTACAAGCATCATTAAATGCATCATCTACAACAGAAAGAACTGGAGGTATAGCTAAAGGCCTATGGTGTGGTAAATGCAGGAAGGTTCTAAGCCTTTTCCTCGAGTCTGAAAAATCTTGGCCCTGCCACTGAAATTGTTCCCTCATAGCATGCAAGGTTTCCCCAAAGGAAAATTCCTCAGGTGGAGAGGCAGAAGGAATGGACTCTTCAGCATCTGAGTCTTCGTAAGGAGAATAAGGAGCCTCTGTAGGGTCTGTATTATCTGAATCATCAGAGGAGTCATCTGTGGACACTGGCTCAGGGGGCTCTGCTCTAGGCCTCTTCTCTGGAGGTGGGTGAGAGGCCCTGTCTGGATGAGGTTGGGATCCCCGGATTAAAGAAATGAGATCCTCTGCTAGAGAAAGCATTTGGGAACTGGAGCTGGGCCTGTGAGAGGGGGTCTTAACAGGCACAGATTTTGTAGCTTTAGCTGCTTTAGCCCTGGCAAAGGCCTTAATGGACATGGCTGCAGGAGGCCTAGCAGCTCCACGTGCAGGGGTTGAAATATCCAAGGGAATAGTGTCAGATAATTCCTGAGAAACCGCAACTGCAGGTTGGATTTCTGAAGCCGATTCCACCAGGTTAGAAGAGGCCTCGGTAGAAGGCATGTTTTCGGCTGAAGGAAGAACCGCTTGCTCGGTTTCAGCCGAAACCGAGACACTCGCAGTTGGCTTAACCGCGGTTTCGGCCGAAACCGCGGACCGCGAGTGTCGGTCCTTTTCCTTGCGTTTTTTGGATATTTGTGAAGTCGGAGGATCCGACTGCATAATATAAGCAAAATCAGAGCCGAAAAACTGTTCAGCAAATTCCGACCGACGTCTAAGCGTCCGTCGGTTAAAAGAAGCACAGGCTAGACAAGCTGCTACGTCGTGGTCTGGGCCTAAACAAGGTAAGCAGTAAGAGTGGAAATCTTTATGAGGTATTTGTTTCCCACAAGTTAAACAGTTATTCACTTTTTCTGACATCGGCTGAGGCAAGAAAGAGTCCCCAACGGGGTACTTAGCTTTTTAGAAGTCTTCGGTATTAGTTGAAGTATTCGGTAGTAGTAATCTCTGGATCTGACCGACCGGCACTTGCGAACAGCTTCTGCTTCGGGCGCCACGCGGCAAGAAAGACTGAGGAAAATGGCATCGGCTGATGCCTTTATACCCGAGTAACTGCAGCTATGACGTTGGGTGAAGTGCGACACCAGCCGAAGCCAGACCCAGACTTTGGAATCCGGCCGACCGAAGGGCTGCCTGACGACAGGACAACCCATTTGTAAGGACTGCAGATGCATCCTTGAAGGACATCTGTACTATGTTCATCATGCATACAGCTGCAGTCATAACAGATGGGTAGAATCCCAAAGCTAAGAAAGGGGTGGTAGGCACTAGGTGGAACTAGGAGGAGCCAGAATGCCCTGCAAGACTGCAGTGGCAAAGCCTGCTCTAGATTTGGAGTATAATGGTAGGTGGTAGTGCTTGGAGAAGGTATGCACAGAACTCCAAGTGGCTGCTTCCAAAATATCTTTGGTAGGAACTCCTCTGAGGAAAGCTGCAGAGGTAGCTGTGGCCCTTGTGGAGTGAGTTCTGATGCCTGCAGGCACAGTTTTACCATGAAAAAAGTAACAAAAGCGTATGCAGTGGGCTATCCATTTTGAGATTGTCTGTTTGGAAATTGGCTTCCCTTGAGTTCCTATAGCATAGGACAAAGAGCTGTTCTGATTTTCTGAAAGGCTTTGTTCTGTCCAAATAATAACGCAGCTGTCTGTGGATGTCCAAGGAATGTAGTAGTCTCTCCCCTTTGTTTTGAGGATTAGGGTAAAAGGTAGGTAAGTGTATAGCCTGATTCAAAGCTACCCTGGATACCACCTTTGGCATAAAGGACGGGTTGGTTCGTAAGGAAACTCTGTCCTGATGGAAGATGATAAAAGGCTGCACAGCCATGAGAGCTTGTAGTTCCGACACCCTACGAGCTGAGGTGATAGCCAGAAGGAAAGCTGTTTTCCAGGACAAATATTGCAAAACTGTTGAGGCAGCTGGCTCAAAAGGAGGCAAGGTCAGCTTTTCTAGAATGAAATTGAGATCCCAAGCAGGTATTGGTTGTTTCCTTGGGGCTTTTATATTTTTTGCCCCTCTGAGGAACTGTCTTAAGAGGGGGTGAGAGAATAAAGGTGGATCAGTATTGTATTCTGCAGAAATGGCTGAGGCATGGATTTTGATGGAGGAGAAAAGTCCACTGCTTAGCAGCTCAGCTAGATACTGTAATATTTGAGGTAAATTCAGTTTTCCAGGACTCTGGCCCTTTTTCTCATTCCAGGCACAAAACAGTTTCCATTTTGCGGAGTAAGCTTTTCTAGTAGACGGCCTTCTGGCCTCCAAAATGACATCCTTCACCTCCTTGGAGAGTAGGGTCTGTTGTGATGTTAAGGAATCTTCCATGCGGCCAGACTGAGTGTTTTCAGCTGACTGTGAAGAGTTTTGAAGCTGTGCTGAGTTAGAAGAAGAGGCATTAGAGGTAGGGTCCATGGAGGGGAATGCGTCAGGCTCCTCAGGAGTGGGTACCAGTGCTGTCTTGGCCAGTCTGGAGCAATGAGAATCATCTTTAGTCTGTCTGCTCTGGTTTTTAATAGAACTTTGGGCAGCAGAGGAAGAGGTGGAAAGGCATAAACTGTAATTGTTGTCCAACTGAAAGAGAGAGCGTCCACTCTCCAGGCCTGTGGATGGAAAGTCCTTGAACAGAATTGTGTCAATTGGTGATTTTTGTGGGAAGCAAAGAGATCTATGTCTGGCCTTCCCCATGCTTGAATTATCTCTGTAAAAACTTGAGGATGCAACTTCCATTCGTGTGGATCTGTCATATTTCTGCTTAGGTTGTCTGCCAGCGTGTTTGCCTGGCAAGTACTGTGCTTGAAGTTCGATTTGTAATTACTGGGCCATGTTCCAAAGTGACGTGGCCAGTCTGCATAGGGGGTATGAATGGGTTCCTCCCTGTTTGTTTATGTACCACATTACCGTGGTGTTGTCTGTCCTTATCAATAGTTGACCTGGATGCAGAAGGTCTTTGATAGCTATAATAGCATTTATTACTGCTAGCATTTCCTTTTGATTGATGTGAAGGTGCTTTTCTTTTTGGGACCATTTGCCCTGAATGATGTGAAGGTGCTTTTCTTTTTGGGACCATTTGCCCTGAATGCACCGATCTGTCATGTGCGTCCCCCAGGCGTAGTCCGAGGCGTCTGTTGTGATGACTTGATTTGCTTGAGGCTTGCAGAATGGGAGACCTGTGTTTGTTTGGCATGCTTGAGCCCACCACAGAAATTCCTTTTGAAGACATGGAATTAGTGGTATTATTGTTTCCAAACTGTGGCTGTGTTGAGAACATAGGTTTTTCAGGTACCATTGAAGTTTCCTCATATGCAGCTTTGCACATGGGATTAGTAGGATGCAAGATGCCATGAATCCCAGAGCCTGCAGGATTTTCCTTGCAGTCAGCCTGGTGACATTTGCTAGTTTTCTGAAGTACTGAGTTAGTTGCCCCTGCTTCTCTGGCATGAGGTAGGCCACCTGGGTGTTTCTGTCCAAGTTGGCACCCAGGAAAAAATCTGAGAGGGTATTAGACTTGATTTCTTTTTGTTGACTGTGTATCCCAGAGAATTCAACAATATTATTACAAAAGCCAGATGTTTCAGAAGTATGTGCTTGCTGTCCGCTTGGATCAGGCAGTCGTCCAAATATGAGTATATTTGTATCCCTTGAAGTCTGCAGTAGGCAATTACTAATGCCATTCATTTCGTGAATACTCTGGGCGCAGTAGATAAGCCAAAGGGCAACGCAGAGAATTGATAATGGGTTGAACCTGCCAGAAATCTGAGGTATCTTCTGCAATTTTGTCTGATTGGGACATGCAGGTATGCCTCCTTGAGGTCCAATGTTACCAGCCAAGACTCCTTGCCCAGCATGGGAAGAAGCTGCTGTAATGTGAGCATCTTGAATTTTGGTACGAGTAAAAATGCGTTTAGGATGGATAGGTCCAAAATAGGTCTCCAATCTTTTCCCTTCCTTGGTACCAGGAAAAGTCTGGAATAAAAACCTTGACCTTGTTCGTGCGTAGGTACCTCTTGAATAGCTTTCATGTCCATGAGATCTGAAATTTGTCTTTGTGCCTCTGCCCTTTGATTGTGTGGCAGGTTTGGCATGCCTCTCATTTTTGGAAGGGTGTGAAAATGGAATCTGTAGCCTCTGTGTATAATGTCCAGGATCCATTTGTCTTTTGTGACAATATGACAATTTTTTGAAAATAATGCCAGTTTTCCGCCTAAGGGTGCTGTCATCTGAGCCTTGCTTGGCATGCAAAGGTGGAAGTCATTGGGCTTGCTTTCTGAATGGCTGCGAACTATCCTCACCACCTCTGTGTAGGAGCGTGCCAATGTCTGCCCCTAAATGATCCTTGAAATTGCCCTCTGCCCCTCGGGCGCCTGTATCTACCTCTTTGGGGTCTGTCCGTGGCTGGAAAGGACCAATTTTTGGAAGGCCAATTTCTACTGAAACGTGGAGGTTGTACCTGTAGAAAATCTTTCACTGTTTGCATTGATTTAGCCTTTTCCTCCATTTTCTTTAATACCTCCTCAGCTTTAACACCAAATAATACATCCTTTTGAAGAGGGGCATCTAGTAATTTAGCTTTGACATGATCTGGTAAGGTTTGCTCCTTGAGCCAGGCATGTCTACGTATGACTGATCCTGTAACAGCTGCTCTACATGAGGCCTCTAGAGCATCAAAACCACAATGCAAGGTATGTTTACCCACTTGTTCTGCACTATGCATCAAATCCTGCAACTCCTTCAAGTCTGGTTGTTCGGGTTGTGACATTTTGCTTCTTAGCTGTGATAACAGAAACTGTTGGTACTTTAGCATATGGAACTGGCAGTTTAATGCCCTCATGGTTAAGCTGGCCGAGGTGTATACCTTTTTTCCCCACCTTTCTAAGGATCTGGAATCTCTCTCGGAAGGTAATGGGTTTTTAGCAGTGGAGGCCTTAATTCCCTTGGGGCCCTGTGAGATAGTTTCTGAGTCAGCCGCATGGCTTTTGTATAAAAATTGGTGCGAGTCAGGAACCCGGTAGTACCTGTCAGGCTTGACTGGGGCTGGAGGTAAAGAATCCGGGTTAAGGCAGGCCTCCGAGTACACATCATCTAGTATGTCTAAGACAGGAGGTATAGCCAGAGGCCTGTGCTGAGGTAGCAACAGAAAATCCCTAAGCCTTTTCTTGGAATCTGAGTACTCTTGGTCTTCCCAGTGGAAGTGTTCCCTTAAGGTATGCAAGGTTTCCCCAAATGAGTAATCCTCTGGGGGGGGGAGAAAGAGGGAATGGACTCCTCAGCATCAGAATCTTCAAAAGGGAAGTAAGAATGTTCCTGTTCATCAGAGTGCTCTGAAATAATGGAGGCCTGGTCAGAGGAGGGGGATTCTTCCTCCACTCTGGGCCTTTTGTCCGGGAGGGGTTGAGAACCCCTGATAAGAGAAATCAAATCCTCAGCCATTTTAAGCATCTGTTTTTAGGCATGGGGCCTGGAGAAGGGCCCTGTGGAGCTTGTCTCTTAGAATGCATGGCTGCTTTAGACTTAGTGAAAGCCTTGATAGAAAAAGAAGAGGAAGTTTCTGAAGACACCTTGAGAGGAGGCAGACCTGTCTACATTTTGAGATTCACCACCAAGAGTGGCTTCGGTATCTGTAGTCGGAGTGTGGGCCGAGGAGCCTGCGACCTCGGGCACAGAAGACACCGCCAATGAAGTGTAGTCGGTAGGCAGGGGCTGCATAGGCGCCTCGCTGAGAACCGGACCACCCGTAGTCAGCTTTGGCGTGGTGTCGGTAGAGGCCGTGGATCTCGTGTGTCGGTCCTTATCTTTGCGTTTTTTAGACAAAACTGGAGTCGGAGTATCAGACGACATAATATAGTTACATTTTTTGCCAAAATAGTGCTGGGCGAACTCCGCCCGACGCTTAATGGTGCTTTTGTTGAATGTAGCACAAAAACGACAGACCGAGACGTCGTGGTCTGGGCCTAAGCAAGGAATGCAGAGGGAATGAAAATCCTTATGCGGTATTTTCTTCCCACAAGAAATACAATTATTAACTTTGTCTGACATCGGTCTGAGGCAAGAAAAGTTTCCCCAACGGGGTACTTAGCTTTAAAGAAGACTTCGGTTGCAAAATTTTCGCAATTTCAGGAGCTGGCCGACCGGCACTTGCGAACTGCTTCTGCTTCGGGCACCGCGCGGCAAGAAAGACTGGAAAAAATGGCGTCGGCTGGTTCTTTTATACCCCTGGCACACTGACGTCAGGGAAGAAGCGACGACAACCGACGCCGGACCTAGACTTTGGAATTCGGCCGACCGAGGACCCACCTGACGGCAGGAGAACCCATCTGTTATGACTGCAGCTGTATGCACGATGAACATCCTGAGTGGGCTGGCCTTCTCAAATTTTCTCTCTTTATTAAGTAGTGAACACTAGACATTCAAGGTGGACAACTGAGCAGACACCTTATCAGGGACTCCTTCAGTGGATGTACCTTGTAGAGTCTCTCCTAACTCCTTCAGAAGATCTCTCTGAAGTTTTGTAAAGTGTTAAGTAGTTCAGCGATCTGACAGTGAATGCCACTGACGAAAAGATACGCTTCCTGTACCTGTCCATCGTTCGAGACTCCTTGTTCGGCAGATGGACAGATAAAGACTCTGCTAGTTCCTTCTTAGTGGATGACACCACCACCATGACATCTACGGGAAGACCCTTAGATAAAAATTCCCTCTCCTTTGGGGCTGACAGAAATTTATTAGGTCGCCTGCGGACTGGCTCCACGGCATCAGCAGTCTCCCATACCTTTTGACTAACGAGCTCTAAAAGTTAAAGGGTGGAGACATCCAAGAAGCTGAAGGTTGAGACCCGAAAGCCTTCAGGTACACCAACTCCTCATCAGAAGGGGTAACAGTGGGCCAGCCACACTTCTGCTTGATGTCCACAAAGGTGACATCATCAGAGGATGACTTGGGGGACCCTTCTGACTCATCGAGGTCTGTGTCGGAGGTTAAGAGACTCATCCTGGGAGTCTACATGCTTCCTCTTGCATGTCCTCTTCTGCGGGGGGCTCCTCAGAAGGGTATTCCGGGGAGGTCTCGGAAAAGTAGGGGCCACCAGCTGGTAGCTCCTGAGGCTGCAGGTTTCTGCTGTCCAGAAAGGGAGTAGGTGCTGAGATGGAAGTCGGTGCTCGAGGGGGAAAGAGTGTCGTTACCCCTGGGTGGAGCAGATCGGGATAGCACATCTCGAAGGCCGACCTTTCCAGCTCCGAAGACCTCCTTGACTCCGAGGAGACGGAGGACGCCAATGGCTCTGAGACAGATATAGGGTCTGAGCTCACCCTAGCCGACACACCGAGAGGGAGACTCGGAACCAAAGAGGTCCGGTTACAGACGTCCCTGTTGGGGCTGACTGGGGAGCTTCGGCTCTTAGACACCACGGACTGCACCGAAGGTGTTGGAGTGGAACTCTGCTCAGAGACAACCTCAGGGGGAGCTGGAACAGAGGGTTCCACAACCAGCAGTACTGAGCACTCTGGCTCCGAAAGCCCAGCACAGCTCGGAGGAATCACAGAAGGGGTAATGGACTCAAGTGGCTCCAGAACAGACTTGGTCGGAGCAAACAACATTTTTGGTAAGGCAAATGACTTCAGGAGTCTCAGCACTACTCTCTCCACATCTTCTTCCGATAGGCTCCTGGAAGATCTGGAAGACAGTGTGGGAGATCTAGACCTCTGTAATATAAGGGACCTTAATGTAGGGTAGACTGGCAAAGGATCTCTAGAGCGGCTCCAATGTCCATCAGTGATCGGCTCCGAACTGCCTGGTGCCAACACTGCAGCCACAGTAGCTATATGTCCTCGATTAGTTTTGAACTTAGTGGAGCCGGGGAGGAAGACTTGTCTGGTTTGGAAATTTTGGGAGGCAGTTCCGATGCACCGGGGAATGCCTCTTAGAAGGTTTTGTTTTTTCTTTCTTGGAACCATGAGATTTAGAGGAGGAAGACGAGCTGGCCAGGTCTTCCTCAAAAGAGGCCTTAAGGAGACCTTTTAGTATCAGTTTATTCTTTCTCTCCTGTAATACCCTGGCACTGAACGAATGACAAAACAAACAAGTTTCTTGTAAATGGATGGCCCAGGGGCAGTACACACGGTTATTGTGGCCATCAGTAATGGACATCTTCTGTGAGCATTTCACACACTTTTTAAACCCAGAGGGTTTTTGATCTTTTACCTCTTAGACATATCACTGAAAATGCAGCCAAAAGGACACAGCCAAACAGAAATGTCAGGTCAGAAATAGCAAATTTAGTTACACACACTCCAGAAAGAGTTTCTATACAATAACTATGCCTTAGATGCGATAAGGGTTGACAAATCAGGAACCCCTGTCAGCTAAGGTCAATCTGGCAAAAAACTACGTGGACTACTCCACAAAAAACTAGCTTAAGCGAACACAGCACACTAAGAACACTAAATAGTTAAGCTCTAAAGAATACTACACACAGAAGTTAAATTGAGCGCAAACACACCTTAAACACTAACTATTAAACTAGCAATACCTGAACTAACTAGCCCAGTAAATAACTAAAGGCAAAACGCCCAGAAGAAACTAACTGGCACACAGGATACCATGAGAGCAATAAGGCCAACCAGTTCTCAACAATAATTAGCGAACACAGGAAAAAAAAATACTGTAATTGACTAAACTACTCTAATGATAGGAAACACTATGCTATACATGCTATATAATTCTATATAAAGCTGAAAATAGCACAAAATTGCAAAAAAATAGCAAAATCTGTTAAACTTAGCCACGGCCAAGAAGAAGCACATCTGAACTCATCGACGTGGCAAATAATATCTGGGGATTGTACTGTGCACCATGGGATACCTACATAGCCACGAGCCAACTAGAAGACTGAGCTTGCAAAAAGGCAGAGTCGACGCCGAACCCATATGTAAGAATGAAGGCGAGCTAGGACTACAGAACACCCTCCCTTACCAGAGATGACAAGGCATCTGTCCTCCATGCCTAAGGGCAAAAGTAAAACAGCTGAAGTTGTCCGATCTGGATGGAGGCAAATGGGTCTAAGTGAAACAGCTGAAGCTGTCTATTGCGATTGGAGGCAAATGTCTATAGGAGGAATACCACATTTCGGGGGTATATCTAGGAAGACCTCCATATTCCATTTGTGAGGGCCTCACTGGATTTGCTAAGAAAGTCTGTCAGGGCCTTGTCCTAAGAAAATGTAAATTGCCTGAAGCAACAAGTTTGCTTTTATGGTCTGATTCCATGATAAAGGAGCCAATGTGTACAGCTTGTAAGACCTTGTCCCCCTTTGCTTGTTTATGTACCACATGACCATAGTGTTCTGTGAAAATTCTGACGGGGCCTAGAGACCAGGTGTGAGAAGATCTGCAGCACTTGAATGCGAGCCGATATCTCTTTCAAGTTGCTGTGTTCTGTCCTCCGATTTAGTACCCAGTGGCCCTGGACTCTATGGAAGCATGTTCATGCCTCCCAGACTACATCTTGTATGTAGCTCCAGGTGAGGTATATGCAACTTAAATGGAAGTCCTGGGTTGAGATTTACCAATGAAATTTTTTAGGAAGGGAAAAAAGTTATGTACTCACCATAACGTTCCATCTGAGTAGGTCTACTTAATTTGTCTTCAACCTGTGGGATACCGGATCTGATCAGAACCAGCAAATTCACTAGCATCTGCTCAGAGCTCTCATTACCCATAATACACCTCCACTATCTTCCAACCCCCAGATCAAGTTTGCTGACCCTTATACTGATGACCCGACCTGAAAATTACTTTATGACCTACAACTGCAGCCTGCAGTTTGTTCATAAGACAAGGTCAGAGGGAAGGAGGGAGGAACGGTTGAAGACAAATGAAGTAGAACTACTCAGATGGAAAGTTATGGTGAGTACATAACTTCTTTATCTGAAGTAATTTATTTCATTTGGTCTTCAACCTGTGGGACAGAGTCCCCGCTACTAAACTCCTGGGTGAGTAGCTGCAGAACAAATATCATCCAATGAGACTCTAGACCAAAAGGCCACAAAAGTAGCCATGGACCTAGTGGAATGAGCTTTCACCTGACCCGGAGGAGACGTACCTTTGTCCTTATAGACCTGAAGGATGCACAAGGAAATCCACCTAGCATTAGTGACTTTGGAGATAGGTTTACCCAAAAAGGGTTTAGAGAAGGACACAAACAGCTGATAGGAAGTTTTTGGTCCTCTGTAAATAAAATCACAACTGTATATGAACATCCAACAAGTGGAGTTTGCATTCCATTTTGTTAGCAAAGTTAGGGAAGAAGACAAGTAAATTAATAGTCTGATTGATATTAACTTGTGATGCCACCTTAGGAAGAAAGGACAGACTGGTCCGAAGAGAAACCCTATCTTTATTGAAAATCATATATGGAACTTTGATGGACAAAGCTTGCAGTTCTGAAACCCTTTTAGCAGAAGTGACAGCCACCAGGAATGCTATTTTCCAAGATAAAAATTTAAGATCTGTGGTTGCAGCAGGTTCAAAAGGCGGAGCGACCGAAGCTTGAAGAACCATAGTAAGGTCCCATGGGGAAACAGGATCCTTGACCGAGGGGGGGGGCGTAACAGAAGTCCCTTTGATAAAGGCTTTACACAGTTTGGAGGAGGCCAGGAAGGCAGAATTCTCACCCACATGAAAATGAGAAATGGCAGCCAACTGAACTTGGATAGTAGAAGAACTAGCTCCCTGTTGAAAAATATTGGCTAGGAAATCAAGAATGGCAGAAAAGAGCTGTGAAAGGGTCTAAACACCTTTGAGAAGCCCCCCCCCAAAAAAATAAACGTTTCCATTTGCTGCAGTAAACCTTCCTGGTTGAAGACTTATGAGCAGCCACCAGAATAGACCAAACTGAAGAGGACAATCCAGGAGTCCTAACAATCACAGGAACTGGAGCAGCCAAGCAGTGAGCTTCAAACTGTCCAGGTTCGGATGAGGAACCCCGGATGGGTGTGAAATTAGATCTTGAATGGGATCCAAGATCCAGGGCAGAGCCAAATGATGAGACCAAAGGAAGGGAAACTATACCTGTTGAGGCCAAAATGGAGCAATGAGGATCACTTTGCTCCCCAACTGACCAGCTTTCAGTAGTAACCTTGGAATAAGAAGTACTGGAGGGTAAGCATACAAAAGAGAGAGAGGCCAAGCATGGACTACAGCATCTCTGGGGGACTCACACGGCAGGGGATTCAGAGTGAAAAACTCGCTGCATTTCACGCTGGAAGGAGGTGCAAAGAGATCGCAGCAAGGCTGATCCCACTCCAGGAAGATCTGCTCTGCTAGTGAAAGATTCAGAGACCACTCGTAAGGCATCAGAATAGTCTGACAACCTGTCCACTAGAATGTTGGACTGTCCCAGAATGTGTGTTGCTATGACAAAGCAACTGGTGGAGATTGCCCATTCCCACACTCACATGGCCTCACGACAAAGGGGGTAAGATCTGGTCCCTCCCTGTTTGCTGATGTATCAAGACCACTGACATGTCTGACTGAATTGCAATAGTTCCCAGAGGAAGAAAGGCATGAAGGGCCTGCAACACCAAAAGGACTGCCCTTATCTCTAGAAAGTTTATGTGCAAGCTGGTCTCTACAGGGGACCACAGGCCTTGGACTGTCCTGCCCGAACAATGCCCCCCCCCCACCCAAGTTGGGAGGCATCAGAGGTCACTGTGGCTTGGACAGGTGCTGAGAGAAAGGGTCATCCCGCCAAGATCTCCGGAGAGCACATCCACCACAGAAGGGATGACCGACAGACTTGACTGAGGTGTACTGGATACCATAATGGAAGTTCCAACAGGGACCATTGTACAACTAGTGTCCACTGAAGAATTCTCATATGTAACTGGACACAAGTGAGAAGCATTATGGTCACTGCCACTGAACCCAAGGCCCTCAACACTGATTCTGCCGATAGAAGATGAGAACGGTAGATCAGAGAGACATGCATCCTTAGGTTTTGTACTCTCTACGAAGTAAGGAAGAATCTGCACTGTAAGATGTCTATCCTTGCCCCCCAATGTAGTCCATCAAATGGACAGGATTTAGAAGCGATTTGGATGCATTGATTGTGACCCCCAAATGCAGAGCAAGCTTTAAGAAATAATCCCTGGTTTGAGAAAGTAGGCACATGGTAGGAGCAGTGAGGAGCCAATCGTCCAGGTACAGATAGACCTGAATCCCCTGACGCCTCAGGTGAGCCGCTACTACCGCGATCACTCTTGGAAACACCCTGGGGGCTGTGGTGAGACCAAAGGGTAGGGCTCGAAATTGTTAATGATCGACACCTAGCTGGAAGCGGAGGAACCTCCTGGAGCTTCTGTGCATCTTTTTGTGATAGTAGGCATCCTGGACGTCTAAAGTACAGTTATGTACACTTACCATAAATACAGATGTTAAGAGTGTATTCACTGCTGCAGTCCTTACAAAATGGGTTACCTGGCTCCCAGTAGCCCACAGTTGGCCAGAATACCAAAGTCCTTGGTATACCACATTGGCTGCCTTCGGTTTAGGCCTGACGTCAGGTACACAAGAAGGTAGCCAACGCCATTTCCTCAGTTTTTCTTGCCTTAACTGTCAGGAGCCTCCAAAAAAAAGGTTAGACCAGGAAAAGAAAAATCCAGTCTGTGCCCTAGGAAAAAAGGGGGATGGAAGGGGGGGGGGGAATCAGGACTGCAACAGTAAATACACTTGAACCTCTACATTTATAGTAAGTCTACACAATTGTACTATGTTCGTGTTTCACTGTTGCAGTCCTTACAAAATGGGTTGATTCCCAAAGCCCAGGAAAAAAACAAATGGGGAGGAGGAACACCTACTGTTTAAGGGTTGGCAAGGATGTCCTGCAACACTGCAGTGGCAAAACCAGCTCTGGACTTATTAAACAAGGGTAAATTGTAATGTTTAGTGAAAGTGTCGACAGAAGTCCAGGTAGTTGCTTCCAGGATGTCCTTAGTAGGTACACCTCTTAAAAAAGCTGCCGAGGCAGAGGCTGCTCTAGCAGAATGGGTCTTAATACTCTGTGGAGGAATCTTGCCATGCTGCAAGTAACAAAAGTGAATACAATGGAAAAGTGAATACAATGGGCAATCCACTTAGAAATGGTCCGTTTAGAAATAGCTTTGCCCTGCGCTCCAGGAGCAAAAGCGACCAACTGATCCAACTTTCGAAAAGGTTTAGTCCTGTCCAGGTAAAATCTAAGCTGTCTATGCACATCCAGGGAATGCAGTAACCTTTCCCCTTTATTCTGAGGATTAGGAAAGAAGGTAGGTAGGTGGATAGGCTGGTTAAGTGTCAGGGTAGAAACCACCTTAGGCATAAAGGAGGGATTAGTTCAAAGAGAAACCCGACTCACATGGAAGATAAGAGGCTCTACTGCCATTAAGGCCTGCAGCTCAGAAACTCTACTAGCTGAAGAAATAGCTAAGAGAAGGGCAGTTTTCCAGGAGAGAAACTTCAAATCTGCTGAGGCAGCTGGTTCAAAAGGAGGCAGAGTAAGTTTCTCAAGTACAAAATTAAGATCCCACGCAGGAGTAGGTGCCCTTCTGGGAGGCTTTAAATTGCTAGCTCCCCTGAGGAACTGTTTCATCAAGGGATGAGAGAAAATGGGTTGCTCAAAGGAACAATGAGCAGAAATAGCTGAAGCATGAATTTTGATAGAAGAAAGTCCACCATTAAGCAAGCCTGCCAGATAGTCAAGAATAAGAGGAAGAGTAGGTTGAGAAGGGTCTTCCCCTCTAGTCTGCATCCAAATGGAGAATCTTTTCCACTTATCTGCGTAAGATTTCCTAGTGCTAGACCTCCTGGCCTCACAAACGACCTCAACCACCTGTTGGGAAAGGTTTAAATTATGAGCCAGGCTGCCAAATGTAGAGTCTGAAGATGAGGATGCAGAATTTTTCCCCTCCTGAACCAAGAGATCTGGTATCAGGGGAAGATGCCAATGCTGAGACTGTGAAAAAGTGGATACCAATGCTGCTTGGGCCAGTCCAGAGCTATGGCGATGGCCCTTAGTTTTTCATCCCTTATCTTTAACAACACTCTGGGAAAAAGAGGCAGGGGAGGGAATGCATAGATCGAGAGCTGTGTCCAGGTGGGAAAAAGAGGCAGGGGAGGGAATGCATAGATCGAGAGCTGTGTCCAGGGGAAGGGCAGAGCATCCACTTTCCAAGCTTTGTTGTAATGATCCCTGGTGCAAAAGGTTGGAAGCAGGTGGTTGGTTAGAGATGAGAAGAGATCCACTTAGGGAGTGCCCCAACACTGAATGATGCGATAGAAGATGGTCTTGTTTAGTTGCCACATGAGGATCCAGGACCTACCTGCTCAACTGGTCTGCGAAGGTGTTGAGCCTTCCTGGAAGAAACAGAGCTATTAGATGAATGCCCATGGAAGCTGCTATGGACCATAGTATCATGCTTTGTCTGCACAGGGGATAAGAGTGAGTCCCTCCCTGCTTGTTGATGTATCACATGATTGTGGTGTTGTCTGCCCTGACCAGAAGAGTACCAGGAGATAGAAGATGCTTGAAAGCTATCAAGGCCTGCTGGACTGCTATCAATTCCTTCAGATTTATGTGCAAATGAACCTGTTGAGAGTTCCAAGTCCCCTGAATGCATCTACCCTCTAGATGTGCTCCCCAAGCGTAGTCCGAGGCATCTGCGGTGAGAGTCTGGCTGGCAGGAGGTGGACAGAAAGACAGGCCTTTGCCACACCAAAGAACTCCATCTGCAGGCAGGGAGGGAATCAGAGGAAGTATCAAATCTATATCCTGAGTGTGTTGACACCAAAGGTTTTTGAGGTACCATTGTATTTTCCTCATATGCAGTCTGGCATATGGAATCATCAGAATACATGAAGCCATGAATCCCAGGGCTTGCAGGAATTGCCTTGCAGAGAGCTGGGTCATGCTTGCCAAATTCTTGAAGTAATTTGAAAGATCCATTTGTTTCTCTTGAAGGAGGAATACCATCTGGGTGGCTCTGTTCAGGCTCGCTCCCAGGAATACAATCTCCCTGGTGGGTACCAATTTTGACTTCTTTTCATTGATAGCGTAGCCCAAAGAGATGAGAAGGTTCTTTACAAAGTCCAACTCTTTTAGAAGTTGCTCTGGAGAGTTTGCCTGAATAAGACAATCATCCAAGTAAGGGGAAATCTGAATGTTTCTTTGCTTGCAAAAAGCAATGACCGGAGCCAGTCATTTTGTAAAAACTCTGGGAGCAGTAGATACGCCAAAGGGCAGTGCAGAGAATTGGAAGTGCCTGTTCCCCGCCCTGAAGCGAAGGAACTGCCTGCAGCTTTCCCTTATTGGGATGTGCAGATAAGCTGCTCTGAGATCCAAAGTCACCAGCCAGGAATCCTGGGCCAGAATTGGCAGCAACTGCTGAAGAGTGAGCACTCTGAACTTGGGAAATCACCAGAAAAATGTTTAGAATGGACAAATCCAGAAGAGGGTGCCATGTGCCCCCTTTTTTGGGAACCAGGAAAAGTCTTTGAGTAGAAACCCTGGCCTATCTGTAGTGCAGGAACTGGCTCTATTGCTCCCAGGTTTAGCAAATAAGAAACTTGTTTTTTTGCTTCTGCCCTTTGATTTGGGGGGATATCTGGGTATCCTTGGTGGACAGGGAAGGTGTGAAAGAATAACTTGTAGCCTTGGGATACTATTTTGAGTACCCATTTGTCATCTGTGATGTTGTACCAGACATTGGCAAAAATGGCTACCCCCCCCCCAAAAGGAAACCCTGGGCTCGCAGAGGCAGGCAGGGGAAGGCCAGAGTCATTGGGAACGCTTGCTTTGGGAAGTTTGCTTAGAACCCCCCGATTTTGAAGAGGAAGACTGCCAGTGCTTAGCCTTTTGAGGGGTGGAAGTCTGTCCCCTAAAATACCTCTAACCCCTAGGCCTAGTGCAACCCTGGAAAAGTCCAATTCTTAGAAGGGTAATGTCTACTAAAACGAGGAGGCTGAACTTGCAGAAAGTCCTCAACAGTTTGCATAGATTTGGCCTTATCCTCCAACTTTTTCAACACCTCTTTTGCTTTGCTACCAAAAAGACTGTCCTTGTGCAAAGGCACATCCAGTAATTTAGATTTGACAGATTCAGAAAGGGACTGTTCCTTAAGCCAAGCATGTCTTCTAATGACGGAACCAGTGGCTGCTGCCCTGCAAGAAGCCTCCAAAGTGTCGAAACCACACTGTAGAGAATGTGTAGTGACAAGAGTGACAGAATTCAATAAATCTTGCATGTCCTTACTCTCCATCAGGGAAGGAACACCAGCAATTTTAGCCTTAATAGCCTCCAAAGTATGCTGTAAGCATATGAAAAAGACAATTAACAGACCTAATCGCCAGGATGGAAGTATAAACCTTTTTACCCCAGCTATACAAGGCCCTAGATTTCCTGTCAGAAGGAACAGGATTTTTAGAAACCATGGCTTTAACACCCTTAGGGCCCTCAGAAATAATCTGTGGATCAGCAGTAGGATTCTTGAAAAGGAACTTATTAGAATCAGGAACTCTTAACGCCTGTCAGGCTTTCTGGGAGCAGGAGGAACAGAATTAGGAGTCAAAGAATTCTCCATGAAAACATCAACAACAACTTCCAAAACCGGAGGGATAGCCAAAGGCTTATGCTGTGGCAAATCCAAGAATTGCCTAATCCGTTTCTTAGACTGAGGGTAGTCCTGACTTTCCCATTTGAAATGCTCCCTAAGAGTATTCAGAGTATTTCCAAAGGAAAAATCTTCTGGAGGGGAGGCAGAAGGGATGGAGTCTTCTACATTAGAATCCTCAAAACCAGAAAAAAAGTTGAGAATTTCCCTCTTCATGAGCAGAGTTGCTGTAAACCTCAGAGTCTGAGGCAGACAAAACTTCTGGGGACAATTCCCTAGCCGTCTTAGAAGGAGGTGGCTGAGAGCCCCTGATAAGGGTCAAGAGATCACTAGCCATTTTAATCATCTGAGACGGAGGCATTTGACGGTAGGCCGGAGCATGCTTTGGAGCAGATTTTCGGCTGGAAGGCCTGCTAGAAAGCCGGAGAGACTCAGAAGGCCTAGCCACCGCAGTAGTCTGAACCAAGGTTGGAATGGATGTGGTCTCTGGGTGGAGAAAAAAAAGAGGCCTCAGGAGCCGGCACCTGCTTAGCGGCTCCGGATCCAGAGGCGGAGGCTGGTGGAGGATCAAAAGACGAAGTGGAAGCCTGCGGTATGGAGGACTCAGAAAAGGTCTCCGCATACGCCTGCTGCAGAATATCCGCGGACTGCAGAGGCAATGAAAGCACCTTACTGACTACCTCTGGGCCAACAACCAACTCAACAGGGACGTCATCAGCTAATTTGACTCTACGCCTGTCGTGGTACTTATCCTTGCGCTTCTTGGGAACATCTGAAGTCAGGAGACCAGAAGACGCCATACCAACAAACTTAGGCCAGACTCTGAAATGCTTGAACAAGATTCTAGCTCTACGGCATATGGTACGCGGGTTGAAAGAAGCACAGAGAACACAATTATGGACATAGTGCTCAAGGCCCAAACAAGTAATACAATAGGAGTGAAAATCACGGTGCGGAATCTGTTTACCACAGGCAAGACAGTTATTAACTTTCTCTGACATTCGTTAAAGCAAGAAAAGAGGGTCCCCCCCAATGAGGTACTTACCTGAGATGTCTTCAACTAAGCAGTCAAAATACAAAAAGAAGGTACTCGGCCGACCGGCACTCGTGTAAAATGCTTCTGCTATGGCCTCCGCTGCAAGAAAGACTGAGGAAATGGCGTCGGCTGCCTTCTTTTGTACCTGACGTCAGGCCTAAACCGAAGGCAGCCGATGTCATATACCAAAGACTTTGGTATTCTGGCCGACTGTGGGCTACCAGGAGCCAGATAACCCATTTTGTAAGGACTGCAACAGTGAAACACTAACTGGACTGCAGTGTGACCATCCGGATTTTTTTCTTTAGCAACTGACAGGTTCAGGGTAGATAGGTTCAGAATGAGCCTCAAGTCTCCAGTTTTCTTTGGCACCAAAAAGAACCTGGAGTAGAAGCCTGATCCATACTGATCTGGGGAGATTGGTTCGATTGCTCATTTTCTTAGCAGCTTGGAAATTTCCTGTGCTGCCGCCTCCCTTTGCGCGAGTGGTACATCCGGGAGATGTTTGGGAGGAACCACAAACGGGATAGAGTATCCTCCAATGAGTATGATCTGAACACCCAGCGGTCTGATGTTATGGACTCCCATGCCACCAGGTGCAATGACAATCGTCCCCCGACTGCGTCCGGAGTACAGCAGTCGGGCAATCCCTCAGGGTTGCTGTCCAGGCCTGTCCGAGAAAGGTTTGAGACCCAAAATTCCTCAGACCCTCTCTGCCTCTGGGACGGCATCCATTCTGTCCCCCTCTGCCTCTGGAGGAAGAAGAGCCCAGTGTGTCCCGGGAATACTGTGAACCACATCTTTTGCCCTCTTTCATCCCAGGAAAAGGATCTTTGAGGGTTCGAGAAGCAGATTCTGATGGCACTGTCTTCCCGTCCTCCTTACTCTGGACTAAAGTCTCTCTGACGGTCTTACCAAAAAGAGTAGAGCCATCATAAGGGGTGTAGGACGCCTTGAAAGGTTCTGAAAACTGACGTAGTCTGAGCCAGGCATTGTGTCTCATGGACACGCTGGACCCAGCAGCCCTAGCAGCTCCTTCAGTAGCATGTGAGAGGGGTCGCATGGACGTGCTGGAGACTGCTTTCAAAGTGGCCATCCTCTCGGAGAACGAGTCCCTCTCTTCCTGCGACATGGACTTAGGGGGAAACTCAGCCAGCTCCATGACCAGATCGCTCTTGAGACTCGTGACGTGGGCCAGGTAGTTGAGCACCCTAATGGAAAAGGTTGCTGATGCATAAACCCGCTTCCCTAACCAGTCCATCATCCGTGACTCTCAGTGAGGAAGATGAACTGATGAACTCTCGGGCTAGATCCTTCTTTGTGGCTGCTGCTACCACCATAGCGTCTACAAGGGAGCCCTTGTTCCAAGCTGGTCTGATGGTGGACTCAAGATCTTATCAGGATGTTTAGGGATTAGTTCTATGGTGTCCAGCTCCTTTCAGGCCCACAAGGTGACCAGGTCCAACCAGATCATCTGTAGGAGGGGACACACAGGAAGTAAATGGGCCCATGCCGAAAGCCTCCAGGAACACAGACTAGTCAGAAAGAGGTTTGGGGGCAGACCAACCTCCCCAATGGGGAAGGATTTCCATGATGTTTTCAAAGGAGACATCCTTGGGAGGTGAACCTGGGGGAAAATACAGTTTTGTACCTACCATAAATGTAGATGTCCGATAGATATGCAACTGCAGTCCCGACATATGGGTTGTCCTGCCTCAGGCAACCCTTTGGTCGGCCGGATTCCAAAGTCTGGGTCCGGCGTCGGCTGATGTCGCCTCCTCTCCAACGTCAGAGCGGCTGGGGTATAAAGGCATCCGCCAACGCCATCTTCTTCAGTGTTTCTTGCCCCAGATGCCAGGTGCCCTCCAAGGAGGGCTAAATTTGGTGAATGGATAAAAAATTCCAGACATGCACAACAGTAATAAACAGATACACCATAACAGATATCCCAGGCTAATAGAGGAAAGGGGGAATGGACCCAAAAGGAAAATTGCAGAGGGGTAGGAGGGAGGGTAAACCTGACTGCAGTTGCATATCTATCGGACATCTACATTTATGGTAGGTACAAAACTGTATTATGTCCTTCAAGAATGCAACTGCAGTCCTGACATATGGGTTGAATACCATAGCCAAGCTGGGGGTGGTAGGATCTAAGAAAGGGATGGTGTAGCTAAAAGGCCCTGCAGGACTGCCGAAGCAAAGCCTGCTCGGGATCTGGAGTATAAAGGCAGGTTGTAGTGTTTGGTAAATGTATGCACGGAGCTCCATGTAGCAGCCTCTAGAATGTCCTTTGTAGCCACTCCTCTTAGAAAAGCTGTGGATGTGGCTATAGCTCTGGTGGAGTGTGGCCTAATATTGGCTGGCACACCTTTTCCATGGAAAGAGTAACAGAATCTGATGCAGTGTCCAATCCATTTTGAAATTGTTTGTTTGGAGATTGCCTTTCCTTGCACTCCAGCAGCATAGGCTACAAATAGTTGGTCAGACTTCCTGGTGGTCTTTGTTCTGTCCAAGTAGTAGCGTAATTGTCTGTGTATGTCCAAAGTGTGCAGCAGCTTTTCCCCTTTATTTTGAGGATTGGGAAAGAAAGTAGGTAGGTGAATTGCTTGATTTAGAGACACCCTGGATATCACTTTTGGCATGAATGAAGGATTGGTCCTTAGAGAAACTCTGTCCTGATGAAAAATGAGAAAGGGAGGTACTGCCATGAGGGCCTGTATCTCCGAGACTCTTCTTGCTGAGGTAACTGCCAACAGGAAAACCGTTTTCCAGGAGAGAAATTGCATTTCTGAAGATGCTGCTGGTTCAAAAGGAGGAAGAGTTAATTTTTCCAAGACGTAATTGAGGTCCCATGCAGGTACTGGTGGTTTTCTGGGAGGTTTGATAGTCTTTATCCCTCTTAGAAACTGTCTTAGCAAGGAATGCGAAAACACAGGTGGGTCACAGTTGTATTTTGCTGAGATTGCTGAAGCGTGAATTTTAATGGAAGAATATGAGAGGCCACTATGACACATTTCTGCCAAGTATTCTAATATCTGTGGTATGCTCATTACTGATGCATCCTGACCCTTGTTGGCATTCCAGATGATGAATCTCTTCCACTTGGCCGAATAGGTTTTTCTGGTGGAAGGTCTGCGTGCTTCCAGCAAGATTTCTTGAACTTTTTCGGAGAGAGAGATATGGGTCAAAGTCATGGAACCCTCCAAGCTGTCAGCTGCAATGTTTGCAGGTTTTGATGAACAGTCCTGTAATTGTGCTGAGTTAGGAGCAGAGACCATTGAGGCAAGGGCCACAGTTTGGTGTGAGATATGCTCAGTAGCAATGGATACCAGTGCTGCCTTGGCCAGTCTGGAGCTATCAAAATTCCTTTTGGTTGTTCTGCTTTGATCTTCAGTAACACCTTGGTCAGTAATGGTAGAGGAGGGAATGCATAAATTGTTAGGGAATTCCAGCTGAAGGAGAGAGCATCCGTTCTCCAGGCTAGAGGATGGTGCGTCCTTGAGCAGAACTTCTCCAGGTGATGATTGAGGTGAGAAGCAAAGAGATCTATGTCCGGTCTTCCTCATGCACTTGTTAATTGTGAGAAAATGTGTGGATGCAGCATCCATTCGTGTGGATCCAAGAAATTTCTGCTCAACCTGTCCGCCAGAACATTGTCCTTGCCCGGAACAAACTGGGATTGCAAGTGGATGTTTAGTTTCAGGGACTTTTCCCAAAGAGTCATTGTTAGTCTGCAGAGGGGATACGAATGAGTGCCTCCCTGCTTGTTTATATACCACATGACAGTGGTGTTGTCTGTCCTTATTAGCAGATGACCTTGTTGAAGGGATTTTCCGAAGGCCTCTATTGCATGTATCACTGCCAACATCTTTTATGTGCAGATGCATTTCCCTGGGAGTCCATTGCCCTTGAATGCATCTGCCCTCCATGTGCGCCCCCCATCCATGATCTGAGGCATCTGTTGTAATGGTTTGACTTGCTTGAGCTTTGTTGAAAGACATGCCTTCGTTTAAATGACTTGCTTGAGCCCACCACAAAAATTCCCTTTGCAGGCATGGAATGAGTGGTATTACGTCTTCTAGATTGTGGCTGTGTTGAGACCATAAGCTTTTTAGGTACCATTGTAGCTTTCTCATGTGTAGTCTTGCCAGAGGGATCAGAAGAATGCAACATGCCATGAACCCCAGGGCCTGCAGGATCTTCCTTGCGGTCAGCTGGGTGAGTTTTGCTAGGCTTTTGAAGTAATCTGGTAAATGCTGTTGTTTCTCCTCTGTGAGGAAAGCCATTTGTGATTATTTTTCTAGGAGCAAAACTGGACACACAATCTGTTGGGATGGTAATAGTCTTGATTTTTGAATGTTGACTGTGTATCCCAAAGCCTGTAGCAATTGAATGACATAGCCCAAGTTTCTTATCAAGGTTTGTTTGCTGTCTGCTTGTATAAGGCAGTCGTCCAGGTAAAGGTATATTTGAAACCCCTGGAGCCTGCAATGTGCAACTACTGATGCCAGGCATTTCGTGAATACTCTGGGCGCAGTAGATAAGCCAAACGGCAATGCTGAGAATTGATAATGCTCTGACCCTGCAAGAAATCTGAGGTATCTTCTGCAACTGTGTCTGACTGGGACATGCAGGTATGCCTCCTTGAGGTCCAGAGTAACCAGCCAAGACCCCTTGCCCAGCATGGGAAGGAGTTGCTGTAAAGTACAGTTTTGTACCTACCATAAATGTAGATGTTCGAAGATCCACATTGCTGCAGTCCTTACATATGGGTAGCCCGCTGTCCTCGGTCGGCCCGAATACCAAAGTATAAGGCTGACGTTGGTCAAGGCGCTTAAAACTGACATCAGGACGTCAGGGTACAAAAGCGCATGACCGACGTCATATCCTCAGTCTTTTCTTGCCCCAGATGTCAGAAGGCCCTAAAAAGAAAGGCCAAAACCAAAAGACAGCAAAAAACCAAACAACCACCCCTGCACTAATCCTATTTACAATATTTACAATATTCACAACCCAAACCACACAACCGCCTCTAACTACAGAGGGAAGGAGGGAGGTAAATTGGACTGCAGCAATGTGGATCTTGAACATCTACATTTATGGTAGGTACAAAACTGTACTATGTTCTTCATCTCACATTGCTGCAGTCCTTACATATGGGTAGAATCCCAAAGCAGAGGTAAGGGAGGATGGCAAAACTATAAAGCATTGGGAGCTGCCAAAATGCCCTGTAAAATTGCAGTGGCAAAACCAGCCCTAGATTTAGAGTAAAGTGGAAGGTGGTAATGCTTAGAGAAAGTATGCACTGAACTCCAAGTAGCTGCCTCCAAAATATCTTTAGTTGCCACCCCTTAAAAAGGCTGTAGAAGTGGCAGTAGCCCTAGTGGAATGAGGCCTAATCCCAGCTGGAATCTCCTTACCATGATGGGAATAACAGAAAGCAATACAAAACCCAATCCACTTAGAAATAGTTTGTTTTGAAACAGGCTTGCCCTGAGAACCCAAAGCAAAAGAAACAAATAACTGCTGAGACTGCCTGAACCCTTTAGTTCTGCTCAAATAATATCGCAACTGCCTGTGTATGTCCAAAGTGTGCAAAATCTTTTCCCCTTTATTTTGGGGGTTTGCATAAAAAGTAGGCAAATGAATAGTTTGGTTTAAAGCCACACTAGAAACCACTTTAGGCATAAAGGAAGGATTAGTACGTAAAGATACCCTATCCTTATGGAAAATTAAGAAAGGCTCAACCGCCATAAGGGCCTGTAATTCAGAAACCCTTCTCGCAGAGGTAACGGCCAACAAAAAAGCAGTCTTCCATGATAAATATTTCAACTCGGCAGTAGCTGCAGGCTCAAAAGGTTGTAGAGTGAGTTTCTCCAACACAAAATTGAGATCCCAAGCAGGAGTAGGAGCTCTACGTGGGGGTCTTATATTCTTTGCCCCTCTAAGGAATTGTTTAAACAAAGGATGAGAAAACAATGGTGGGTCACAGTCATAGTGAGCAGAAATTGCTGCAGCATGAACCTTAACAGAGAAGGACAAACCTTTGTCCAGTAACTCAGTAAGATATTGAAGAGCCACACTTAAATTAGGCTTAGAAACATCAAATTCCTTTGCTGTACTCCAAAATAAAAATCTCCTCCATTTATCTGCGTACACTTTCCTTGTACTAGGCCTTCTGGCCTCCAAAATAACATTCAAAACTTGCTGTGGAAGCTGAGACCCTCCAGGGTTTAAAACAGAATATGCCAGGCTGTTAGATGTAGAGAGTGAAGTTTGACATTGAGTAAATGACTGTTCTCCTGAGACAGCAGGTGTGGAATCGAAGGCAAAGGCCATGGAGGCTCCCGTACCAGACTTCTCAGTAATGGGTACCAGTGCTGTCGAGGCCAATCTGGAGCTATTAAAATCATCTTTGGCTTGTCCTGTCTGACCTTCAGGAGTACCTTTGGGAGGAGGGGCAGAGGTGGAAAGGCATACACATGAAGATTGCTCCAATTGAATGAGAGAGCATCCACTTTCCAAGCTGTGGGATGAAACCTTTTTGTGCAAAACTTTGGCAGCTGGTAGTTTAGTGGAGAAGCGAACAGATCTATGTCTGGAGTTCCCCATAACACTGTCAGTTTCTGAGACACATGAGGATCCAATTTCCACTCGTGGGGACCCATAATTTGTCTGCTCAACACATCTGCTAAGGAGTTCTGTGCTCCCGGCAGAAACCTTGCCTGAAGATTTAGCTGTAAACTGAGAGCAGTCTCCCACAAAATCATTGCTTGTCTGCATAGAGGATAAGAATGCGTTCCCCCTTGCTTGTTGATGTACCACATGACAGTTGTGTTGTCTGTTAGAATCAACACCTGCCCTGGAAGAAGTAAATCCTTGAAAGCTATTAATGCAAATTGGACTGCTAACA
The DNA here is from genome assembly GCF_019279795.1 of Protopterus annectens. Lineage (NCBI taxonomy): Eukaryota > Metazoa > Chordata > Ceratodontiformes > Protopteridae > Protopterus > Protopterus annectens. Next base: position 981,783,485 of record NC_056727.1, on the reverse strand, counting down.
TCTCCTTCAAGTTGATATGTAGATGTTGAAGTCTGGCAGGCCACGTGTCTTGTACCCACTTTCCATTTAGATGAGCTCCCCAAGCTTTGTCTGAGGCATCTGTCGTTAGAATCTGACTCGCCTCTGGCCGGTCACAGAGAGTCCCTTGTTTAGGTGACATTCCTGAGCCCACCACAAAAATTCCTTTTGAATGCAAGGTATTATCTGAATGACAGTGTCCATATCTTGGCAGTGCTGTGTCCATACATTTTTGAGATACCATTGTAGCTTCCTCATATGCAGTTTGGCATTGGGAAGCACCAGAATACAAGATGCCATGAACCCCAAGGCTTGAAGGACTGTCCTTGCAGTCAGCCTGGACTGATGAGACAATTGATGGAAGTAAAGAGAAAGATTCTGTTGTTTGTCCGGGGTCAAAAAGGCCATCTGGGAAGCTGTATTCAGTCTCACACCCAGAAAGCACATGTCCTGAGAGGGTACTAGACTGGACTTTATTTCGTTCACAGAATACCCCAGGCATCTTAGCACTGCTATCACATACTGTAAATGATGAAGAAGTTCGCCCTTTCCTTGGGCCAGAATCAGGCAATCGTCCAAATAAGGATAGATCTGTATTCCTCTTAGCCTGAAAAAAGCTATCACTGGAGCCAGAACCTTAGTGAACACTCTGGGCGCAGTAGATAAGCCAAAGGGCAATGCAGAGAACTGATAATGAGAAGTCCCAGCCAGCGCAGATACTTTCTGCAACTGAGCCTGATAGGAACATGAAGGTAAGCCTCCTTGAGATCCAGAGTCACCATCCAGTGATCTTTGCCTAGCAGAGGTAAAAGCTGTTGTAACGTCAACATTTTGAACTTGGGAATGTCCAGATATGTGTTGAGGATAGATAAATCCAAGATTGGTCTCCACGTGCTCCCTTTCTTTGGTACTAGGAACAGGCGAGAATAAAATCCTAGGCCCACTTCTGGCAGAGGGACCGGTTGTATGGCCCCTATTTGACGTAGCAGAGAAATTTGTTTGTGAGCCTCTAGTCTTTGCTGAGGAGGAACGTCCGGCATGCCTTTGAAAGGAGGCAAGGTATGGAAATAAAACTTGTAACCTTGGTGTATGATATCCAATACCCATTTGTCTTGGGTAATCAAATTCCAATTTTCCTTGAAGAGTGCCAACCTTCCTCCCAAAGGAGCTGCCAGGCAAGAAGGATCTGGCAGCTGAAAAGGTAGGTCATTGGGCCTGTTTACGAAAGGACTGGCCCCTGCCCTCACCCGAAGATTGTGCAGGTGAACTCCCTGTTCTAGGTCTGAAAGAACTCTGAGCTCTGCCCCTACCACGTCTAGATCTACCCCTAGACTGAGAATCATAAGAAGGATACGTCCACCCCTTAGCAGGCCAATTCCTACTAAACTTTGGAGGCTGTACTTGCAAAAAATCTTTAACAGCCTGCATGGACTTAGCCTTGTCTTCCATTTTCTTCAAGACGGACTCCACAGGTGAACCAAACAACACATCAGACTGTAAGGGAGCATCCAAAATCCTTGTCTTAACATGGTCAGATAAATTCTGATCCCTCAGCCATGCGTGCCTGCGAAGAACTGAACCAGTGGCAGCCACCCTAGACGAGGCCTGTACAGCATCAAAACCACATTGTAAAGAATGCTTACCCACCTGCTCTGAAACATGCACCAAATCCTGTAACTCCTTACACTCAATGCCTTCCGCCAGAGCATCCACCTTCGACTTCAATTGAGAAAGAAGATAGTTTTGATATTTCAACATATGAAACTGGCAATTCAAAGCCCTCATAGCTAGGGTAGAAGATGTATAGACTTTCTTTCCCCATCTATCCAAAGCTCTGGCCTCTTTATCTGGAGGAACCGGATTTTTTACAACAGAGGCCTTGACACCCTTAGGTCCCTGACTAACAGTTTCTGGGTCCGCCCTAGGACTCTTATAAAGATACTTATGAGCCTCAGGCACCCTGTAATACCTATCCGGTTTAACAGGAGCAGGAGGCAGAGAATCAGGATTAAGTGAAGCCTCTGCAAACACATCTTCCACAACATCCAGAACAGGAGGTATAGCCAAGGGCCTATGCTGAGGCAAAAGCAAAAACTCCCTAAGCCTTTTCCTGGAATCAGAGAAGTCCTGACCTTCCCACTTAAAATGTTCCCTCATGGAATGAAGAGTCTCTGAAAAAGAAAAATCCTCTGGAGGAGAAGCAGAAGGAGTCGAATCATCTGCATCAGAATCAGAATAAGGAGAGTACTCCTGCAAGTCTTCAGCCGAAGACTCAGAAACATCCGAAGCCTGCTCAAAACTCCCCAACTCTGGCTCCACTCTAGGCCTCTTATCAGGAGGGGGCAAAGAACCTCTAATCAGAGTAATCAAATCTTCTGCCATTTTAAGCATGTGCTTCTTGGGCACAGACCCTGCTGCACTAGGAGTGACACCAACAGAAGCTAAACCTGGCCTGCCTCTGGGAGAAGCCTTGGAAACAGAAGGAGAGGGCCTAACCACCCTAGGAAGGGAGGGGAGTACAGTAACTTGGGAAGCCCCTTCAGCCTGACCTGCCTCCTGAGAGGCCACATCCTGCAATATCAAAGTCTCCCCCTGGGACTCCAGAGAAGCCTCCGTCGGAACCACCGGTTCCACTGACGCCTCTAAAGAACAGACGACCGGAATGGACGACTCTTCTTGCCTGGGTTTAACTGCTTTGTCTTTGCGCTTCTTCGAAGAAGCGGGCGCCGGAGAATCCGACGGCATATTATAATTGCACCGTTTCCCGAAGACCAGCCTAGCACAATCTAACCTTCGCTTAATAGTGTGCTTATTGAACCTAGCACAAAAGCGACACCCCACAACGTCGTGCTCAGGCCCCAAACAAGGAATACACAAAGAATGATAATCCCTATGCGGTATCTGTTTCCCACAAGAAATACAGTTATTCACTTTTTCTGACATCCGGTAAAACACTGAGGCAAGAAAAAAACAAAATATTCCCCAACGGGGTACTTAGCCAACTTTGATTCGGTCTGAAACTCCGAACTCGAAAAATTTCAGAACGCCGAACGGCACTTGCAACGCTGCTTCTGCATCGGACCATGCGGCAAAAAAGACTGAGGATATGACGTCGGTCATAGAATCCCTGGCCTTGTTCCTGAGGAGGAACCTTTTCTATTGCTTTTATTTGTAACAGCTTCGAAACTTGTATGAGTGCCTCTGCCCTTTGATTTTGTGGCAGGTTTGGCATGCCTTGTCTCGTTGGAAAGGTATGGAAGTGGAACCTGTAACCTTTGTCTACTATGTCCAGAATCCATTTGTCCTCGGTTAAAATGTGCCAGTTCTTTGAGAATAAGGATAATTTTCAGCCTAGAGGTGCTTCTCTGAGCCTTGGTCGGCGGTGTGAAAGTCAAGTCATTGTGAATGTCCCTGTGGTGCAGCTGAACTCCCTGCGCCACTTCTCTGATTTGGTGGTTGCCATTGGCGGCCCCTGTAGGAGCCTCGGTATTGCCCTCTACCTCGAGCACGTCTGTTTTTCCCCTTTGAAACTTGTCAGTGTCTGGAAAGGACCAATTCTTTGAAGGCCAATTCCTGCTGAATCTGGGTGGCTGAACCTGGAGGAAAATCCTTGACTGTCTGTACTGATTTAGCCTTTTCCTCAATAGACTTCAACACATTCTGTGCATTAACACCAAAAAGCTTCTGTTTTTCCAGAGGTGCATCCAGGAGCTTTACTTTAACATGGTCTGGCAGTGGCTGTTCTTTCAACCAAGCATGTCTACGTATAACGGCCCCTGTCATAGCTGCCCTACATGAAGCTTCCAATGCATCAGAACCACACTGAAGAAAATGATTGCTAACCTGCTGAGTGTTATGAACCAAATCCTGCAGTGCCTTTCTATCTACAGGCTCAGGAGAGGCTAACTTTCTGCAAATCATCCATTAAGTAATCCTGGTACTGAAACATATGAAAAAGACAGTTAAGTGACCTCATGGTAAGGGTGGAAGAGGTATAAACTTTTTTGCCCCATCTCTCCAGGGACCTAGCTTCCCTGTCCGCGGGCAGAGGGTTTTTGGCCGAGGAAGTAGCCACTCCTTTGGGCCCCTGTGAAATAGTTTCTAGATCCACAGAGTGGGCCTTAAAGAGATGCTTATGTGTTTATCAGAAGAGGGGCCCTGGGAAAAAGATTTAGGATGGGCCTTAGCCTGGCTGGCAGCCTTAGATGGACATGGAGACCGGAGGCCTAGCTGCCCCACGTGCAGGGGTGACTTTATCCACTGGGATGGTGTCAGGTAAATCTAGAGCTTCGGTTTCCGGAGGAAAAACAACCGGCACCGGGGAAACCTCCGGGACCGAAGTACGCGTTAAAGCGGTGTCGTCGGCCTGGAGCGGTTGAATTACCGCTTCCAAAGAGACCGATGCACTCGCTGAGGGCTTAGGCGTGGCATCGGTGGATGACGCGGGCCGAGGATGTCGGTCCCGGTCCTTACGTTTTTTGGTAATATGTGCTGTCGGTTGTTCCGACGGCATGATATAAGCATAAGTTTCGCCAAAAAAGTCTTCGGCAAAATCTGCCCGGCGCTTGAGTGTGCGCTTATTAAAGCAAGCACAGGCCGAGACGTCATGGTCTGGGCCCAGGCAGGGAAGGCAGTAAGAATGGAAGTCCTTATGAGGTATTTGTTTACCACAAGACAAACAATTATTAACTTTTTCAATTTTTTCTGACATCGGCTGAGGCAAGAAAAATGTTCCCCAACGGGGTACTTAGCTTTTAGATGACTTCGGTAACTGAAAACACAGGAGCTGACCGACCGGCACTTGCGAATTGCTTCTGCTTCGGGCACCGCGCGGCAAGAAAGACTGAAGATGGCGTTGGCGGATGCCTTTATACCCCAGCCGCTCTGACGTCGGGGAGGAGGCGACATCAGCCGACGCCGGACCCAGACTTTGGAATTCGGCCGACCAAAGGGCTGCCTGAGGCAGGACAACCCATATGTCAGGACTGCAGTTGCATTCTTGAAGGACATCCTTCCCTATCATCCAAATACGTGTCCTCGGTGAGGGACTCAGGGGAGTCCAAGTGCCTCCTCTTACACGTATGCTTGGGAGGCACATCTCCGGTGGGGCTCTCCGGGGGGAACTCACAAGCCACTTGTTCCTCTGGGGGCTCCTCGAGCACGGACTGTCCCTCTTGTAAAATGATGGGATTCGAAGATAGAGCCGAGGGGTCAGGTAGAATCAGAGGGGATAGTCAAGGGTCTCGATCCAGCGGAGAGAACCCTTTCTACCATGTCAAACACAGAGGGAGAACGAACTTCCTGGGGAACCAATAAGGAAGCTGGTCTTCCTGGATCAGAAGTGAGAATTGGAGCCGGGCCTGAAGTGGACAGAGCTCCAAGGGAGGGAAAGTACAGCTGTGTACCTACCATAAATGTAGATGTTCGAGTGTATTCACTGTTGCAGTCATTACAATTGGGTCATCCTGCTGGCAGGCTACCCGCAGTCGGCCCGAATTCCAAAGTCTAGGTCCGGCGTCGGTTGCTATCGCTTCCTCCCTGACATCAGTGCGCCAGGGGTATAAAAGATGCAGCCGACGCCATTTTCTTCAGTTTTTCTTGCCCCAGATGTCAGGTGCCCCTAAAGTGGTAGGCTAAATTATGCCAATAAGCATGCATATACAAAAATCAACTTTTCCTTCATCTACAAGCAAATACACCACATAGGTTGTATAGAATAGAGAAGTACAGATAAGTCCCAGCAAGGTAAAAAAGGGGATGGTGGGAGGGTAACCTGGACTGCAAAACAGTGAATACACTCGAACATCTACATTTATGGTAGGTACACAACTGTGATGAGAGATAAAACAGGTAGAAACCACCATGATGCAGAAGCAGACTATTTATTACAAGAATAAAAAATAACAAGCGCTTTCACGTGCATCCAAAAGCACGCTTCATCAGGTTTAACTAAAACATTTCACTGAAGCACTTTTATACATATCTCCAAATGCTATCAATTAACATAATTGACAATCAAGATCAGTATAATTGAACAAAAGAGACAATAATTGAAAAAGTTTCAATTACACCTATGAGGCAAGGTAAAAATTCAATATACTAAGACTAAAACAGCACAATACAACCTAAGCTCTAATATAAAAATAAAAATAAAAAAGATAAATATATATATTGGTATAACAATCAAATCATGCTTATACTATATAAAAACGCTAGCAAATACATGATAAAGAAAGCAGAATGAAATAACACTATAATCTAATGAAATTAGAAGCGTAAATCTGTTAAAAACCATAGGGCTGCACTGATCAATATTTACGTGCCATTAAAACAGGCTTGATACTAACAGACTTATTCAGGCCTGGCTCGAGGTGGGCTTTCAACCTCAAAATCCATCTCAATTCAATGGTCTCTAAGTAATTCATTACATCACCTCCTCTTTTGTTTATACCTATAGTTTGTAGGACCCTAAAAGTAAAGCTGTGATCAGAATATATGGCTACATGCTTAGCCAAAGCATTGCATGGGTTCATCTTCCTGATGTCATATATATGATTATACATTCTGTCAACCTACGAGACGTCATACCTACATAAAATGCTGTACATGCTGTGCAAGTGGCCAAATATATAAGATTAATACTATCACATGTAGCATAGAAGCGCGGTTTGAAGGTATAGCTAAAACTGGGGTGATTAAAACAACCTTCACCATTTATGTATTTACACATGTTACATTTGTTGCATGCAAAGGTACCATATTTTAATATGTGCCTGTCTATACTATTGATTAAAGAGTTAGTCTTATCAATACATAATAATCTCTTCAGATTTTTGCTATTCCTGTATCTGAAGCAAGGTGTCATTCCCAATAGTTGAGAGCACTTATTATCTGTAAGTAATATGCCCCGATTCTTTCTTATGATGTCAGTAATAAAGTTAATATCACTAGTATATCTCGTAGTAAAAAATACCTTGTTAGATCTACATTGAGTAACAAAACTGAGTCTATTATCAAGTTGTTCTGGAGGGTCAAGGCGTATCACATGGCTGGCGATACTAGCCGAAACTGGGCAGCCCAGGCTGCGCAGTAAAGAGGTTGTATAACCTCTGTCACAAAACAATTCTTCCATGTGATTTAACTGTAATTTTCTGTCATGGGAATGCCTACATAATCCACCGATTCTTTTCAACTGGCCCTTTACAATGTTCGGAAACACAGAACGTGGATTCATGCTATTAAAATGTAGTATGGCATTCCTCCAACAAGGTTTCCTATACAAACTAGTAGAAAGGGAACCTCCTGAGTCTTTAGAAATAGTTATGTCATGTCAAGAAAGTGTAGCTGATGTTGAGACATTTCTATAGTGAACCTTAAAAAATCAGTAGTAGATTCTAAATAACTGATCATATCATATAACATGTCCTGGCTTCCTTCCCATACAATCAGAACATCATCAACAAAACGTCTATAAAGTAAGACATGCTGAAAAAAGATACTATCGAACAAATGTGTACGTTCCCAATGGTACATAAGATTTGCATAGGAATTTGCACATGGGGTGCCCATGGCTACACCCCATGTTTGTGCATAAATATCATTGTGGTACATAAACACATTATTATTCAAGACTATATCAAGAACAGTGCAGATTACTATCAAAGGCACCTAGAGTAAGTAGGCTCTCTCTTATAGCCTCTATCCCATAATCATTAGGAATAGTGGTGAATAAACTCTTGATATCAAGAGAAACCAAAATGACAGAGGAAGACAAATTATTGTTATTCACTAAACTATCTAAGTCATCCAATAACTGATAGGTGTCTTTCAAAATTGTAGGAACACTCCTGGCTAGAGGCCCTAGAACTGATTCCAAATAATGTGAGATGTGTTCAGTAACCCAACCCATCCAGCTCCTGACACTATCGGTCGTAGAGGTGGAGAGATGGTGCCCTTGTGTATTTTAGGGAGTCCCTTGATTAATGGTATCTTAGGAAACTCAATCAAAAGATAATCATAGAACTCGCTATTAATTTGTCTGCACATTAAAAGGTCATATAATGAGTCATGAACATTTCTTATAATACTGTCAACCACGTCGTGATATAATTCTTTGTGTCATCATCCTTCAGCATGTCCAACATCATTCCATCATACATAAGTGTGTCTAGAACCACTACCCCTCCCCCCCCTTTATCGGCTGACTGTATTGTTATATCTGCATTACAAGACAAATCATGGAGAGTGCGCCATTCATCAATATTCAAATTATAGTATGTTCCCCTCGAAGCAACATTAGAAAAATATTGATAAAACTCTTGTTCACAAACTGACACAAAACAGTCCACTTTATGGGGTAGAACTGGCGAAAAATAACTTTTGCGTACAAATCGTCTCTCTCTATAGACCTCTCCTGTCTTATCAAACAGTATTTTCAATGATAAGTTTCGAGCAAAGAGACGCAAGTCAGTCAATATTTCAGCAAGGTTGCTAGCTTGTGCAGGAATAAAGGAAAGACCTGAGTCACTTCACTGAAGTTGAGCGTGTGACTCGAGAGGTTAAAAACAAGCACGTTCAGTTCCTGCTCCTTCTCCTTACCTCCACAGCTTCTCCGGAGAACTTCCTCTTGCATCTCCCTCGGCTGTTGGATCTTGCTGGCTGGCTGATGCGATACTGCATCGGTAATTGTATAAAACCGCTGCTGTTATCCCCTAGTACTTTCTTTGGTTTGGCGCCAAGTTTATTTGAGTCGAGCTGTTCTTCCATGTACACAACTGTACTATGTTCGTGTTTCACTGTTGCAGTCATTACAATTGGGTTGAATCCCAAAGCCAAGGTTGGGAGGCTGGTGCTAAATAGGATTAGGAGAGGCTATCAGGCCCTGAAGAACTGCAGTGGCAAAGCCTGCCCTGGATTTAGAGTAGAGAGGTAAGTGATAGTGCTTTGTAAAAGTATGCACTGAACACCAAGTTGTAGTCTTTAGGATGTCTTTGGTTGGTACTCCTCTGAGGAAGGCTGCTGAAGTGGCTGCTGCTCTGGCTGAATGTGGCCTAATGCCCATAGGCACTGATTTGCCATGCTGTGAATAGCAGAAATGAATGCAGTGGCCTATCCACTTTGAAATAGTCTGTTTTGAGATGGGCTTTCCTTGTCATCCTGCAGCATATGCCACTAGAAGTTGTTCCATCTTTCTGAAAGCTTTGGTTCTGTCCAAGTAGAAGCGTAGCTGCCTGTGAAAGTCCAAAGAATGCAGAAGTCTCTCACCCTTATTCTGTGGGTTTGGATAAAAAGTAGGCAAATGAATTGTTTGGTTAAGGGCCACACTGGACACTACCTTAGGCATAAATGTGGGGTTTGTCCTTAGAGAAACCCTGTCAGGATGGAAAATGATAAAAGGCTCCACAGCCATGAGTGCCTGCAACTCCGAGACTCGTCTAGCGGAGGTAATTGCTAGGAGCAGAGCTGTTTTCCAGGATAAAAATTTTATATCCGCTGCACAGGCTGGCTCAAACAGAGGCAGTGTGAGTTTTTCCAAGACATAGTTCAGGTCCCATGCAGATATTGGTGCTCTCCTTGGAGGTCTTATGTTTTTGGCCCCTCTGAGGTACTGCCTTAGTAATGGGATGAGAAAAAATAGGTGGTTCTGTATTGTACTGAGCTGAAATGGCAGAGGCATGAATTTTAATTGATGAAAAGGAAAGGCCTTTATCCAGCATCTCAGTTAAGTATTGCAAAATCTGAGGAATATTTGGATCAGTCGTGTCAATACCTTGTGCCTGGTTCCAAGCACATAATCTCTTCCATTTTTCTGCATAAGATTCTCTGGTGCTAGGCCTCCGGGCCTCCAAAATAACATCCATCACTGCTTTAGAGAGAGAGGTGTGTCTTGAATGGCTACATTATTCGCCATGCTGCCAGGATTAAGGTCTTGAGTTGGCTGTGCAGTATCATACTGTCTTGTTGGGTCAATAAGTGAGGAATTTGAGGTAATGCCCAAGCTGGGCTTTGAGACAAGCTCTTTAGGATTGGGTAACAGTGCTGGCGGGCCGAGTCTGGGGCAATCAGTATCATTTTTGGCTTCTCTTGTCTGACCATGAGGAGTACCTTGGGGAGGAAAGGCATATACTGTTAGGTTTTTCCAGCTGAAAGATAGAGCATCCACTTTCCATGCTTGCTTGTGATAAGTCCTTGTGCAGAATCTCTGTAGTTGGCAGTTGTGACGGGAGGCAAATAGGTCTATGTCCGGGCACCCCCAGTTCATTGTTATCATGCTGAAGACTTGTGGATCCAATTTCCACTCATGGGGATCCATTAGGTTTCTGCTTAGTTCGTCTGCCAGAGTATTTATCCTTCCTGGCAGGAATTGTGCTTACAGATGTACTTGGTAAGTCAGTGTTGTGTTCCACATGTTCATGGCTAGTCTGCAGAGGGGGTAGTAATGCATGCCCCGCTGCTTGTTTATGTACCACATGACTGTAGTACTGTCCGTCTTTATCAGTAGTTGTCCTGGATGAAGTATATCCTTGAAGGCTGTCAGGGCATTCTGAACAGCTAGCATCTCTTTTTGATTGATATGTAGATGCATTTGACTTGCGGAACATGTGCCCTGAATACATCTTCCTGCCATATGGGCCCCCCATGCATAATCTGATGCATCTGTTGTCAAGGTCTGCATGGCTGTTGCCACCTTCCTTCACGGCTAAAACCAGAGCAAAGCCATGCCCCTCGTGTCACCAGTAACCCCGCCCACCCCCACTCCCACCAACATACCTCCTATTTTGTGATGTCACGGAAGCATCACTCAATGGGAACGCCCTCTTTTTTCGTTCCTGCCGCCTGCTTTTGGCTGATTTACTATGCTTTTCTGTAAAAAAAAGCATAGTAAATCAGCCGATTTACAAACTCCGATAGTCTGTTTCCTTTTTGAAACAGAATACCGGAGTTTGTACAGTGTTTTCCGGACTACCGGAGAATCAGTTTGATTTCCTGATAGTCCGGAAAAAAAACGGAGGGGTGGCAAGCCTAGCTGTGGGTAAGGTGAATGGCTGTCCCGTCTTTGAGTTGACAGGCTTTTGCCCACCATTGAAACTCCTGTTGCAGACAGGGAATGAGGGTAATTATTGTTTCCAGGCTGTGGCAATGTTGAGTCCAAACACTTTTTAGATACCATTGAAGTTTCCTCATATGCAGTCTTGCATATGGAATTAGTAGTATGCAGGATGCCATGAAGCCCAAAGCCTGCAGAATTTTTCTTGCAGATAACTGGGTCTTTGTTGCCAAAATTTTGAAATAAGTAGTCAGTTGTCTGTGTTTGTCTGGCGTGAGATAAGCCATCTGGGCAGTTGTAAAGCTTGCACCCAGGGATATTATCTCTTGAGAGGGCACTAGTTTTGATTTCTTTTCGTTTACTGTGTATCCTAGACCTGTTAGTAATCTTTTTACAAACGCCAGATGCTGTAGTAGGTTGTCCTTGTTCTCTGCTTGAATAAGGCAGTTGTCCAAGTAAGGATATATTTGTATTCCTCTTTGTCTGCAAAATGCAATTAATGGTGCCAGGCATTTTGTGAAAACCCTGGGCGCAGTAGATAAGACAAAGGGCAGTGCAGAGAATTGGTAGTGCATTGAGCCAGCTATAAATCTGAGGTATCTTCTGCATGACTGTCTGATTGGGACATGCAGGTATGCCTCTTTTAGGTCTAAAGTCACAAGCCAAGCTTTCTTGCCCAGCATGGGCAGAAGCTGCTGCAGTTTTAACATTTTGAATTTTGAAATATCCAGGTATGTGTTTAGGATAGACAGGTCCAGTATTGGTCTCCAGGCTTTGTCCTTTCTGGGTACCAAGAATAGCCTTGAGTAAAATCCTTGTCCCTGCTCTTGCTGTGGTACTGGCTGAATGGCTCTCATGTCCATGAGAGATTAAACTTGTTTTTTGTGCCTCTGCCCATTGATTGCGTGGCAGGTCTGGCATACCGTTTGTCCTTGGCAAGGTGTGAAAGTGGAACCTGTAGCCTTGAGATACGATATTTAAGACCCATTTGTCCTGGGTGATCATGTGCCAATTTTGTGAAAAAAGTGCTAGTTTTCCCCCCAAAGGAGCTGCCAGAAGATAAGTGCTTGATGCTGGCAGGTGGAAGTCATTGAGACTGTTTCCTGTATAGCTGTGATTTTTCCTCTCCACTTTTGGAGGTAGAAGCACCCCATTGTTTAGGCCTGTATGAGCCTTGGGGCTGTGATCTGTCTGTATCTGCCTCTGTGTCCTGTTTGACACTGGAAAGGACCAATTCTTTGTAGGCCAGTTCCTGCTAAATCTGGGAGGCTGTACCTGTAAGAAATCCTTCACTGTTTGCATAGATTTAGCTTTGTCCTTTCTTCAACACCACTTCTGCTTTAACACCAAACAAGGTATCATGTTGTAATGGAGCATCTAATAGTTTTGCTTTAACATGATCAGGCAGATTCTGTTCTTTTAACCAAGCATGCCTCCTAATGACAGAACCTGTAACTGCGGCCCTGCAGGAGGCCTCTAGAGAATCAAAACCACATTGCAAAGTATGCTTTCCCACTTGATCAGCAGCATGCAATAAATCCTGCATTTCTTTTTCTGCACATTCTGAATTTGCCAACATTTTCTGTTTAAGCAGTGACATAAGATATTGTTGATATTTAAGCATATGAAATGGACAATTTAAAGCTTTTACAGCCAAGGTAGCAGAAGTATAAATCTTTTTACCCCATCTGTCCAGGGCCCTTGAATCCCTATCAGAGGGAATACGGCTTTTTGCAGTGGAAGCCTTGACTCCTTTGGGACCCTGAGAAATAGTTTCTGGGTCAGCAGCAGGGTTTTTGTAAAGACATTTATGTGAAACAGGAACCCTGTAGTATCTGTCTGGCTTAACAGGAGCTAAGAGTCAGGAGACAGACCGGACTCTGAAAATACATCTACAATGTCTAAAACAGGAGGAATAGCAAGGGGCCTGTGCTGAGGTAATAAAAGGAAGTCTCTGAGCCTTTTCTTGGATTCTGAGTAATCTTGGCTCTCCCAGTGGAAATGCTCCCTCATAGTATGCAGGGTCACCCCAAAAGAATAATCCTCAGGAGGAGAGGCTGAAGGGATAGATTCTTCAGCATCACAATCCTCATAAGGAGGAAGGGAATATTCCTGTTCAGAAGAGGAATCGGAGGAAATGGAAACCTGATCTGAAGATTCATATTTTATCTCTTGCCTAGGCCTCTTATCAGGAGGGGGATGGAAACCCCTGATCAAAGTAATTAGATCTTCAGCCATTTTAAGCATCTGTTTTTTAGGCATGGAGGCCTGTCCAGGCAAATGCTGTACTTGTTTCTTTGTCTTTAGAGCTGCTTTAGTCTTTGCCTTTGAAGCTGAAGTTGGTTTTACATGCAACTGTGCAGGTCTGAAAACACCCTCAGAAGCCGATGCCTGCTCAGCGGCTCCGAACCCATCTGAGGGAAAAGTTTCTGAGTGTCCAATACCTTGCGTTTCCAGCGGCCTAGTCGGCTCCACGTGAGAGTCAAAAGCGGCCTGTGGCTCTGAGGTAGCGGGCTTCAGGGGCTGCGAAAGCGTCTCACTGAGAACCGGCGACAGGCCTAACAGAAGCCTCGTTGTCGGTTTTGGACCTCGGATGCTTGTCCTTTCCTTTGCGTTTTTTATAAACTCCGGTAGTCGGCTGTTCCAACGGCATTATATAATTGAATCTTCTGCCAAAGTAATGAAATGCAAAATCGTACAGACACTTAATAGTGCGTTGGTTAAATCTAGCACAAAACAGACAACTAGCAACGTCGTGGTCAGGGCCTTGGCAAGGAATACAGTAAGAATGAAAATCCTGATGAGGTATTTGCTTCCCACAAGAAATACAATTATTAACTTTTTCTGACATCGGTCTGGAGCAAGACAAAAGTTTCCCCAACAGGGTACTTAGCTTTAATGAAGACTTCGGATCTGAAATTCGAATTTGAAAATCTCAGGAGTCGGCTGACCGGCACTTGCAAACTGCTTTTGCTTCGGGCACCGCGTGGCAAGAAAGACTGAAGAAAATGGTGTCGGCTGTACCTTTTATACCCCTGGCACACTGACGTCAGGGAGGAGGTGACAGCAACAGACGCCGGACCTAAACATCAGAACTCCGGCAGACTGCGGGTAGCCTGCCAGCAGGGTGACCCAATTGTAATGACTGCAACAGTGAAACACGAACATCTTTGCCCAATGCTGGAGCCGAAGAAAAAAGTTCCGCTCCCTCGAATCCGACTCCCAAGTTCCAGCTCAGAGAGCCACTCTGAAATGAACTGGTCAGAGCTGAGACACTCCAGGCAGCTGTCAGCATCAAGGAAGCAGGTACCGTCAGTGCCAACCCCCTGACAAAGGCCATCCTCGGATTTGAGTACTCCGAACCCGGTGGCCGGATCAGAGAAGGAGAAATCAGTGTGATAAAAGGAAGCAAGCTCCCCCCTCCAGAGGGAGAGGGGGCTGGCAAGACCCCCATCTGGATCAGAGTACAAATAAACCTCATCATTTTATCCATGTCAACTTCCGATAAGCGTGGATCTCGATGAGGCCAAGGACTCTGACCTGGCGGGTTAAGGAACAGAGGCCTAGATGGAGAACGTGTCTCCTCCGGCACTGGGGAAAATCTTGGAGATCGGAGCCGAGGGGGGTCATGGATCCTAGGCTGACTTCTGGTGTGAGAAGGAAGGTCCAAAGACCTCTTACGTTTTTCTGGTTTGTGAGATTTTGCCTCTCTCCCCTTCTCTCTGCCCCTTTTCTCCTCCACTTCAACAGGCTTTGAAACGGGAGGTTGAGTCCCAGTCTGGGAAGGAGGAGAAGCAAGGGCAAGAGAGGAAGGAGAGGTGGCCACAGCAGCCACTGTGAAAGAAGCTGAGGACGAGCCTTTCAGGGCCAACTTAGCCTTCCAGTCCTTGATAGCGTGTGGGTTAAAACCCGTACATATAGAGCAATCAGTATTCAGAAGGGCAATGCCCAAGCAAATTAATCAGAGTGTGGCCATCTGCAGGAGACAATTTATGGCCACATTCAGTACACCTTTTGAACAAAGGCTCATCAGCCATGCTTCTATCCAGCCAAACTAGAGAAGGGAAAAAGGAGAGAAAAAATTACCAGTTTTCCCACTCAGACCACTCACCACACACTCAAGTCACGCAAAACACACTGAGGGGGGGAGGGGAAGCAAAGCACACTAACTCTAAACTACAAAAAAAGGTTGTATTACATGACGCAACAGCGAGGGGAGGAGAGGGAACCTACACTAAACACTTGTACTGAAAAAATTCAGAGAAAAAAGCTGCTTAAAAACAGAAAACCCACTCACTACTAGGAGCTCAGGAGATTACGATGTTTCAGCAAGGCGCGGCAAACAAGATCTGGGGGTTGGAAGGTAGTGGAGTTGTATTATGGGTAAGGGGAGGAGCTCGGAGCAGATGCTAGTGAATTTGTCGGCTCGGATCAGATATGGATCCGGTATCCCACAGGTTGAAGACCAAATGAAGTAAACTACTTCAGATGAAGTGGGATTTGGGTGTCCTGAGGAAGAGAATGTTGAGACAGAACAGATTTCAGATTTGAAGTCTGATAAAGGGCACCATGGGGATGGTTGTTGCCATGAATCACAGGGCCCTGAGAACTTCCCCTGTAGTGCAAGTCTGAAGTGGCAACAGAGACTGAAAGTAGTCATTACAGCCGAGTGCTCCTCCAGGCGTCTTCTGCAGTTAACCCCTACTGCTCCTCTAGGCGTCAAATATGGATTGTTCATATTTGCGTTAATTCCAAAACCATGTTACTTACAAGGTACCAGGATATTTTGTCTTGAGCCATATGTGATGGCAAACAACTCTATTGATATTTGACATCTTTCAATGAGAGTTTTCTAGAACTCTAAGGTGATAACTTAGTTTTTAAAGGCTTAAGCCACGCCCACTAGGGGTTAAAGGTGCACTCTCAAAAGAGCTGCTCCGGAGTGAATGAGTTTGTAGCTTGTCTATTGAATGCCTGCATGAGTTGAGTGTTCAGTCTGAAGCCCATGAATGTCAAGTTTTGGCTAGGATTCAGAATGGACTTGAAGTTTCCCAAACCCCAGTCTCTGAAGAAGGAAGTAGTGAACTTGAGGTGTAGCGGACATGTCTGCTGAGAAGGTGTCTGTATTAACAAGTCATCTAGCTAAAGGAATATTTGAATTCCCAGAGTCCTGCAAAAACTCAGACATGCTGTGGATACCCTGGAGTCTGTAGATAGTCCAAAGGGTAAAGCAGACAGCTGAAAGTGTAATTAGCAAGCTGAAAATATTGGAAATTTCCTCAAGTGTGAAGAGTCTCAAGAGCCAATTTTGAACACTGGAAATTTGAGAAAGGTGTTGAGGAGAGTAAAATCCAGATTAGGTCTCCGTTCCCTTTCTTGGTATTGGAAACAGTCTGGAATAAACCACTCTTTCCATGTGTTGTTGTGGAACAGGTTTTTATTGCATCTTGGCCAAGCAGGGCTTGAATGATAGATGGTAGGAGGAGCTTTAGCCGTATGGCAGGTTGAGGAGGAATGCCCTTGAAAGAAGGAACTTCTTTCCAAGCCATCTTGCAACACTGTTGAATTAATGGAGAGAACCAATCTGTAGTTCAGCTAGCAGTTTACAAAAGATGGTTATTATTTTAACGGGAAGGGCTGGGCCAAGGAGGACAGGAGGTGGTAAATCAGGCTGATCTGTCTGGTACAGAAGCCTCCCAAACTTAGAATCAGTGACTGATTTATCCTAAAATCTCTTTCTAGGCATTTTCTTGCCCTTGTGTGGGGGTCTAGACTCCCTGCGAGAGAAGGAGGTGAGTTTTGCTGGGTAGTTTCCCTGATGTCTGGCAGCAGAACTGAGGAAAAGTTGTCTGCAACCTTCTTGATTTTACCTTGCTCTAGAAAGGTTTTAAACAAGTTGGCTGCTTCAGGGCCAAATAAAAGATCCCTATTTAGAGGAGAATCTGGTAGCATGGCTTTGATGTCCGTGGGTAAGAACACAGACAGCAAAGTCATACATAACTTCTGATAACAGATTCAGTAGCAGCGGCTGGAGCAAGCATCATGTGCAGCTATAATGCAGTGAAAGCTATGTCTAGCCATCTGTGAAGCCTAAGCCACCACAGACATGGCCTGCTGCTTAGTGTTTGTCACTTGCACAGAAGTTACCCAAAACAGACCATAAATATTTGGCCATTTGATTCTGGTAATTCAGAGCACTTAGCACCTAAGTGGAAGAGGTACATACCTTTTCTCCCCAAATCTGTCCACTGTCTTGCTATCTTCACCCATTGAGAAGGCATTAGCAACAGTTAACAGTTTGGAGGGCTTGTCTGTTGAAAGAGAAAAAGCAGAGGAATCTGCCCAAGGGTTTTTATACAGAGATTTGACATTTTCAGTCAATTCATGAAAATCAGGCCTTTTATGTGCTGGGGGCAGAGTGTTAGGAGCAGTGAAAGAATAGGCAAAGGCATCCAGAAAGGTCTCCGAGACAGAAAGGACTTGTGCAGACGCAGAGATGATTACATCTATCAAATTGTAATACATTTCAGATGTGGAAAAAAGGTATGTGGATTCTAACTCAAAATGCTTCACGATAAAAAAAAGGTTTCCCCATGGAAGTTTCCTCTACAGGATGATCAGTGGATAAGGAGTCTTCAGAGGCCACTTGGACTGAGGAGTGAATCTGGGAAAAGCAGGCCAAAGAACGTTCATATGAATCAGACTCTGCTTCAGCATCCTCCAAGGACGACTCCCGATGTCTTTTGTGAGGAGTAAGAACAGAAGAGACAAAAGATGGTTGTTTTTGAAAGCCAAGATTACCTTAAACATGCCTTTGAAAAAAAAAAAAACATCTGAGGACGGGAAGCATTTTTGATTTTTTTTTTTTCTTCTTTGGAGTTGCATCTGATTTAGCAAGACGTGGTAGACCACACTGCTGAAGTACCTCAGTTTATAACCTAGGTATTTTAATATTTGCAGAATATCCTTGGGTCTTTCTGAAATGATTAGGCTGGGTTCCTCCTCCTCCTCACCAACTTCGGCAAGATCAGTTTCAGACATGCAATTAGATGCAATACTGGCCTCAAACAGGCTCAAGGTAGTGGAAGCCTGAGAAACTGAATGTACCAGGTCAGACTGGGCAGTCAAAGTAACAGGCCTAGACCTCTTGAACTAATATTTCGGGAAAGGCAGGACATCACAAGTAGAAGGATCTGCCATTTTAGCTTGGATGAGGTGCTTAAGGTACTGGGTCTGCAGGTAAGTGTTAAGGAATGAGAGGTGCATCTGCAACGTTTTAGGTATGAAAGTCTGGCAGATGCTACAATTCTTATAGTCATGCTCTACACCTAGACAGAAAACAGGCACTGGGAGATGAAATTAATATAGGGAATCTGCCTACCACAATATCACTTACCCCTCCTAGCTGACATCTAACAAAACTGAACACACCAAAACGTTCAAAAAGAAAGGAACGTTCTCAATGTACACTTGCCTAAATCAGTGAAGGTCAAAGATACCAACCAATGCCAGCATGTAGAACAGGGATCTATTTTAAATGACAGAACAACCCACAAGACTGAACTGCATATCACTGAGACAACACTGTCAAAAAACGTAAACAATGAATGCCAACTTCTTTGAATCCTACTTCAAATTGCCATGGCTGGTCAACAGCTCAAACGTCATTGCAACCCGGTGAAACAAAACTATTGCATCAAAAATCCCCATAACAAACAAACTTCAAATAAGAGTATTACAATACCCTTCACATGACATTCCCCTTGACTGTGACATGAAAGAATCACTGTAGAAAATAAACCAAAAATGTGATTATATGTCAAAGGATCTAATGGACATGTTGTCGAAACCCATAAAGTCAAGATCATATGATAGACAATTCAGTGAGTCAAAAAAATTAAAACTCAAACACCAACATATTACTGCTAATTATATATGCCAACTCAGAGATTGTACTACAGTGGGGAAAGGGCAAACTTCCTGATCCCTACTGTAACGAAATCTTAGCCAAAATGGTTCAACTTGATCATATGGTCTCGACTATGAGTTTCAACAATCTGTTTCTGTTGGATCTCTTGATACAGACCCACAAAAAACATATTACACCAATAATGTACTGTGCTGCAGTCCTACTACACAGTAACTTAGGATGAAATAATTACACATGGTGCAAAAAGCACAAGGTATAGTGAAGCATAAATAGAAGAGCAATAGCTGTTAGAAAGTACTGCACTTCATAGTTGACTCAATTTCACACGTAGTACTTTATGTATAAATTGTTAAATATTCAGTTACTAACGCTTGCTAACACTGAAAATAACATAACATCTACTTTGTTTCACATATGTTGTGAATCACTGTTTTCACATTTTACTGACCAAAGCATAATTCTCTTAGATGTTGGCCAACTATGGCAATTTAATGAAGTGGAATTTGAAGTTGGCATTAGAAATTTACATTCTTTGACAATGTTGTCTCAACAATATGCAATTTGATCTTGTGGTCGTTCAACCATTTAAAATAGATCCATACAACAGACAGGTTATGAGACTTGCATACAGATCGGCAGCAAAACAGTCAGAGGTTTTCACACTCATGTCTGGTTATGCACCATTACGATTACAGGCTTAGATCATATGCCAGGTGTATGGCGCTATGCAAGGTTTTGGCTTTGGTACGTGGCTGGCCGGCCAAGTTATTTAGCAAGATAGCCCAACAGTTTGGAACTGGAATACTGTAACAGTGATCTAAGGATGGATATCAACCAAGTACAAAAATTAATTCTGCAACCTCCACATTCAGTTTCACATTCTAAATCTTTTCCCCCATAAACAAAACAGACGCATTTTTACTGATACTGGTTGACCATCTATTAGAGATCCTCAACAGCAGGTTGACTACACAGATTATTCCTCCTTAACTTCAATCTTACTAATTAACTGAAGCTCCTACACATTTAAGTGTGATGTCAAAAGCCACACTAGATAGGTGGAGCATCTAGTTGCCAATTTACCCCCAACCACAAAGCAAGCTCACTTCCTTGAAATCAGGGATAAACAAAAATGTATAAATAAATGTTATATATAGACACGTATAGATAAGGACACACACACTACCCAACACACTTCAGCTGACATGGTAAGAATGTAAGTCCACCTTAACCAATCATCATTTGGCATCTGTACCCAGAATTTGCCACATGTGGGGAAAGACGGGTCCAAGATGGTGCAACACACATCACATACTACGTTGTGCATTCTCACCCTGCACCCACAATCATCTACCACTATCACCAGTGAGCACCTTCCAGGGAAAGGAAAAGACAAGGCACTCTCCCACTCCTGCTAAGAGATACTTGCCCATCTTACATGAGATCCAACAGCTAAGACTTGTGAAGTAACTGCCTACCCAAAGAGGGATGAACATGGGAACTTATTATACATATTCACGGGTAGCCTATAACCCACTTCTCAGGAAACAGTTTAGGATGAGTGGTTCTGCTTTGCCCATGTGGACAGAAGGAGCAGAGGGACATTGTTTTCAACATTCCGAGAAACTACTAATACCTGGAAAACCTAAAAGCTGATTCTTAGAAGCCATCTTAGATTAGCATTACTGTTTTACTCCTGGCGAGAGCAGCGCATTCTTCAGTCTCTAAATGGGCAATGTGCAGGTCACTTCTATTACTGGTCTATTTGCGGACAGCTATGCAACCTAGCTCTCTTGTGCTGACTTGCTGAATGTTACATTCAGCACATCTGAGAGAAGCCTAAAGACCATGCAACTTCTGACACAAGACTGTAGATTACCAGAGATTAGCATCTGATTTTAAAGAACCATTTTGGGATTAGTGAAATTGTTTTTCTTCTGGTGGTAGCAAGAAATGAACACCGACTTCTAGTAGAGTGTTAATCCACAAAAAGGGCGAAACAGTAAGTGCACCAAACAGCAAAAAGTCCACAGCACGTTACTGAAAATATAACCACTGCTTAAGCAACAGTCCCAACTTGTGAAAAAATATATTTATTAAAGCGCTTTTCGAATGCCTTCTTAGGCAATCTTCTTCAGAAACAAATGAGTGATTCTACAACTGATTTAAATAGTATGACATCACTTGATACAAACAGCCTTTGCTAATGGTAAAGTTAATTACATTGGTAAAATCATTAAGAGCTTTAAAGGTAGAGGACCTTTTTAACTTGTTACTCAAGTTGATACCGTTACACAGTGTAGTTTTACTCTACTACTCTATAATACATTTAAAACCTGTCCAACAGGTAAATGCAGAATTCATTTTAAACGTGAATTAAAAAATTTTGGAACAATTTGAAAATGAATTGAGTTAAAAAATCAAGAAATGACTATACATGTATTAAAATGAACCCTTTCCTGTAAATAAACTACATTATCGGTGGTACAGTGTCTTGACAAAACCGAAATAAAAATCCAGATGACCCACAAAAGAGGGCAGTAGTTAAAGGGCAGTTGGTGAGGGCGGCGAGAATGGTTATATTTTCAGTAACGTGCTGTGGACTTTTTGCTGTTTGGTGCACTTACTGTTTCGCCCTTTTTGTGGATTATTGGTTTACTTATTTTCCTTGTTTGGCGTTTCTAGTAGAGTGTAGCTGCAGATAGGTTAATCACCACTATTTCTAATTACCAGCAAATGTAATTTTCTGTTCAGACCCGTCAGTTTTACTTAGAATCCCTTGATTCAGTATCTTTACCCACTTTCAGATGCCAAAAAACAGCAAACTTTTCACAATTTTCAAATTTCACATTATTTCAAATGAGACCAGCAGATCAGTTTCTGCACATTTTCCAAGGCAAGAAAATCCACTTGGCACTGGAGTATAGCAACAATCTCTCCACATTTAAAGTATATAACCCAAAGCAATATTTATAGTCATTACATATACACTCATCTACTGATGACATCTTGATCAAATCCATACAAGTCAGTATGATTACCTGGAATATTTCATCCTTGTGAGACTCAAATGAATGCAGCTTCAGTTTAAGGTTTCTCAGATCCCAAAGTGCTACAGTCTAAGGAAAAGAAAAAAATGAATATGGTCAAACAGTTGCTCAGTATTACAAACATTAAGAAATTAGTATCAGACCATAAAACATTTGGTCTGGATCCTGTATTTTTGATAGCATGCATAAAAAGCAAAATTTTAACACCAGCAAATCTAAATTCAAACAAATTACAATGCAATACCACTTGCACTAGCAACATCTGCAAATGCACACACACAACATATATATATATATATATATATATATATATATATATATATATATATATATATATACATATATATATATATATATACATATATATATATATATATATATATATATATATATATATATATATGGGTCTAGGACATTTCACTGAAAGCACAGTTCACTGAAAGCTCATTGAATTCACTGAAAGGTATATATGGCCTTTTCCCCACTGTAGTGTGACCCTGGAGTTAGTATATATAGTAAGGGGGGTGTGGAGGGTATAACCACCCACATATTTTAAACTGCATACTTTGATAATTGCAATTCCAATATATTACTCTTCCGAGCATAATATATACTTAAAATATGTAGTGGGCTAGGCACCCCCCCCCCATGTGTGTGTGTGGGGGGGTGCTCCCCACCCCCTCCTTACTATACATACTAACTCCAGGGTCGCATTACAGTGGGGAAAAGGCCATATGTAACTTTCAGTGAATTGTGATTTGTGTTCAATCATTTGAGTTTCAGTGAATTGTGCATTCAATGAAATGTCCTAGACCTGTGTGTGTGTGTGTGTGTGTATGTGTATGTGTGTATGCATGTATATATATATATATATATATATATATATATATATATACACACACACAGTGTCCCAGAACTAACTTAAAAATGCAAACAGATGGAACAGAGAAGAAAAGCACAAAGTATTATTACTGCACAGATCACAAAGTGCAACTCAGTAAAGTAGAATTGAAATCATTAAAGCTAGTGTCAAACTACATGTTTGACTAGATTATTATGACCTGATGCTGACTAAAACTTGTTGCATCGTAATAAATGACAATGACACACCACACACACATTTATATATATATATATATATATATATATATATATATATATATACATATATACATACATACATACATGCACACACACACATATACATACACACACAAACACACACAATGTGGATATAAATTGTACACACCCATGTCAACATGCCAGGTTTTTGTGATAAAAAAATAAAAAAAGACAACAATAAATAATTTCAAAACTTTTCCCACTTTTAATGCGACCTATAACCTGCGTAGCTCAACTGAAAAACAAAAAAAAATCTATTAGGGGAAAAAATATAAAAAAATAAAAATTTTACAGTAAGCTGGTTGCACAAGTGTGCACACCGTTAAACTAATACTTTGTTGAAGCACCTTTTGATTTAATTACAGCATTCAGTTTTCTTGGGTACACACCTGCCATTAACTGGAGAGAGACTGATTAACCCCAAATAAAGTTCAGATGACCTAGTAGGATTTTCCTGACATTTACTCAGTTGCCTGCTACAGCAAAAGTCATGTCTCACAAAGAGCTTACAAAGCATCAAAGATGTCATTGTTGAACGGCATCAGTCATGAGAAAGGTACAACAAAATTTCCACAGCATTGGATATACCATGGAACGTAGTGAAGACAAAGATTGGACAAAATATGGGACAACAGTGACATTGCAAAGAACTGGATGACCCTCAAAATTGATGAAAAGACAAGATAAAAACTGGTGAGGGAGGCTGCCAAGAGACCTACAACAACACTGAAGGAGCTGCAGGAATGTCTGTCAAGTACTGGTTGTGTACTACATGTGACAATCTCCTGTATTCACCATACGTCTGGACTATGGGGTAAGGTTGCAAGACGGAAGCCTTTTCTTACACAGAAACATCCAGACCGAGCTAAAATTTGCGAAACAATACAAGTCTCCCAAAAGCATGTGGGAAAATGTGTTGTCGTCTGATGAGACCAAGGCTGAACACTTTGGCCACATTTCCAAAAGATATGTCTGGCGCAAAAACAACACTTCGTATCACCAAAAGAACACCATATACATGGTGAAGCATGGTGGTGGCAGTATCATGGTTTGGTGTAGCTTTTCTTCAGTTGGAACTGGGGCTTTAGTCAAGGTGGAGGGAATTATGAACAGCTCCAAATACCAGTCACTTATGGCCCAAAACCTTCACGCGTCTGCTAGAAAGCAGAAGATGAAGAGAATTTCACCTTTCAACATGACAATGAATACAAGCATACATCTAAATCAACAAAAGAATGGCTTCACCAGAAGAAAATTAGAAGTTATGTACCTACTATAACGTTGCATGTTAGTTGTCTTCTCTCGCCTTCTTTCTTGCTGGATGGTTTTGGAGCCGATCCTCGGCTCCGACTCGGCACTTGCTAAGCTCGAGAGTCACTTTTACCAGCTCGAGGAAGCCCCATATCCCATGATGCAAGGCGGTAATTACCCAGATCTTGTTTGGTATCTAGAGGAAAAACTGCCTATAAAAACTTTCCACTAAGGAAAGAGAAACACTAACCTAAAAAGGCTGTAATGGAAACCAGGTAATGAAGGACAAGAACTAACTGGTGTCCAAGGAAGAAGAATCTTCCAGAGAAAAGGGGAGATCAAGGTCTGTCCAGGCTAGGGGGACAGGAGGGAGGGAAGCAAGAAAGAAGGCGAGAGAAGACAACTAACATGGAACGTTATGGTAGGTACATAACTTCTAAATGTTAAGTTGTCAATCTCGCCTTCATTCTTGCTGGATGGGACCGCGTCCCTAGCACCTCTATCCTGGGTGGCTCAATGGAACAGACTCTTGAGAACAGTGGAACCAAAGCTTGCCCTATCCCTGGAGGCCAAATCCAATTTGTAATGAGAAACAAAGGTATGAGGAGTGGCCCAAGTGGCTGCTGCACAAATCGTATCTAAGGGCAGCCTAGCCTGAAAAGCTGTAGAAGTGGCTAGGCCTCTTGTGGAATGTGCTTTAGGTTTTGAGCTGAGTTGTTTGCCCCTAACTTGATAAATGTCAGAAATGGTGGAAGATAGCCATCTGGATAAGGTCACTTTAGAAACAGGGAGACCTTTTTTATTTTCAGCATAGGAAAGGAAGAGTTGATCAGATTTCCTAAATTGCTTAGTTCTGTCCAAGTAATATCTAAGTTGGCGGTGAACATCAAGGTAATGCAATTTTTGTTCCGCCCTGTTAGAATAATTTGGAAAAAATACAGGAAGATCAATGGATTGGTTTAAATTTGTCTTAGAAGCAACCTTGGGCAAAAAGGATGGATTGGTTCTCCAAGGATACCCTATCCTTGTGGAAGACGAAATAAGGGGGACGAGAAGATAGGGCATGAAGTTCCGACACTCTTCTAGCCGAGGTAATGGCGACAAGAAAGAGTGTCTTCCAAGAAAGAAACTTTAATGAACATGAAGCAGCCGGTTCGAAAGGGGGAAGTATCAAGGATGCCAGCACTAAATTTAGGTCCCACTGTGGTGGAGGATCCCTAACAGGGGGCTTTAGAAGGAACACCCCTTTAAGAAAAGCTTTACAAAGCTTGTGGGACATAATGTTGTGGTCTGCAAACCCGACATGAAAGTTGGAGATTGCTGCCAACTGAACTTTGACTGTGGAAGAGGAAGAACCTGAGTGAAAAATTTCCGCTAGAAAATCCAAGACGGACTGAACCGGGGCAGTAAAGGGATCTATGTTCTTATCTTTCGCCCAGAGGGAGAAGTGTTTCCACTTACCAGAGTAAATCCTCCTGGTAGAGGACTTAAGAGAAGCTACTATGATGTCTCTAACGGGGTTAGAGATCATAGGAAGCCTGGCTAAGGAAGGAAGTGGAGCAACCAAGCTGTGAGGTTGAGGGAAGGAACGGACCGGTGCAGTTGACCCGACTTGTGGGTCAGAAGATCTGGCACTGGGTCCAGATGCCAAGGCTGCACCAAGAGATGGCGATGAAGGAACGGGAACCAAATTTGTTGAGGCCAGTATGGGGCAATGAGAATCAATTTGGCTCTCAAAACGGACGCTTTCTGGAGTACCTGTGGAATCAATGGAAAGGGGGGAAAAGCATAAAGAAGTCCCTGGGGACAATCTTGGGAAAGAGCGTCTCTGGGGGGATGGCCCGGAAGTGGGAAGAGAGAAAAGAAGTCTGGGCATTTGCTGTTTAGAGTAGCAGCAAAAAGATCGCAGCATGGGCGGCCCCACTTCTGAAAAATCTCTTCCACTATGATTGCTTGAGAGACCACTCGTGAGGCATGAGTATAGCTCTGCTCAATCTGTCCGCTACTATGTTGGTTTTCCCAGGGATATGCTTTGCTACCAGAAACCGATGAGAGGAGATCGCCCATTGCCAAAGTCTGAGAGCCTCTCGACACAAGGGCTAGGACTTGGTTCCACCCTGCTTGTTGATGTACCACACCACGGACATGTTGTCAGTGTGAACTGCAATAGTTCCTAAGGGAAGAAAGTCGTTGAGGGCTTGCAACGTTAAAAGCACTGCTCTCATCTCTAGGACATTTATGTGCAGGTGTA